>NC_142141.1:36200119-36511786 GCF_024610735.1 Ursus americanus | reverse complement strand
TAAAGGGCAGGTGCTATTATCCTCTGTATACAAATGAGGAAATAAGAGTTGTAACTCTCCTGGAGTTATGACAGGGTTATTGAGTGGGAGGGCTAGATTAAAAAACCTAGTTTTTCTTGGAGCATCTGTCTGGCTCAGTCAGAGCACATGACTCTTGATCTTGGGGTTGTGAGTTCAAAACCAATGTTGGGTGTAGAGCTTACTTAAACAATTAAATAAATAAAAGAAAATGTTAAAAAGAATGTTCAACCTTATTAAAAAAAATACAAGTAAAAACCCTAGCTTTTCTGGCTTCTTGTCTAGGCTGCTTCCTCCCAGGAAAGAACCATTTTATGAAGGAGGAAATAGTAAAGTAGTTGCTATGCTGTTGAAAGGTCAATGTGCAGGTTAAGTTCTGAAAAGTATCCGGGGCATTTATAGTGAGTTGTTTGTTTATTCAGGAGGTATTTACTGAGAGTCTCTTAAGTGCCAAGAACTGTGCTGGGCATTAGGAAGGACACATGCCAGAGTGGTAGAGGTAAAAGGGCGAAAGGAAGCAGAGACACTTGAATGAAAACTTGTGTGAAGAAGCTTGATTGGAAAGGAAAAGGTAATGGTATAGCAGTAAATATAGGGGAAATAGCTGTGTGTGTATGTGTGTCTAATATGGGAAGTACTTTAATTGTTTATGTGCCGAGGCGAAAGAGCCGTAGCAGGGGACAAGTTTATGATGAAATAAAGCTAGTGATTGATTGATTCATAAGGGTGCTAAAGAATGATGGGAGACAGGGACCAAAGTCTGTTCGATTGCACATATCTAATTAAGTAGATTGCAGGATGATCCTCACATAAATTTGTAATGGCCCTAGAATTTTAGTATGATTACCCAGCTCTTGGATAATGGAAACTTGAGAGAACAATAAAACTTCATATTCAAATGATCACTGTGATTCCTTATGTTTGATTTATGCATCCGTCTTTTCTCTCCTCGATTATCCTTCCCACACCTCCTGTCTATCATAGCATTTCTTATATTGTGTTAGAGTGATTGATCTCCCCCTTCTTGACTACATGCTTCTTGGAAGGGGGAATGGTAGAGGCAATGTCTGATGCTACCCAGCATCTGGAATAATCTCACTTTAATAAATGTTTATTGAATCAATGAATCATTGAATGACTCAGTTCCTCATTTATGCCATTTTTGAGCAGCAGCGTTTTGTTTTTTAAACTTTTAAGGGTTAAAAGGTATATATCTACCCTGTAGATATTTTATTTTATTTTATGTAGTTAAGCACTTTAAGTTATCCCCAATTTTCAGTGAAAAGAGGACTTTAAATACTTGGATGCTGGGAGGGCTTATGGTTCCATACAACTAAAGAGTTTCTTAGGCTTAACTTTTTTGAGATTTGAGGTAAATTCATTATCAGCTCAACAATTGTAGTGTATCTAGAAGTACAGAAATAAGATACTCTAGCAAATTTTATTTCCTGTTTTTTTAAGCTTTGTGTAAAAAGCTAGTGATGCAATTTTTAAAAATTGTATTTCCTGTGAATGTGGCATGTAGTCCCCTCCCCCCCCCCATATGTTGGATACTCATTGATGTCATGGAATTTTCTTTTTTCAGAATCCTGTCCAAAAGATCCCTGACTCGCATGAAATAACTCTAAAGCATGGCACTAAAACAGTAAGTTTAAAAAATTTGATTCTTTCCTTTTAACAAGGCTCTCACGGAAAAGTAAACCAATGATACATTTGTATTAAGGGTAATTGCACAATCAGCTGATAACACAGAAGCTATAGGCATTAAAGAAAAAGAAAGATTACATTTCTATTCAATCAAAATAACTGTTGCGTTTCATTTAAAATAGCAACATTTATTGTTATTGTTGGCTTTAAAACCTTGTTCTTTGATAGAGGAACATTACAAGTGAAAAAAAGAAATGAAACTAAAATACAGTTTTCCTTTTTATGGTGTGGGAAAATTTCTCATTACCCTTAGCTTTATTTCTAAATCAGTAAAAGGCCTGAGTTTATTTTTTAGATGAACATTGAGATAAGAAATGAACATAAAATAGTTACTGTATTGCTCTAAGATTATTATTACTTAGACTTACAGATTCTATTTTTCTATTGTTATATTTATGTTAAAGATTAATAATATAAAATTTTGTGTTATAACATGAAATCATTTTATTGTAAAGCCATTAAAAAAGTGGTAGTTGAATGAATGAAACCTCATGAATGAAAGAATAAAATTATCTTGCTTTCTCTTTTCAATCAAACTGCCTTTTCTAGATGTCTGACATGTAAAGAAGTAGGAAAATACATCCCATAATGAGAGAAACATCAATCAGTAGAAATAGACCCAGAAATGATGCAAGTGATAGAATTAATAGAGAAAGATGACATTCTTCTTGCCAATTTTTTTGTTTTTGAAAATACCATTTTCATAAAAATATTTAATAAGTATAGTGGGTTTATTGTTTTAAATGAAGTGAACAATAAATATTTTAAAATGTCTTAGTTTGAACTTTTACTGTGGTAAATACTGATAATATAACTCACATAAATAAATGCTTTCTGGGGTCCTCAATAGATTTAAAGAGTGTAAAGTGGCTTGAAACCTATGTACCTGAGAACTGGTGCTTTAGGAAACTGTTTCTGATTCGTGATCTTATATCTGCTTTTTATAAATCAGACTTCTGGTATTTTTATTCTGAAATTGTGACAGAATTTTACTAATTTTTGTGTTTTTAAGTAAATTAGGAAAGAAATTGTAGAATGTTCGTACTTAAACAGAAGCTTCCCTATCATTTTAGTTCAGAGATTTTTACAACTGAGAGTGTTTGTGAGTTTTACATGTTTTATTTAAATATTTCTATTTTTAAATTGAATTTTATCTCTTAAAGAATATAATTAAAAATATAGTGCCCACTTGTTTTGCACATTTAAAAAAATCAATTAGAGTTCCTTTTTTTAAAAAAAAAGGTTTTATTTAATTATTAGAGAGAGCGTGTACACATGGGGGGGAGGGGAAGAGGGAGAGGGAGAAACAGACTCCCTGCTGAGTAGGGAACCTGCTGCAGTACTGGATCCTACTGAGATCATCCTGAGATAATCCTGAGATCATCCCAAGAAGATCTCTGCTGAAGGCCGTCCAATGACTCCCTGGAAGTTGGAAGCTGCTGGCTCCAAAGAGCCCTTTCCCCTTCCCCAAGGAGGACTCAAGGAAAATGCCTACGGCTAGTCTTCAGTTCTCCTACCCTGACTGTAGGCCTCTGCCCCTCTGCTCTATGCTGGCAATCACAGGGAGGGAGTAGAGCTTGCACCCTTGAGGGGAGGACAGGCATGGAATAGACAAACCACAAATGAATTTGCAGTTTCAAATTGTATTGTAATGGGATGAACACTGGTGCAGTTAGTCATATAAGGAGGAGGACACTTCTTTAACTGTAACAGGAGGGTGGAAGGATAGAGTGGGCATGGACATAAGTAAGTTTGTTGTTGGTAGTAGCAGAAGTCACTTCCTAGACTTCAAAAGCTACTGTTTATTTTTACTTTTCATTGTTTTAGGTTTTAAGACATGTAATTGTTCAGGCATAAAAAATGACTTAGTTCTCATTTGTATGCTTGAACACATGTAGAGTAGTACCTATATAATTTAAACACATAATAAGTCATTAGTTATATATAATTAATATATATTATATTTATGTAATATATTTTACATATTTATATATAATATATATTATATTCTATTTTTTAATATATTCTAAAATCAGTGTTTGCAGGTAGTGATTGAAATGAGTAAAATTATTTTGTAAGTATTTGGTTTTAATTACAGTAATTCTATTACATTTAATAACATTTCAAGTCTATTAGGAGAACTGATTTATCATTGCTTCCTTTATATAAAACTTTGATCCTTTTAATATTTCATATGTGTGGTAATCTCATTCATTATTTCTAATGCACTTTTTTCCTTCTGAGAGGGCAGTAGATCCAGGGACTTCCTGCTTAAGAATAGTGAGCTACCAATTGGGCATTCACATGTGCATTGGAAGGAAGATTCATAGGGAAGGCAGATATTTTATGGAACCAATATAAAAGTGGTATTATAATGTAGTTAGTAACTTATAAATTCAGCTTTAAAAATAATTGTTTAAGGTGATTATATTTGGTCATTTAGCCGTGTACACAAGAAAATAATTTCTGCTTTGTCCTACTTCATTAAATAGATTTCTTAACATTCCCTTTGGCATTTTCTCATTTTGGTAATTTTAGATTCGTGTGGTCTTCTGTTAGTGGTAGTTAAAATATCTCAAAAGGTTTTCTCAAAATTGTTCATTGAAAAAGCTGAATTATTTATGAGGCTGGGTAGATAAGTTGGGACAAAGCTGGCAATTATATTAAAATGTTTTTTCTTTATTTCAAAAGAGATAATAGTCATAATAACAAAGTCAAATAATAGAGAAGAGGCTATCCATCCGCACTTTTTAGAAGTAATAACAGCTGGTGGCCTGTACTTCCAATGCTTATAATATAGGAGGTGGGGTTAGAGAAAGGAAATGGAGGTTATTATAGACTATAAGTAGCTTTTCTCCAGTTAATTTTTTTTTTTTTTTTCAAACCAGGTTTCTGCTTTGGGTCTGGATCCCTCAGGTGCCCGTTTGGTGACTGGAGGATATGATTATGATGTTAAGTTTTGGGATTTTGCTGGAATGGATGCTTCTTTTAAGGCATTTCGATCCCTTCAGCCCTGTGAATGGTATGTGTTGCACAACTTAATACCTTCATATTTGAAGCCAGAGTGCTGTATATCATTTGAATTCCATCTATAATGCTTTGTACCAAAATACACTAAGTTTATATGACCATATGTTACCTTCATTATTTGAATGAAAGAAAAATGTACCTTAAATTTCTTTCCTTCACTTTCATTAACCTAAATTTTAAAGATGTTTTTAGTCTTTTGTTGTTTTGTAAAGAAAGTATTTGTATTTAGAGATTATTCCCTTGCCTACTTTATTTTAATACTCTAGTAAATACTGTGTAATGTTATGTATATGTGTATGACGTATGTTAAGCCAATAACCAGGTGCTAGTCACTGCTGCACTATGCAGGTATGGTCAGCTAGCATCATATCAGAAATATCAGCTTTACATGTTGCTACCACAAGCCGCCCTCTTATTTCTGTTTTTGACCATATCTTATCTTTTTAGTATATTAGATATCAAAAATAGATTTTTATTGGTGAAACTGGGATCTTGTTAACTTGCATAATGTATGTTGGAAATGAGCTCTTACTAACTGTAGATGTTCAAGGTACGTGAATTAGCTGAAATTTCTTAGGCCCAGTTTTCTACTCTTGCATGAGTGGGGCTTAAGAATTTAGTTTGCCTTTAACTTGAACTCTTGGGGATGATGGTTTTTGCTAAACCTAATATCTATCTGTAAACTCTGGATTTTCTGTCAACTATATGGATTAAGTTCCTATTTCTGAGCTATTAGGTGTTTGTTTTCAGTGAACCTTTTGTGAAAGTGGTGGTTGGAGTAACTGAAAGGCTAGAGAGCTGGGATTTTTCTTAATCCTGCAGAACAGGTCATAGGAATTGTTTTTGCTTATTTGCTAATAAATGCTTAGATAATAAATGTATGTGGCTCAGAATTGGGCCTAGGACCTCAGATTTCTCCAGCAACTACAGTTGTCTGGCAAAATAACCTAAAAATTTTATCTAAACATGGCTCTGGTCAGTTTTGTACAAATCATACTGATTTGTAAATTTTGAAGTCCTAACTCTTAAGCTATCTTTAGTAAAGATTTGAGAATTCCCTAAATGAACTTAGCAGATCTCTGATCAATTGGAAAGGAAAAAAAAATTTTAAAAACTGGGTATCTCCAATGATGGCTATATTTTGTAAAGCTCTTATTATTTAAAATAGTAACTTGGTATCTTGAGTTAGTATGACTTTTAAAAAATATTTAAAATACGAGGTCATATCTTTTATTCCCATGTGATAGTCTCTTGATTAAGGATTGTGTTCCCCTTCTACTTTTACAACTGTAAACTCACTTGTTCAGGATTATTCAGTACTCTATTAAAGGTCAGCTCTGAATAGAATTATGTCTCATGAGTCTCAAGCCAGTTCTCTGTTACTAAACTGTGTCATTTGCTGTGCTGTTGTAATTGAAAATGCAGAAAAATCCAAGGATAAGCTTATTTTCTCTTCCATAATTAAATTATTGCATCCTGTATATAATAGTGAGCTATCAAAGTATAGATAGGAATAAACAGAATTCTTGACAATCTGTATAAGATTAATATAAACTCTAGTACTGCAAATATTATATGAATGTTACTATTTTAAATCATGAGAACTGTTTAACTTTGCTATCATTTGCCCCTAATCTCCAAGTAATGTGACTCTACATTTTATGACAATACAAATTTTTTTACTTAATGTGTATTTATGCATCCATCTCTAATTCACTTTTTACTGTGAAAAATTTCAAACATAGAGAAAAGTGGAGGGATTACTGTAATAGCCATTTACCCTTTACCTAGATTTAACGGTTACAAACATTTTTCTGTATTTGCTTCATCTCATTTTAGTGATTTCTGAAGTATATTTAAAAGTAAAGACATACATAACTTTCATTTTGAAATAATTCAGCATGAATCTGTAAAAAACATAGACATTTCCCTATATATATATATATATATATATATAGCTCCAATTATCCTACAAAATTACTTAGAATTTCTTAATATTTCTAATAACCATTCCATATTTAAATTTCCCCAGTTTGCTCTCAAAATGTGTTTAAATGCTGGTTTGTCAAACGTGGATCCAATCAAGTAATACATACCACATTTATTGTGTACCTCTGTTACATATCTTTTAATCTAGAATAGGATCTCCTTCCAAACCATTTTCTTTCTCATGACTTTATTAAACAGGTCAGTTGTGCTTCATAAAGTTCTTTCTCCCTGAATTTTCTAATTGCTTCTTTATGGTGTGATTCAACTTATTTCTTTGTCTCCAGTATTTCCTATAGAAAATCCAAAGGCTTGATCGTAATCTCCACTGTATCACATCAAGTGGCATGTATTGTCTAGTTGTTGCTGCTATTTGTGACTCTCAATTAAGACTGATCCTTGGATTAAGTTGGTGATATCTGATTCTTCCATTGTAAAGTTAATATTGTATTATATGTTTGAGATAGGCAAGAACTTTGTGGGGAGATAGTTGGTGGCGTGGAAATATCTAGATTCTCATCATCGCTTCACTTAATAAGCTTAGCATCCATTGATTATTCATACCTGAATTAGTTCTCTCATTGAGGGTTGTAAGTTGGTGATTTTCTTGATTTTCTAAATTCCATTATTTCATCTACATTTATTTGTTGATGTACTTCTAAGAGAATTTTTCAATATTAACCTATGTTATTTGGTTACCCTAAAATATAGTCCTACTGTGAAGGCAGGATAAATACTTTTCTTTAACTACCCGTTTTTAGTTCAGGGGTAGGTGGTGATAAATGAGTTGTTGCTGTTATTGGTGGTGGTGTTTTTTTCTTTTTCCTTTTTGTACGGCTGTATTTATGACTTTAAAATTTTCATGTGTTCCAGTCAGTTGTAGTCATTATTCTTTTTGATGTTTAAATTGTCCCAGATTTGGCCAGGGGAGTCCCTGATTGCTATGTAGTTTTGACATGTACTCATTAGACTTTAAAAGAGTACTTATTTTCTGGCATAACATGATATAAGCCTCCTGGTACATTCCTTTCCAGGTCCTACAATCAGCATTTCCCTGTGGAGATCTTTTTTTTTTTTTAAGTGGGAATGGTATTTAGAGACCAAATCTGAATGTTATACCTGCTCATTAATAGTGGGATAGCATTCCTTCTTGACCTTTTCAGTGGAAAGTTTAGAAAATACAGATGTGTGTATGTGTGTGTGTGTGTATGTATTTAAGTGACCAGATCATATTGATATTTCCATTTCAAAATTTTAGTAAACTTTAACTTCAGAATATTTTTTAATTTACAGAAAAGCTGCAAAGATCGTCCAGAGTTCAGGCATACCCCTAACTCAGTTTCCTCTGTTGTTAACATCTCACATTACCATGGTACATTTATGACAAATAACCAACGTTGGTACATAACTATTAACCAAACTCCAAACTATATTGCATTTCACTGTTTTTTCCACTAATATGCCTTCCAAGATACACCTTACATTTAGTCTTCATGTCTGTTTAGTCTTCTCTGGTTTATGATGCCTTCTCAGTCTTCACTTGTTTTTCCTGACCATGACAGTTTTGAGGGGTCCTGGTAGGTATTTTGTAGAATGTTTCTTGTTTTTTTTTTGTTTGTTTTTTAAAAGATTATTTATTTATGTATTTGAAAGAGAGAGACAGCCAGCGAGAGAGGGAACACAAGCAAGGGGAGTGGGAGAGGAAGAAGCAGCCTCCCAGTGTAGGAGCCTGATGTGGGGCTCGATCCCAGGACCCCGGGATCACGCCCTGAGCCAAAGGCAGACGCTTAACGACTGAGCCACCCAGGCACCCCTCTTGATTTGTTTTTTTATGATGGTTTCCTCTGGTTAGACTGGGACTCTGGGTCTTGGGGATGAATATCACAGAGGTGAAGTGCCCTTCTTCTGATCACATAGCAGGGGTACATGCTATCATGTTTTTAAGATTTCTTTACTATAAAGTTACTTTTTCCTCCCCTTTCTGTTTGCTCTTCTTTTGAAGTAAGTCAGTAAATGCTGCTCACATTTGGGAAAGTGGAAAAGTTAAGCTCCACCTCCTGGAGGGCATAGTATTTACATGAACTACTTGGAATTCTTTAAGGAAGAATTGTCTCTTCTTCCCCCGTTTGTTTATTTTTTAATTTAACCAGTTATTTCTATCAGTATTGACTACTTGATATTTGTTTTATATCTTGGGTTATAAGTCAATACAATGTTATTTATTTTGTTGCTAAAATTATTTCAGCTGTAGTCATTGGGAGCTCTTGCAGATTGGGCTCTTGTGATCCTTTCTTTGATATGCCTCTTTTTTTTTTTTTTTTGAGTACTTTTTACTTTTTGGTACTATTAGGTGCTCCAGACTCATCTTGTATTGTCCCTGCCCTAGTCCTAGAATCAGTCATATTTGTTAGGACAGCGGTATCTAAAAAACAGGATCTAGGTTCTTGGTGTGCTTGTTGTTCCTTCTAGGCCTTCTCTGCTGACAGAGCTGGGAATTAAATGTGTGTACACTCACCTGTGTGTGTGCTACATCTATAAAATTGTTTCTTTATCCATTTGCATCCATGTTAAGGTAAACAGGAGTTCATACCCATGTCTCTGACTCTAATCTAGTATACATTGGTTCATGCTAGCCTTCCTCCTCCTTGGAAACCTTCACTTTCTAAAAGTGAGAACCCTGGCTCCCACCAACCATCATTTCTGTGTTTAACCCAAGTAGTGTGTAAAACAGTCACAGAATGGTTAAACTGTATCCCTGCTCCATTTTTTTTTAAAGAAAAGTCTTTTTTAAGTTTTTAAATTAAAATCTCACACTGAGAAATTATTGAGGAGATTATTGGTGAGATGATTGATTTAGGAACTAAATCCAAAGGCAAGCTCTCCACTCTGTCATCCACTCAGGTAGGACATACAGTGGGAGAGGCAGGGTGGCTGTGGAGAATCAGGATCCCTGCTAGGCAAGTTTGAGCCTTTGACCCAAGCTAGCTCTTTAGTTCTGCCCAAGCCCTGCACATCTACCTGGAAGCTGCTGATACCAGGAGAGGCAGGGAGCTGCAAGACCACTGAGGAGCCAGCCACTAAGTCAGGGTGTGGGGAGCTTGTGATGGCAAGGAAGCCTCCACACTTTAAGCTGCTGGGTACATTTGGGAGTCCCTGCTGTATAACTCTTTGGAATGGATCCGTGGTGGTCCTCTTCTGATTCCAGAAGGCATGACCTTTGAGAGGAGGCAGCTAGCAGATACCTTGTGACTGCAAGATCACACCACCTGGCTTCCAACCACCAGTCCTGGGACTGGGCGTGAAGGAAGGGGTGCTGGCCCAAAGGGAGGTTTCTTTGGCTCTTCCCTGTTGATCCCAGCACCTCAGTCAGCCAGCCCATTCTCACATACATTAGTTATATTTAGTGATATATATTATAGTTATATACTAAAAAGAGAAAAAAACCTGCCTGAAAAGAAACTCCTAAAGAACCCATGTGCCTCGGGAAGTTTACTATCCCCTCATCCCCCACCTCCTCTAAAATAAATCATCTAGTTTGGTCTTCAGGAAACCCCCACTCACCCCAACTCCCCCCACCTTGGCCCTCCTGTGTCCCCATGACCTTGGACTGCCCCCCAGCTCCCGCCCAGCACCTGGCAGCAGCTGTCTTATCTGTCTTATCTCTGACCATCCATCTGAGCCATGGCTTTCTGCCAGGTGCCCGGGGGACCACGTTGGCTGTGGGTGGTGGAGGTGAGTGGGATCCAGGTGCCCTGGTAGCTTGGTGGAGACCAGGCCCAGAAGAGACTGAAGTTTGCAGGAGGGGAGCAGACCACAGCTGTCATGGTGCTGTTGCTGCTCTGAAAGCCCTCAGAGGCATATAGCTTGGAGAACATGGCCAGTGCATCAGGAAAGTTGGGCGGTGTGGCAGGTGTGTTGCTGAGGGTGCTGATTATCTGGTGGCGGTGGTGGTGGTTGTTGGGAATGGTGATTTTTTGGAAAAACCACTCAGGGCGATCTCCAGCTGCCAGTGGGCTACCTGCGCAGCAGTTGTGCGCCTGGTTGGCAGTGCAAGCTAAGGCCGGCATGAACTGGTTCATCATGACCCGGTGCCATAGCTGGTCCATGTTGACCAACATGGCTCTGGGCCTGCTTGATCCCAGGGGGTGGCATGGGGAACTTGCCGTCATGGGCTTGTGCTAGCCGCTGGCCACAGCCTGCAGACCCTCACTGCCTGCTGCCCACCCAGGAGTGTCCCAGCACCCCTGCTCCAACTTAAATTTAACATTACAGAATGTTTACTCAATATCTTTGATTTTTATACTCAAAATCAGAGATAGAATGTATTTTTGAGAAAAGACTTATTGGTCAAGACCAGGAGTTGGCAGAGAAAGACAATTATCATATGGTTTCACTCATTTAGGGAACATAAGAAATAGGAAGATCGGTAGGAGAAGAAAGGGAAAAATGAAGGGGGGATAAACAGAAGGGGGAATGAACCATGAGAGACTGTGGACTCTGGGAAACAAACTGAGGGCTTCAGAGGGGAGGGGGGTGGGGGATTGGGATAGGCAGGTGATGGGTATTAAGGAGGGCACATATTGCATGGTGTACTGGGTGTTACGTGCAAATAATGAATCATGGAACATTACATCAAAAACTAAGGATGTACTGTATGGTAACTAACATAGCATAATAAAAAATTAAAAAAAAAAAAAAGACCAGGAGTTGGCAAAATTTTTCTGTAAAGGGCCAGATATTAAGTACTTTAGGTCTTACGTGCCGCAACTGGTATTTGCTAAATTTGTGTGTTCATGTGTGTCTATATGATATAATACTAAATTAAATTTACATTAAATTTTTAAATAATGAAAAAAGTGCAGTGGAGGTATTTACTTTTCTTTGGCATGCTATTTTATTCTCTTTATTTTGTTAGCTAATTGTTCCAGTTTTAGATTCTGACATCTAACATATTGATCAAATTTTGCTTTTTGGCGATTGCAGATTTGATAAATGGTAGTAAGTTGTTATTCAGTTGATACTTGTTGAATGTGGCAGAGTCAGACTTTGGTATGCCATTAGAAGTCTTTCTTTAGGACCCTTGGGTGGCTCAGTCGGTTAAGCATCTGCCTTCAGATCAGGTCATGATCCCAGGGTTCTGCGATCAAGTGCCGCATGGAGTTCTGTATTAGGCTCCCCGCTCAGCAGGGACCCTGCTTCTCCTGCTGCCTGCCACTCCCCCTGCTTGTGCCCTCTCTCTCTCTCTGACAAGTAAATTAAAAAAAAAAAAAAAAAATTAAAAAAAAGAAGCCTTTCTTTATTTTCATGTTGATCTGTTAAACAACTGTTTGGATTAAATTGCTCACCCCCTTGAGGGAGTTTGTTGACTGTGTTGAAGGTATAAAAGCAGAGTGTGCTCTTTTTAGACCATCTATTCACCATGGTGAGTTAGTGGGTGTTGAAGAGGCATTCACACGAAGACCCCCATAGCCATTCAGGATAGGCAGAAGTCCTAAGTTTAGGAGTGAAATGAGATTAGGTGTTTAAATTTTGGGCATCTCTGATGAAGTTTTTAGTATTTTTGACCTTGCTCTCATTTCCCTGGGACACCTTAAAAATACTTTGAGGTAAAATGTTTTCTTGATCTTCCAGTATAAAAATGAGATTTTTCAAAATGCTTTTCTTCTGCTGCTATTCAGCTTCTTTTTGATGCATCTTCCATTTTGGTATTTTGAAGTATGTTTAATAATTTATTTTGGACTTTTGCCCAGCCAGCATCAACATTAGATTTGTGAATCTCTAGTTTCTAAAGTCTTTCTTTGTCCCATTTAGGGAAAACCATCAGTACTGCATTTTCTCTAATCCAGTCTGCTAGTCACCTTTTGTTTTGTTTCTTCACAGATTCCTAAAAATTATAAATGTGTGTTCATGAGTTAGAATCGTTGGGGCTCACAGATCCTTTGGATGTATCCTTTATGCAAAAAAATGGGGGTGGAGTAAAATTTTTATAAAATTTCATAAAATTTTCATAAAGCTTTGTATCACTTAGGTAGCCCCAAGTTAAAAATTCCTTATCTTCTGCCCACTTAAAAATGGCTACTCTTTATTCTCTTATTTTAAAAACATTTTAATTAATTAATACATTAAGTTATGTTCTCATACAGAGATTAAAACATTACAGTTAAAACCAAAGTTCTTCCTTGATCATCTTTTAAAAGTCTCTTTCCTAGGTATTCTCACTGTTTTCATGATGGTTTATATTCTTCAAGTTTTTTTTTTTTTTTGTATGCCACCATCGACAAATATACGTGCCCATCAAAAGAGTATATTTGTTTTCATAAATGATATCAGATGGTTGTTATTACATAATTTTTGTTTTCCACTTGGCAATATTGCTTGGAGATTTTTAATATCACTGCATGTTCTACTATATTCTTTCCAAGTGTTGTGCAGCATGTTATGTGTAACTTACCATAGTTCAGAGAGATCTGAAGGGCTTGTTAAAATGTTAAATGCTGAAGAGAAAAAGAAAGAGAGAGGAACAAATCAAGAAACAGACTCTTTACTATAGAGAACAAACTGATGGTTACCAGAGGGGAGGTGGGTGGGGACATGGATTAAATAAGTGACAGAGATTAAGGAGTGCACTTGTGATGAGCCCAGAGTGATGCATGGAAGTGTTGAATCACTCACTATATTGTACACCTGAAACTAATATAACACTGTATGTTAACTGGAATTAAAATACAAACTTAAAAAAATGTTAAATGCTGGATCTCACCTTTAGAATTTCTAATTCTTTAGAGTTGGTGTGGCCTGGGAGTAACTGGAATTTGAACCATGCTGTTGGGGCCTGGTATTATTTTTCTAAACTATGGTAACTGAAATTCATGCATATCAGAACTATGCAAAGCAAGGATTGCCTGTATCCTTTTTTTCTTAAATTCCAGCGTAGTTAACCTACAGTGTTACATTAGTCTCAGTTGTACAATATAGTGATTCAACAGTTACATTATTACTTAGTGCTCATCAAGATAGGTGTACTCTTCACCTATTTCACCCCTGCCCCCTACCCACCTGACCTGTGGTAACCATCTGTTTATTCACTGTAGTTAAGAGTGTGTTTTTTGGTTTCTCTCTTTTTTTTTCTTTGTTAGTTTGTTTCTTAAATTCCACATATGAGTGAAATCATGTGGTATTTGTCTTTTTCTGACTGCCTTATTTTGCTTAGCCTTATACTCTCTAGCTCCATCCTTGTTGTTGCAAATGGCAAGATTTCATTTTTTTATGACTGAATAATATTATATATTATTATTATTATTATTATTATTATTATTAAAGCTTGGAAAAACCAATATATACTATTTGCCTATATGTGCACAAAATATTTCTGGAAAGGTATAGAAGAAACCAATAACACTGGTTGTTTATAGGGAAAAGAATTAGTTACCTGGGAGACAAGGGGGGAGGCAAACCTGTTGTTATTTGTCCCTTTTATATCTTTTGAGTTTTAACTACCGTGTGTATGTGCTACTTATTTAATCCAGGAATAAATGTTTTTCTTTTGTTAAAGAACAAAGAAGATATGTTCTGTTTGCATAATAGTTTATTGAGTCTGGCTGAGTTCTTCGTATCAGTTAATTCTCATAACTGTCACGTGTCATAGATGCATTTATTATCCCTGTCTTAGGGATGTGGAAATGGAGGCTTAGAGAGATTAATTAATTAGCCTAAGGTCACACAAAGTGATAGGCCAGGGATTTGAATGTAGGCATTCTAACTGTAGATCATGAACCTTAATCATTATGTTAGACAAAAGCACAGAAGGGATTGAAACCATTTAGAGTAAGTGCCATTAGAAACAGTCAAGGGTTCGTGTGTTTACTTAGTTCCTTTAGTTGTATGCGTTACGTATCTCAATATTTTATTCACTGCTCATGCCATGTAACTGAATTAGTAATCTTTTGGCTTTTAGGGAAAGTTGTTTTTTATTACTTTACAGCTGATGTTTGTGCAGCATATAATAGTTTATTCATTTCACATAATTGCACGATGGATTAGTGATTTGTTTAGGCATTTGTGCTTTCTCTGTGTATGTTATCAGTTCTGAAAAAGAAAGTGAAGGTGGACAGAGATTCCCCTTGTAAATTTAGACCCATGACTTGTGTATGAGTTGATGTGTATGGAAGCAGAGTTACATACATTTCAGTAATCATGTCATAGTGTCTCTTTTCACTTGATAGTAGTTCGTTAATTCAGGTTAATGACAACATACATTTGAACTTTCTATATTTTTAGTAAACTGGTAAACTTGCTTTATGACTTATATAATATTTCTAAACTACTAGATTTTGGAAATTTTGCCGTATATGACTTTTTCCCCCATAGATATCACCGATCAGTGGCATCATTAATTAGGCTGTACTTGAGATGCAAGGTAGAATATTATATCCATCTAGCCTTCTTTAGCCTTGCATATAACAAGTTTTTATTTGTTTGTAACTAATCTTGGATATCACCAGTAAGAAGGAGAAAGTTGGAAAGTAAGACGTAATAATAGGTTGATAAAATCACAAGTTATTCTCATGTATGTCAGGGTAGTCCAGGCATTGATAAGCCTTCTTGTGGTTTACTAACTGGAGAGGAGGTTGTTTACTTGGTCTGTATGAAGGTCAAATGAGACTTTGTGCATCAACAGAAAGCTTTAATATTGGAGGTGAAAAGGTATGTGGGGAAAAAGCACAGTTAAAATTCTGATAAACAGTATGTACCTGAATATATTTTCCCTTTCTCTTTGATATTTGCTTTGTAAAATTATATAAGCTTAATGATTTTTTTAGCTTAATTTCCTGGGTTTCTGCTGCCTTCTATAACTGTTGTCAAGTTACATAATTTGTGAATTTTATCTTGTTAACTGAACATCAGTGAACTCTTGTACTGTGTCTCAGCTTAAATGTCAGCTACTTAAAGAGCCCTTTCCTAAGCATCCTGTCACAAAGTAGCTTCTCTCCATTGCCATTACTCTGTTCATTGCTCTGGTTTATTTCCTTTATAGTATTTACCACCATCAGACACAATCTATTTTTCACATTTGTTTACTTGTATTCCAGCACCTGGAATACTGTCAGGCAGATAGTGGGAAGTTATTCTTTGTTAAATATGTTGTAAATAATAGAATATTCTCATATTTTTCTTAAAAAGTTTCTTGTTGTAGGGGTGTCTGGGTGGCACAGTCGGTTAAGTGTCCAACTCTTGGTTTCAACTCAGCTCGTGATCTCAGGATAGTGAAATTGAGCCTCGAATCAGGCTCTCTGCTCAGCTTGGAGTCTGATTGAGATTTTCTCTTATCTCTCCCTCTGCCCCTCCTGCTTGTGCTCTCTCTCTCTCAAATAAATAAATAAATAAATAAATCTTTTTAAAAAGTTTCTTGTTGTATAGAGTAAAAGATCATTTTTCACCAAGTGTGCCTGTCTTTCAAAAAGAAAAGAAGCATACAGATTTCTTTTCCTGGAATACCTAAACTCTTTGGCTTAAACCCTATCAGTTAAGGGCAAATAGGAACAGGCAGCTTTCGAAATCTATGGCTCTGCACTGTTAGTGATGCGTTGGGCATCAGGCTTCAGGCTGATCTGTTTAGCTCTTTTAAAAAACAAAAAACAGGGTGTGTATTCTTTTTCTTTTTGCTATGTGTGTATAGTTTATTATTATTTTTTGATGTAAAGTTTGGTGATTCATTAGTTGCGTATAACACCCAGTGCACCATGCAATACGTGCCCTCCCTACCACCCATCACCAGCCTATCCCATTCCCCCATCCCCCTCCCCCCTGAAGCTACCCTCAGTTTATTTCTCAGAGTCCATAGTCTCTCATGCTTCATTCCCCCTTCTGATTACCCCCCCTTTCTTTATCCCTTTCTTCCCCTACTGATCTTCCTAGTTCTTATGTTCCATAGATGAGAGAAACCATATGATAATTGTCTTTCTCTGCTTGATTTATTTCACTTAGCATTATCTCCTCCAGTGCCATCCATGTTGCAGCAAATGTTGAGAACTCGTTCTTTTTTTTTTTTTTGATAGCTGAGTAATATTCCATTGTATATATGGACCACAACTTCTTAATCCAGTCATCTGTTGAAGGGCATCTCGGCTCCTTCCACGATTTAGCTATTGTGGACAATGCTGCTATGAACATTGGGGTGCATATGGCCCTTCTCTTCACTACGTCTGTATCTTTGGGGTAAATACCCAGTAGTGCAATGGCTGGATCATAGGGTAGCTCAATTTTTAACTTTTTAAGGGACCTCCACACTGTTTTCCAGTGTGGCTGGAATATAATAATATATATCTCTCATACCTTTCAAATATTATTTCCTGTTACTCAGTTTTTATTAGTAACATAAAATTGGATTACACCTCTACGTTTGGACAGTTGTTTAGGCTGTTCTCTCTGCTGATCTCCTTTCTTTAAGAGTATTGGCTATCTAGTTTTGTTTCTCTGTTACCTCTTCTTCATTTGTCTTTTCTTTTTTCTAACTCTTTCTCTCGGTCTCTGCCTTTCTTCCCCCCTACAATCTGTGAAAATCCCTTGAACCAAACTACTTCACTAATTCCTTACTATAATTCAGTTCCTTATTGGTTTTAATGAACTTTTATTTTTTTATTTTTTAGAACATTTTATTTGACTTACATCTTACATACATTTGTATTTAAAAAATTAAATTCAATTAACATATAATCTATTATTTGTTTCAGGGGTACAGGTCTGTGATTCATCAGTCTTATATAATACCCAGTGCTTATTACAATAGGTACCCTCCCCAGTGTTTTTCACCCAGTTACCCCATCCCCCCCACCTCCCCTCCAACAACCCTCAGTTTGTTTCCTAAGATTAAGAGTCTCTTATGGTTTGTCTCCCTCTCTGGTATTGTCTTGTTTCATTTTTTTCCTCTCTTCCCCTCTGATCCTCTGCCTAGTTTCTTAAATTCCACATATCAGTGAGATCATATGATAATTGTCTTTCTGTGATTGACTTTTTTCACTTAGCATAATACCCTCTAGTTCATCCACGTTGTAGCAAATGGCAAGATTTCATTTTTGATGGCTGCATACTATTCCATTGTGTGTGTGTGTGTGTGTGTGTGTGTGTGTGTGTGTGTGTGTGTGTGTACACACACCACCTCTTCTTTATCCATTCATCTGTTAATGGATATCTGGGCTCTTTCCATAGTTTGGCTATTGTGGCCACTGCTGCTATAAATATTGGGGTGCAGGTACCCTTTTGGATCACTACATTTGTATCTTTGGGGTAAGTACCCAGTAGTGCAATTGCTGGGTGGTAGGGTGGCTCTATTTTCAAGTTTTTGAGGAACTTCCATATTGTTTTCCAGAGTGCTGCACCTTAATGAACTTTTAAAAGTCATATTTACTCAGGCATAATTTATATACAGTAAAATATATTCTTTTCAAGTGTGCAGTTCCAGAAGTTCTGAGAAATGCATACAGTCATATTACCAGCACCACAGTCACCCTCCAGTCCCTTCTCCTGACACCCAGGCAACCACTGATCTGATTCTGTTGTAGCTTCTCTCAGTAGGTTTTCTCCTTTTCATTGCTGTGTAGTTTTCCTCATATGAGTACACTACAGATTGTTTCTCTGCTCACCAGTTAGACATTTGGGTTGCTTCCAGTTTTTAGATATTTGAATGAAACTGCTGTACATATTTCTGTATAGGTCTTTCTGTACATAGATGTTTTAATTTCCTTGGGCAAATAGAGTAAATTTGGAGTGAATTGTTGGCTCGTATGCTATGTGTATGTTAACTTTATAAGATATATTACCAAACTTTTCCAAAGTGCCTATACCGTTTTGCTTTCTAAGCAGCAATGTATGAGTTTTAGTTAATTTACATCCTCAGGTACACTTGTATAGTATCAGATTTTAAAATTAGGCATTGTTTGGGTATGTAGTGATATGTAAATGGTTTTAATTTGAGTTTCCATAATTAGTGTGATATTGAGCATCTTTCTCTGTCTTTCATCATGTGTGTCTTCTTTAGTGAGCTGTCCAAATCTTTTGTCCATTTGAAAAATTGAGTTCTTCTCAGGTTGGTTGATAAAGTTATTTATAAGATTTGTGTATCATA
Source organism: Ursus americanus (assembly GCF_024610735.1). Classification (NCBI taxonomy): domain Eukaryota; kingdom Metazoa; phylum Chordata; class Mammalia; order Carnivora; family Ursidae; genus Ursus; species Ursus americanus. The sequence continues at coordinate 36,492,924 of NC_142141.1, read as the reverse complement.
AATATTTCCTCTCAGTCTGCAGCTTTTCCTTTTCCTAAGTGTCTTTTGAAAAGCAGCCTTAATGTATTTTTACATATTGTTTTCTGTCCTTGCCTGTTTTTTGCTCAAACCCGTGTTTTCTTGAAATTTTTTTAGATAGAAAGATAGAAACATTTTTTAATGTTTATTAAATAAAAAACATTTTCCAAAAAAATTCCCTTTTTGTTTATTTTTTAAACTTTAAAAAAATATTTATTTGAGAGAGAGAGAGGGACAGTACAGAGTGAGAGGGAGAAGCAGACTCCCTGCTGAGCAGAGAGCCCTATGTGGGATTCCATCCCAGGATCCTGAGATTATGACCTGAGCTGAAGACAGATGCTTAACCGACTGAGCCACCTAGGTGCCCCCTTTTTGTAATATATAACTTACATATTTACATTTTTCAGTTACTAGGGAAAGTTTAGAAGGTTATATCTTGCAAATGGAAGTGTACTCTGTGGGAGAAAAGACCTTTCACTTTCTACTTTTATATGGCATGGCAAAACAGTATAATTGCTGTTATAATTAAAAGGATATATTATACTTAGAAAACCAAGACATCATAAAGAAAATTAAAAATTATAATTTTTATAAACTCAACAAGTTATAAACTCAAAAAAAGTTGGAATACATATTGAAAGTAATGGGCTGCTATCCACAATACATAGTTTCTGCAAATCAATAAGGAAAGGGATATTTGAAAATTAAAACTGGTCAAAGGAAACAATAACAGATAATAGCCGAAGAAATATAACTGGCCAACAAACATGAAAATGGATACTCAACTTTACTAACAATAAAAGAAGGAAAAATTGAAACGCCAAGGAGGTCACTTATAAGACTGGCAAAGGAGAAAGAAATCCATGCTATCCAATGTGGGGAGAAGGCAAAAATGAGATATCATTTACCTTTTTTTCACAGAACAGTTTGATAATATCTTTTTTTTTAATATACACTTACTTTATTATTATTATTATTATTTTAAAGATTTTATTTATTTATTCGACAGAGATAGAGACAGCCAGCGAGAGAGGGAACACAAGCAGGGGGAGTGGGAGAGGAAGAAGCAGGCTCATAGCGGAGGAGCCTGATGTGGGGCTCGATCCCATAACGCCGGGATCACGCCCTGAGCCGAAGGCAGACGCTTAACCGCTGTGCCACCCAGGCGCCCCTTACTTTATTATTTTTATATTAATTTTCATTGGTTATAATAGTATGTATTTCATGATGATAGCAAGTGGCAGCTTAAAAAAAAAAAGTAGTTCCAGAAACCCATTCTAACTTTTTTAATTCTAAAATATTTCATAATTCTGAAAGAAGTCTCTAGAATAACATTTCAGATCAGTACCCCACAAAATATAGTCATTAACTTAAGGTATCTATACTTCTATTTATACACTCTGGCAAGGAGCAGACAAAGTTCATTTTAAAGGCTAATGTTTTAAGTTCCCAAGGTTCTAAAAATTAAATGTACTTTACTAAAAAGAATTTTCAAAACAATCTTTGAAATGATCCATACATATTTACTCATAGAATATCCCCCTGCTCAGCATTGCTCATTGAATGTTTTTTATGCCAACTAACAAAATAGGAATGAACTCATTTTTGAGTCAGATAAGCCACAAAATCCCAGTAAACTCCAACAAAGTATTTTGTGAATCAGAGTGAGGGTGGAGGAAATACAAAGAAGTTTAAAAAATTCCACATCAGGTATCAACTGATGGTAATGTGAACTTTTTACAAATGCTAGTGGATATCCCTGGGTGGAGTATGGAAGGGAGCTAATTTGGGGACATAACTGTGTTATGCTGGTCTACTTAGTTATCTAAACACATGCAAGGATGCTAACGTGTGTAGCTTTTGTATTTTTGGTGACTTATTTTTGTTCTATTTAAAAGGAGATTTTACATATAATTAGTAAGCTAGATTTTTTCTTCTTATGAAACTCATTGGCTCTTGCTACTCAGACAACAGAAAAGGTTTTTATTGTTGTTCTTCTACCTCAGTCCTCAATTTTAGAGGCAAAATGTTTTCTCATTTGAAAGGTGGAGTCTTTTTCAAAATGCATGCTGGCCTCTCAGATTAATTATCCAGATGTCTGCCCCTGGACCTGTTCTGTCCTGTCCATTCTTCCCTTTCTCCATCACCCTTGTCCTCCTAGCTGTCTTGTGCTGTGGCCACCTTAATAAGCCTCAACAGCAAGATTTCTCAGGAAATAATCAGAAAGTGATTAGTCCTCAGTTTGATAATATCTGTCAAGCTGTAGAGTGTGAATTCTGATGCAAGGTTTGGAGAAAAAAAGCGCTTCCATGCATTGTACCTGTACTCCATAGGTACCATGCTCCGTACTCCTTCTGCCTCTACAGTTTCTTTTATAGTCCTTCCCTTAGGGTTCACCTTGGGCTTAAACCTCACTTAAAATTCTGCGTCAGTGTGTTTACTGTTTTCCCCACTATTCATGCTAAATCCCTGTAATGCATTCCTGATGCATTTTGATTAAAACCCAAATGCCTTGCCATGGTTTATAATGTTCCTTATGATCTGGCCATTGCTTGTTTCTTCCCTTGCTCTAGCAGAATGGCTGAGAGATTTTTACACAGCATGCACTTTGTTTTCTGCTTAGAATGCTCTTCCCTACTTCCTGGTACCTGCTCCCCCCTCACAAACATGTAGCTCCTTATGCTTAGGTCTCCACCTAAACATTGCTTTTCCAGAGAGGCTTTCTAATAAGTAGGTCCCTTTCATATCTGCTACCTCAACACCTTTTATTCATTGTGAAATCCTGAGCCCCTGTTGTTCTGCCACTAGAATTAAGACTTGAGTTATTTTTAGCATCAACATTATCATAAAGGAAACTGTTGGGAATACTCAGAACAAAGACTTAGCTTTTTCAAGTCATTCTCATTGGTTGGCTGTTTTTGATCATATTTTTCTAATCCTCAGAAGATGTGAAAACATATTGTTTAGGTATTTTCATCCTTGCCTTTGGATTGACTATCCTGTTTTAACATGGAACTTGACTATAAAATCATATAAAGTCACAAAGCTATTAATCTATACTTGATTGAGTGATAGAGTAATTTTATCACAGTTCTAAATAAAAATATGCATTTTAATGAAAGGGAAGAATTATAGATTAGCTTTAGTAAAATTATGTATATATAGTCCTGGATAGAATTTTCTCTGGCTTTAATTTTGTTTGACAGATACAGTATTTTGTAAAATTATTACTAGCTCACTAACCTTTGGTATGTTTAAGCTGGTAAGTGACATATTCTTAGTTTTGCATTGGAAATCTATTCTTAAATTTAAAGCTAAAATATTGAAGTAGCTGAAGATTTATTTTGGCATGGAATAAATTAGTATTTTCTGATATTCTCGTACAGAAAACTTTGATGGCTCTGCTTCAGTTCTCTTGCTTTCTTGCCCTGTTCCCAGCACTGGATAATATATATTGTATACCTGGAAAATGGCATGCAAATCTGAAACTATATTTTCTTTTCTTTTTTTTTTTTATAAAGATTTTATTTATTTATTCGACAGATAGAGACAGCCAGCGAGAGAGGGAACACAAGCAGGGGGAGTGGGAGAGGAAGAAGCAGGCTCACAGTGGAAGAGCCTGATGTGGGGCTCGATCCCATAACTCCGGGATCACGCCCTGAGCTGAAGGCAGACGCTTAACCACTGTGCCACCCAGGCGCCCCTGAAACTATATTTTCTGTAATTATTATCATCTTTCATTTCTAAGAATATAATAGTCACATTTGACATAGGACTTGAGGTTTTTTTTTTTTTTTTTTTTAAAGATTTTATTTATTTATTCGACAGAGAGAGACAACCAGCGAGAGAGGGAACACAAGCAGGGGGAGTGGGAGAGGAAGAAGCAGGCTCATAGCGGAAGAGCCTGATGTGGGACTCGATCCCGTAACGCCGGGATCACGCCCTGAGCCGAAGGCAGACGACTAACCGCTGTGCCACCCAGGCGCCCCAGGACTTGAGTTTTTTGAGTGGGTGCAGAAAATCAGAAAAGATGTAAGGATATTTCTCATGAGTATTTTGGTTAATAGATAATTAAAACATGTGATAAACTTACACTAACTTGACTCGTAATGAATTTGAAATACTCAACGTATTCAGTTTGAGTATATTCATTATAGTTGGCTACTGAGATTTTATACCTGTCAAATCTTAAAGAGACCTTGGAAATAAAGAAGTAATAATCATAGCAACTACTCATTTCACGTACTGTGTTAGGTATATATTATATTATTATTGTTGTTATTAATCCTTGCCCCAGTCCTGTAAGTATTATTTCTGCAGTTTTTTTCAGTGGCAGAAACCAGGACTCAGCAAAGTTATACAGTTAGCACATGAACTCTGTCTCAGGAGTACCTCTGCGTGGTGCTTCCAACTATTTGCACCAATTAATTTTCCAAAAGATGGGGAGACTGAACCTAGTGAAGCTGAAGGGCCTGTTCATCATCACACAGCTACTTAACAGCAGAGCGAGGACTTGGATCCCTGGCCTCCTGACTCACATTCCGGTGCACTTTTCACTACATCAGGACATGTTGGCTCCTGAGCCCCAAGTGACAGCCCCAAACAGCTGTGTTTATCTGTCTTGCATGTCCCAGCTTGTTTTGCTAGCTGAGCAAAAACTACTTAAAAGGATCCTCAATCTTCACCTTCCCATTCCCCTCCACTTACACTCATATACTCCCACTTGCCCCATGAATAACTTCACAGAAAGAATTGTGCAATGTCACTAAGCCTTCCTCTGGTGTCAGAGTTACTCCCTGAGAGAACATTCACTTCCTCATGACTCCAGTTTACTGTCAGATTGGCTTTCCCTCTTTTCTCTTTGATCGGAATCTTAGTTGTTTAAGCAGGAATTCGAGGAGCAGATGTTATACCCCTTGAAGAAGCCCTTTAATTCTCCTTAGTACTGTGTCTAATGACTCCTTAATCCTGTCCTTTTAACTCTGTGGCTAGCAGAATTAAGAGCGAAGTGGGACAGGAATGATGAGCTTGATGCTTAACTTTTCATTTTAATGTTGACAAAGAGAGCACATGAAAAACAGTGACACAGAGGGAAAACATCAGGTTTGTCTATACAGCTAAAGTAAGGTGAATATTAGTGTCGGATTGCTGAGATTTTGTATTTCCCTACAAATATAAATAGAGCAATTTTATAAAGCACATAGCCAGAGAAATGGAGCCACTGATTGTTTTTACTACCCTTTCTTCTTAAATTTTTCTATGCTTTAGATACTTATTTCCAAAGACAAATAAAAATGATTCACCAGAGAAAACAAAGTGATCTCATCAGTACTAGATCTTTTATGGTTAGTGAAGAAAATCGACTTCTCCAAAATGAGAGTACTGTTAACAAAGATATACCCTGTGAGCTGCTTTGGTTTAGCAGTCTGAACTATCTAATTATCAAAACTCTGATCTGCTTTATATATATATATATATATATATATATATATATATATATATATATATATATATACACACACACACACACACACACACACACACAGTTGTGTATGAATGTGTATATAAACAAATTGGGCTAAACTGCCAATAATTTTCTCAGTTTCTAATTAATCACTTGAAATTTAGGGTCTAATAAAGTAGGGTCTAATAAAGGTCTAATAAAGTAGGGAGCAATCACACAGTAATTTGAAAAGGAGGCAGTTTATTATGAAGAATTACTAATAGAGGATTGGAGAAATGAGGTATTGGCTAATTAAAAGTAAAGAGTACTCTAAATATAGGAATAGCAGATAAAAAGAGCATCTGTTACCCTAGGGTGGAGATAAAGCATTCAAGGTAGAGTCCTCCAGGACTGAGATCCAGACATTCAAGAGGACAAGGCTTTGGCTCATTGAATGATAAGGAATTTGTTGTGCTCTGTCAGCAGAACTTTCTAGAAACCTGTCTCACCAGACTCACTGTTATAGCACTGCCTAAGGGAGGTGCTGGGGGAAGCTGCTGGATGTTGCTGACTTCCAGGTACTTATAGCAGCCTGGCGTAGATAAGCTGTACAGGCTGTGGGAACCAGACACTAGAGAAGCCGTGTGGGGTGCTGGAGCCCACCAGGAGGAGCACACTGGACATAGTGGGGAAAGCCCCTTCCCCCAGCAATGTCTCTCTAGCACCCTCTACCCGCAAAACTTCATGCCAGAGGGCACAGGAAAAATATTTAAAGGGCCCAAATTCATTTTTGCAGAGCAGGCAGTGAAGGGTGAATTTGGAGCTGTTAGGCAATAAATGGACAACTGGCAAATCTGGTGAAACATAATTTTATATCTTATTATGGGAGCCTCCTTTTGGACTTAACATTTAGATTTGGGACCCTGCTCAAAATTTTGCTAAGGACCTCATTCCTTCCCAGCATTTTAGGAAGGATGCCATAAGGCCAGAGAGGCTTTTCTTTTTAGGAAGGAAGCGCCTTCCTAAAGCACATTTGTTTTTCTAGGTTTCTTTCCCATGAGCATCTGGTTTGGGAGCTTCAACTTCTCATCTGCCTTGACCCTTTGATCTGTGGCATTGTGGTAGAATTCCTCACACTGTCACACATTCTAACCTCAGAGCCCACTCAGACCTTTGTTTGAATTATCTTTGCATTGGAATTAGTACTTTGAATCAGTGCATTAAGAATGGCTTTTTGAAGAATAAATAAATATTTAAATAAATATTTAAATAAATATTTAAATATTTAAATAAATATTTAAAAAACTATCTGTTCATTTTAGGAGAAATGGTCAGTATAAATTTTGAGCACTAGTTTCTAGTTAGCAGTAGATGTAAAGAAAAACAGTTTCATAGGTAAATATCTGATTTGGATTTGGCAGCCTACCAGGAAGAATAATTCTTTTGTGGCCTAGCCAGATACACTTAAATTTTGTTTGTTTTTTTTTTTTTTTGTATATATTCTGTTTCTAGAAGATAAAATTATCATGATTAGTAGTTTTTTTCCACTGAAATATCCATTTATTTCTCAGCCTTGAAATTTTAGACTTAGAAAATAAATCGAAATAAGACTAAATAGCCTAAATTTTGTTAAAATTGTCTTATCATTGAAATTTATTTTATTTTCAGATTGGCCTTTAGGATAAATCAAAGAATTTGACTGTTTTTTTTTCTTTTGCCCACAGACTTACATTCATAAAGCAAGATATGAAGACAGTTTAAAAAGACAGATGTTCAGTTTTGCTTTTTGATAGAGAAATTTTATATTTGAGACTCTATAAAGTTAGTTGTCCAGCAGAATTCTTTATGGGTTTGTGTATTAATATCTATTTAAGGTGTTTAATTATTTGCTTTCCATACATATTTATTTGGTGATTTCTTTTTTGAGAATGGCACCTGAGATAGCAGGTACCTCTGAGATTGCTCTGATGTGTGTTACTTTACCATGCCATCTCTGAAGAATGTTATAGACTGTGTTTTAGCATGGCAAATAAGAAATTTTTACATGAAGAGGGGCGCCTGGGTGGCGCAGTCGTTAAGCGTCTGCCTTCAGCTCAGGGTGTGATCCCAGCGGTCTGGGATCGAGCCCCACATCAGGCTTCTCCACCAGGAGCCTGCTTCTTCCTCTCCCACTCCCCCTGCTTGTGTTCCCTCTCTCACTGGCTGTCTCTCTCTGTCAAATAAATAAATAAAATCTTAAAAAAAAAATTTTTTTTTTACATGAAGAGTTTACTTCATTTCTAAATTTGTAACTGGAAATCACATTTAGAGATTGTACAACTGACTTTTTTAGTACTGGTACTATTACCATCCAGATAGACTTCAATAGATTTCATTAGATTTTCTTTTGTTTTTTAAAGAACATTTTAGTTAGTAGTTCATTTTTCATGTGTTTTATGAGCCAGTAAGAATCTTCTGTTGTTCCAAAGTTGAGACCATTTTGTATTTATTTCATATTGTTAACAGCTGCACTTGTTCCATGCACTAGCCACTAGCCATATATAGCTATTTAAATTTAAACTACTTGCACTAGCCATATTTCTAGTGCTTGATAGAAACATGTGGCCAGTGGCTAGTGGTTACCATAATGGACAGCATAGATGTAGAACGTTTCCATCCTCACAGGAAGCTCTACTGAGCAGTGCTGGTCCTATAATATGCAGAATATATTGCAATTGTTGATATGACAGTTTTTTTTTGTCTCAGAAGGTAGATTTTTTCATTTCACAGTCCCAGTAATACACTTCGTATTGTTAGCCTTTTAAATTTTAGTCATTTGGTGGGTATACAGTGGTATCTCATTGTACTTTTACTTTTGAATTTTCCTGATGAAAACATGTTTGGGGAAAAATATGTTTTTAAGGTTTCACTTTTGTCTTTGGCTTTCAGCAAAGACAAAAGTTCGTGTCTTTTATCATTTTTCCAAAATTTTGACAGTCAGCTCTTCACATACTGCTTCTCTCTTTTTCCATTCTGCAATTCTAATGTGAGACTTTTTCACCATACATCATATGTACCTTAAACTTTTTCTGCATTTTCCATTTTTTGTCACTATGCTTCAGTCTAAAAATGATCTTTTAGCCACTAATTCTCTGCTGTTAAACCCATCCATTAGTTCTAAATTTCAGTAATTGTAGTTTTCATTCTAAATTTCTACATATTTTTTTAAATTTTCAGTTCTATTTATTATTATATACCTTGTCATTTAATTTCTTAATTATAGTTATTTTAAATTCCACGACTCATAAGTTCAATATCTGATACTCCCAATTTCTGTGAACTTGGATGAAAAATTATTTCTTTTCACTAACCTCTAACTGATTTTTAGCATTTCCTTTAATATGAAAGTAAGCAACAAAGTCACAGTTGTACTTGCAAAGTTCAGATACTTTCATATTATATTACTGTTATTACAATCATATTAAAATACACATTGTTTATGCTCATCACTGCTTTGAAATTACAGTAGTTATTAGACCTGCCTCTAGGCTTAGTTACTTGATACATTAGTACAGAAACTCACATATGTCACAAATTTAAAAAATTATTTTTGTAGTTATTTCTTTATCACATAAAGAATGGTTTCCAGTATATGTCTAATGCAGTTTTTTAATATGTTTAAAAAACATACTAAGAAGGAGTCCACAGACTTCAGAGTGAAGAATGATCCAGGCACAAGAAAATAGTTCTGTATAGTGTTGGTGAGATTGTGTCATTGCTCAGCTCAAAGCACTCTGATGGGTTTCCTGTGATTTCTCCCTGAGAGAACAAAAGCTAAAGGTCCTTGCAGTGGCTTACGTGGCCCTCCTTGATCTGCACCACCTCACTTGCTGCATTCTGACCTCTGCAACTCCTGTTTGGTTTGCTCACTCTGCTACAGTTATATCAGGGAAATGCCAGATACACTCTTGCTGCAGGTCCTTTCTAGTAGCTGTTGCTTCCCTTGGAAAGGGAAAGAAGGTATCAAAATATCTTCATAGCTTACTTCTTCACTTCATAGCCTACTCAGTCACTTACTTCCTGACCACTTTACTTAAAATATTTATCCCTCTCCCCTTGGTTCACATTTTCTGCCCTCCCCTCTCATTTTTCTCCCAGTTATTTCCTCAGCTATTTCCCAGTTATTTTCTCAGTTATTACAGTTTTTCATATTATGTATTTTACTTACTCATTAGTTTAGTATTGATTTTGGGAGTAGGGCTCATCATAGCCTTCTGTTACTGGCAGGTTGGATCTTTGGCAATAATAGGTCAATTTTGCGGAGTTGCTGTTAGTCCCATGCATAACTTCCATCCCTTTTTCCACTTCTATTTCACTTATAAGCTTTTTGTGTTAACAGTGGGATGGATGATGACAAAAGCTAGCGAATGTCACCGGCCAAGTCATTTTATCTGCATGGTTTATTGCCTCTTTCAAAGTTGGTGTTGTCTGGGATTAACATGGCATACAAAGAGCTTTGTATTTGGTGTCCACTTTTCATATGTCTTTCTACATGCATCTTCCCCACACATCCTTGTCTCAATGTCTCTTTTTTTAAAAATAATTTTTATTTTGTTATATTAGTCACTATACAGTACATCCCCAGTTTTTGATGCAATGTTCCATGATTCATTATTTGCGTATAACACCCAGTGCACCGTGCAATATGTGCTCTCCTTAATACCCATCACCTGCCTATCCCAATCCTCCACCCACTCCCCCCTGAAGCCCTCAGTTTGTTTCCCAGAGTCCACAGTCTCTCATGGTTCATTCCCCCTTCTGTTTACCCCCCCTTCATTCTTCCCTTCCTTCTCCTACCTATCTTCCTATTATTTCTTATGTTCCCTAAATGAGTGAAGCCATATGATAGTTGTCTTTCTCTGCTTGACTTATTTCGCTTAGCATAATTTTCTCCAGTCCTGTCCATGTTGCTGCAAATGTTGTGTAATCGTTCTTTCTGATGGCTGAGTAATATTCCATTGTATGTATGGAACACATCTTCTTCTTCTTCTTCTTCTTCTTTTTTTTTTTTTTAAAGATTTTATTTATTTGACAGAGAGAGATAGCCAGCGAGAGAGGGAACACAAGCAGGGGGAGTGGGAGAGGAAGAAGCAGGCTCCCAGCGGAGCATGGAGCGCGATGTGGGGCTCGATCCCAGAAAGCTGGGATCACGCCCTGGGCCGAAGGCAGACGCTTAACGACTGAGCCACCCAGGCGCCCCATGACCACATCTTCTTAATCCAGTCATCTATTGAAGGGCACCTCAGCTATTGTGGACAATGCTGCTATGAACATTGGGGTGCATATGGCCCTTCTCTTCCCTACTGGTAAATACCCAGTAGTGAATTGCTGGATCACAGGGTAGCTTAATTTTTAACTTTTTAAGGGACCTCCACACTGTTTACCAAAGTGGCTCTACCAACGTGCATTCCCACCAACAGTGTAAGAGGGATCCCCTTTCTCCATATCCTCTCCAAGATTTGTTGTTTCCTGCCTTGTCAATTTTTGCCATTCTAACTGGTGTAAGGTGGCATCTCAGTGTGGTTTTGATTTGAATTTCCCTGATGGCTAATGATTTTGAACATTTTTTCATGTGTCTGTTAGCCATTTCTTTTTTTTTTTTTTTTAAAGATTTTATTTATTTATTTGACAGGGGGATCACAAGCAGGGGGAGTGGGAGAGGAAGAAGCAGGCTCATAGCAGAGGAGCCTGATGTGGGGCTCGATCCCACAATGCCGGGATCACGCCCTGAGCCGAAGGCAGACGCTTAACCGCTGTGCCACCCAGGCGCCCACCCCCCTGGCCGCTTTCAATACTGTATCCTTGGATCTAATATTTGCGAATTGCACTATGATGTGACGTGGTGTAGGTCTGTTCTCATTGACCTTGGGAGGGGTCCTCTCTGCCTCTTGGACACGAATGCTTATTTCCTTTGCCAGATTAGGGAAGTTCTCAGCTACAATTTGGTCAAATATCTCTTCTAGACCTCTCTCTTTCTCCACCCCTTTGGGGGTGCTGATGATTCTGACATTGGAACGTTTCATTGAGTCAGTAATCTCCCATAATCTACATTCTTGAGATTGAATTTTTTTCAGCCAAGTTTCTGTTTTAACTTTCTCTTCTACCATCCCATCCTCCAATTCACTAATTCGTTCTTCTGCCTCATTTACCCTGGCCGTCAGAGTGTCTAGTTTAGTCTGTATTTGATTTATAGCTTTTTTAATTTCTGCCAGATTCACTCTCATTTCGGCCCTTAGAGAGTCTATATTCTCGTTAATATTTTCGTTAATATTTTCGTTAATATTTTTTTCAAGCCTACACATCATCTTGACCATTGTTACTCTGAACTCCGTTTCTGACAATTTGGTTATATCCATATCCATCAATTCTTTGGTTGAGGCCACAGAATCATTATCTTTTCTTTGCTGGGGGGCTATTTCTCCTCCTCATTCTGATGAGGCGAGGTTGCGGGGTTGCCCAGAGCCCAAATTATTGACCAGGACCCAGGCAGTGTGTACTTGTTTTATAGGGACCTTAGGGATGTCGGCTTCTTGATTTTTCAGCCGACCTTCTGGGGGAGGGGCCTGCCGCACTGATGCTCAGGCAACCCTCTTTGGGTAGAGTTGCCCCGTCCCCTGCGAGGAAGGATGGGGATGGGCACAGTGTGAGCTGGTATCAGCTTTTCATTGTCTTTATTCATTGCACTGACTACGCCCAGTAATAGTTGTCCAGTTCTAGAGTTGTTTCAGTTCTTAAGTTTCCTGTACCTCTCCAGTGCCTGGAATACTGTACCAGCCAGTACCTTTCCTTTCTTGATGAACTTTTAGGAGTTGCAGTTGCACTGCTGTAGCATGTTAGGGACTACGTACTCTGTGTCATGGGGTCCTTGTTACTAGCCACTCATTGATCTCATCTTGGAATTGACTTCATAGGACCACTTTTGGTACCAACTCTTTCAGGTCAGGTTCACCAAAAGCATTCTTTGAAATTCCAGGATTTGCATGCAGAAGGTTGGTTGAGGAATGCTTTTGGGATCAGCCCCTGAGAGAGAAGGTGCAAGGGAAACACCCTTAGGAAGGTGCAGAAATTGCATGGTCATGTAGTTGCTGAAGGGGGTTCATTTGTTAGTCATCAGCAGACCACAGGCTGGAAGCTGGGAGAATAAGTGGAGTGGTGAGTGTGCAAGGGATACTGTAGTACTAGAGAAATGAAGGAGGAGATGAAAACTTGTTCAAATAGTTAGCTGTGATGGGGAAGAGAGAGGATAATCAGTAGATGTTCCTGGGGAGACTGGAAAGGATGGGATCCAGAATATAGGTATTAGATTTGCCTTGGGCAGGAAGAGGTTTACATCCACCATCGTAATCAAAGAGGAGGAGTAAGAGAGGTGTTCAGATGCAGATAAGTTTATGGCATTAGTGGGAGGAAGTTGAGGCACTTGTTTGTTGCTTTTGGGAAAGAGCCAGACAAATCAACTGCTGAAAGAAGGGCAGTGATTTAAGGGGAGTAGATATTTTAATAGATGCTGTGGTTAGTGGGAGGAGAGTGCTAACAGGATAGCCACTGGTGTTGAGGGCCAGTTTGAGGTTGATGATCTTGATTTTGAAGAATTACCAATTTGTGCAGTTGTGTGACTTTTTTTCTGGCTGTGCTTGATGTAGTGAAAGTGTAAACATTATGCCCAGTGTCTTACGACATTATTTTTTTCTTTTACATAGCCATCAGATCAAGTCACTGCAGTATAGTAACACAGGAGACATGATTCTTGTTGTATCTGGAAGCTCTCAGGCCAAAGTGATTGACAGAGATGGTTTTGAAGTAATGGAATGTATAAAGGGAGACCAGTATATCGTGGACATGGCAAACACCAAGGTAAGCATTAAACAAAATATTTTATTGAATTTAATTAATTCAGCACACATTTTTAACAACTTGATTGAGTTGCTATAATTCACCCTAAAAATTAGTGTCTTGTTTTAAACAATGTATTATTTCTTACAATTCTGTGGATTGACCAGGAAGTTCTTATGGTTCATATAGTGTCAGTTGGGGCACTAGGATGGTTTTAATGTTCAGTATGCCTCATTCAGTGATTTATAGTTGGTGCTCTACCCCATGGTATCTATCCTGCTTCCAGCCCTGCCCCTTCCCCACTATGTGCATGTGCATACCTGCGTGCATGCTCTCTCACTCTCTCTCTCCCACTTTCTCTTTCCACATGTCTAGTTTGGGCTTTCTAACAGTGTGGTGGACTTAGTGGGGTTTGACTTTTTGCTTGATGACTGGGTTCCATGAAGGATGAACATGGAAACTTTCATATTTTATAAGGTCTGTCTGCAAGTCTTTTTTTTTTTTTTATAATTTTTTATTTTATTTTATTTATTTATTCAACAGAGAGACAGCCAGCGAGAGAGGGAACACAAGCAGGGGGAGTGGGAGAGGAAGAAGCAGGCTCATAGTGGAAGAGCCTGATGTGGGGCTCGATCCCAGAACGCCGGGATCACGCCCTGAGCCGAAGGCAGACGCTTAACCGCTGTGCCACCCAGGCGCCCCTGTCTGCAAGTCTTATATAGCATTGTAGGGCCAACTCAAATTTGAGGAGAGAAGAGATAGACTCCACCATTTGGTAGGTGAATGATAAGATCACATTGTAGAAGATCATATGGGGAGCTGGTCCCCTGAGTCGAGCTGGATAGGTAACAGACCAGCCTAAATAACCACGGAATCAGCCTGAGACGCAGGAAGATACATCTGGATCTCTACAAATGAACATCTCCAGCGCTGAGTATTGAGGTACCAAGAGGGGAGCCATAAAACCGCGCACAGATATTGGAAGATAAACGGAAGGGGGAGGGAGCCGCCGCGTTTGGGGGAGCACGGGGGAGCAGGCGGACCCATGGTGGGCACCCGCGAGAGAGCGGACTGAGACCGGTGAGCTGTGAACGCGTGCCACCAGGCATCTCGCGGAACACCGGAATCCCGGTGTGCTCACGGGATCCAGACTGAGACTGGGAGCTCCCGGAGCGTGCGCGGGGCGGCTGGCGGCTGGCGGGCCACCTGCCCGGGGAGCGGCGGACTCGCGGTCGGCACCCGCGAAACAGCAGACTGAGACCCTGAACTGGGTGCGCGTGCCACCAGGCTTCTCACGGAACTCCAGAATCGTGGTGTGCTCACAGGGCATAGACTGAGACCGGAGACCCGGGAGCGCGCGGGGCAGCCGGTGGCTGGCGGCATCAGAAACGCAAAGGACAGAGATGCGCCGGCCCTGGAAGTGAGGGCAGGGACGCCGGGTGTGGGGCGCACATCCCGGGACACTGCAGGGTTGAGCAGCACCAACAGTAACAGAGTTAAAGTGGCCAGAACATCAGTGGAGAACGGGCCACAATCCCTCTGTTCTGTGACAATGCAGCCTCTGCTGCTCTGACTCTCAGAAGAGGCATAGCCGACTGCCAGGGAAAGCCGCCAGAGAACAAAAGCCTGGAAATATCGGCTCACAGCGTGCCCATCCCCATCCCCCCTCGCAGGGGACGCGGAGACTCTACCCAAACAGGGTTGCCTGAGTATCGGTGCGGCAGGCCCCTCCCCCAGAACACAGAAGGCAGGCTGAAAAATTAAGAAGCCCACAACCTGGGGCGCATGGGTGGTGCAGTCATTGAGCGCCTGTCTCCGGCTTAGGGCGTGATCCCGGCGTTCCGGAAAGGAGTCCCTCATCGGGCTCCTCTGCTGGGAGCCTGCTTCTTCCTCTCCCACTCTCCTGCTTCTGTTCCCGTTCTTGCTGTCTGTCTCCCTCTCTCAGATAAATAAATAAATAAAATCTTTAAAGAAGAAGCCCACATCCCTAAGATCCCTATAAAACAAGGGGCACGGCCTGGGACCCAGTCAATAATTTGGGCTCTGGACAACCCCACAACCTCTCCTCATCAGAATGACAAGAAGGAGAAGCCCCCCCCCCCAGCAAAGAAAAGACAGTGAGTCTGTGGCCTCTGCCACAGAAATAATGGATATGGATGTAACCAAATTATCAGAAATGGAATTCAGAGTAACGATGGTCAAAATGATGAGCAGAATTGAAAAAAGTATTAACGAAAAGGTTTCTGAGAATATAGAATCCCTAAGGTCAGAAATGAGAGCGAATTTGACAGAAATTAAAAATTCTATGAGCCAAATGCAGGCAAAACTAGAGGCTCTGACGGCCAGGGTCACCGAAGCAGAGGAAAGGGTTAGTGAATTGGAGGATGGGTTAATAGAGGAAAAAATGAAAATAGAAGATGCTCTTAAAAAAATCCACGCCCACGAATGTTGGCTACGGGAGATTACTGACTCAATGAAACAATCCAATGTTAGAATCATCGGCATCCCCGAGGGGGTGGAGAAAAACAGAGGTCTAGAAGAGATATTTGAACAAATTGTAGCTGAAAACTTCCCTAATCTAGCAAGGGAAACAAACATTCGCGTCCAAGAGGCAGAGAGGACCCCTCCCAAGCTCAACCACGACAAACCTACGCCACGTCATGTCATAGTGCATTTCGCAAATATTAGATGCAAGGATACAGTATTGAAAGCGGCCAGGGCAAAGAAATTTCTCACATACCAAGGCAAAGGCATCAGAATTACGTCAGACCTGTCTACACAGACCTGGAATGAGAGAAAGGGTTGGGGGAGCATTTTTAAAGCTCTTTCAGAGAAAAACATGCAGCCAAGGATCCTTTATCCAGCAAGGCTGTCATTCAGAATTGATGGAGAAATAAAGACATTTCAGAATCACCAGTCACTAACCAATTTCGTAACCACGAAACCAGCCCTACAGGAGATATTACGGGGGGTTCTATAAAAGTAAAAAGGCCCCAAGAGTGATACAGAACAGAAAGTCACAGCCAATACAAACAAAGACTTTACTGACAACATGGCATCATTAAAAGCATATCTCTCAGTACTCAGTCTTAATATTAATGGCTTAAATTCTCCCTTAAACGCCACAGGGTTGCAGATTGGATAAAAAGAAATGACCCATCCATTTGCTGTCTACAAGAGACTCATTTCGAACCCAAAGATGCATTCAGACTGAGAGTAAGGGGATGGAGTACCATCTTTCACGCAAATGGACCTCAAAAGAAAGCTGGGGTAGCAATTCTCATATCAGATAAATTGGATTTTAAACTACAGACTATAGTTAGAGACCCAGAAGGGCACTATATTATTCTTAAAGGAAGTATTCAACAAGTGGATATGACAATTATAAATATATATGCCCCCAGCAGGGGAGCAGCAAGATACACAATCCAACTCTTAACCAGAATAAAGAGACATATAAATAAAAATACATTAATAGTAGGGGACCTCAACACTCCACTCTCAGAAATAGACAGAACGCCCTGGCAAAAACTAAGCAAAGTATCTAAGGCTTTGAATGCCATACTCGACGAGTTGGACCTCATAGATATATATAGAACACTACACCCCAGAACCAAAGAATACTCATTCTATTCTAATGCCCATGGAACATTCTCAAGAATAGACCATGTTCTGGGACACAAAACAGGTCTCAGCCGATACCAAAGGATTGAAATTATCCCCTGCATATTCTCAGACCACAACGCTCTGAAATTGGAACTCAACCACAAGGAAAAATTTGGAAGAAACTCAAACACTTGGAGACTAAGAACCATCCTGCTCAGGAATGATTCGATAAACCAGGAAATCAAAAATCAAATTAAACAATTTATGGAGACCAATGAGAATGAAAACACAACGGTCGAAAACCTATGGGATACTGCAAAGGCAGTCCTAAGGGGGAAATACATAGCCATCCAAGCCTCACTCAAAAGAATAGAAAAATCTAAAATGCAGTTTTTATATTCTCACCTCAAGAAGCTGGAACAGCAACAGAGGGACAGGCCTAATCCACGCACGAGGAGCAGTTGACCAAAATTAGAGCTGAAATCAATCAAGCAGAAACCAGAAGTACAGTAGAGCAGATCAACAGGACTAGAAGCTGGTTCTTTGAGAGAATCAATAAAATTGACAGACCACTGGCAAGACTTATCCAAAAGAAAAGAGAAAGGACCCAGATTATTAAGATTATGAATGAAAAAGGAGAGGTCACGACGAACACCATTGAAATTGGAAGGATTATTAGAAATTTTTATCAACAGCTATATGCCAATAAACTAAGCAATCTGGAAGAGATGGAATCCTTCCTGGAAACCTATAAACTACCAAGATTGAAACTGGAAGAAATTGATTTCTTAAACAGGCCAATTAATTATGAAGAAATTGAGTCAGTGATAAACAACCTTCCAAATAACAAAACTCCAGGCCCGGACGGTTTTCCTGGGGAATTCTACCAAACATTCAAAGAAGAAATAATACCTATTCTCCTAAAGCTATTTCAAAAAATAGAAACAGAAGGAAAGCTACCAAACTCATTCTATGAGGCCAATATTACCTTGATCCCCAAACCAGGCAAAGACCCCCTCAAAAAGGAGAATTACAGACCGATCTCCCTAATGAATATGGACGCCAAAATCCTCAACAAGATACTTGCTAATAGAATCCAATAGTATATTAAAAGGATTATCCATCACGATCAAGTGGGATCCATACCTGGGATGCAAGGGTGGTTCAACTTTCGCAAATCAATCAGCGTGATACATCATATCAACAAGAAAAGACTCAGGAACCATATGATCCTCTCAATCGATGCCGAAAAAGCATTTGACAAAATACAGCATCCTTTCCTGATTAAAACGCTTCAGAGTGTAGGAATAGAAGGTACATTTCTCAATCTCATAAAAGCCATCTATGAAAAGCCTACTGCAAATATTATTCTCAATGGGGAAAAGCTGGAAGCCTTTCCCTTAAGATCAGGAACACGACAAGGATGCCCACTCTCGCCACTATTATTCAACATAGTACTAGAAGTCCTTGCAACAGCAATCAGACGACAAAAAGGGATCAAAGGTATTCAAATCGGCAAAGAAGAAGTCAAAATGTCTCTCTTCTCAGATGACATGATACTCTATATGGAAAACCCAAAAGAAGCCACTCCCAAACTATTAGAAGTTATAGAGCAATTCAGTAACGTGGCGGGATACAAAATCAGTGCTCAGAAATCAGTTGCATTTCTGTACACAAATAACGAGACCGAAGAAAGAGAAATTAGGGAATCCATCCCATTTACAATAGCACCAAAAACCATACGTTACCTTGGAATTAACTTAACCAGAGACATAAAGGACCTATATTCTAGAAACTATAAATCACTCTTGAAAGACATTGAGGAAGACATAAAAAGATGGAAAGATATTCCATGCTCATGGATCGGAAGAATTAACATAGTTAAAATGTCCATGCTACCCAGAGCAATCTACACTTTCAATGCTATCCCGATCAAAATACCGATGACATTTTTCAAAGAACTGGAACAAATAGTCCTTAAATTTGTATGGAACCAGAAAAGGCCCCGAATCTCCAAGGAACTGTTGAAAAGGAAAAACAAAGCTGGGGGCATCACAATGCCTGATTTCGAGCTGTACTACAAAGCTGTGATCACAAAGACAGCATGGTACTGGCACAAAAACAGACACATAGACCAATGGAACAGAATAGAGAGCCCAGAAATGGACCCTCAGCTCTTTGGGCAACTAATATTTGATAAAGCAGGAAAAAACATCCAGTGGGAAAAAGACAGTCTCTTCAATAAATGGTGCTGGGAAAATTGGACAGCTACATGCAAAAGAATGAAACTTGACCACTCTCTCACACCATACACAAAAATAAACTCTAAATGGATGAAAGACCTCGATGTGAGACAGGAATCCATCAAAATTCTATAGGAGAACATAGGCAGCAACCTCTACGACATCGGCCAAAGCAACCTTTTTCATGACACATCCCCAAAGGCAAGAGAAACAAAAGATAAAATGAATTTATGGGACTTCATCAAGATTAAAAGTTTCTGCACAGCCAAGGAAACAGTCAGAAAAACTAAGAGGCAGCCCACGGAATGGGAGAATATATTTGCAAATGACACTACAGATAAAGGACTGGTATCCAAGATCTACAAAGAACTTCTCAAACTCAATACACGAGAAACAAACAAACAAATCAAAAAATGGGCAGAAGAGATGAACAGACACTTTTCCAATGAAGACATACAAATGGCTAACAGACACATGAAAAAATGTTCAAAATCATTAGCCATCAAGGAAATTCAAATCAAAACCACACTGAGATACCACCTTACACCAGTTAGAATGGCAAAAATAAACAAGGCAAGAAACAACAATTGTTGGAGAGGATGTAGAGAAAGGGGATCCCTCCTACATTGTTGGTGGGAATGCAAGTTGGTACAGCCACTCTGGAAAACAGTGTGGAGGTCCCTTAAAAAGTTAAAAATTGAGCTACCCTATGATCCAGCCATTGCACTACTGGGTGTTTACCCCAAAGATACAGACGTAGTAAAGAGAAGGGCCATATGCACCCCAGTGTTCATAGCAGCAATGTGCACAATAGCTAAATCGTGGAAGGAGCCGAGATGCCCTTCAACAGATGACTGGATTAAGAAGTTGTGGTCCATATATACAGTGGAATATTACTCAGCTATCAGAAGGAACGAGTTCTCAACATTAGCTGCAACATGGATGGCACTGGAGGAGATAATGCTAAGTGAAATAAGTCAAGCAGAGAAAGACAACTATCATATGATTTCTCTCATCTATGGAACATAAGAACTAGGATGATCAGTAGAGGAATAACGGGATAAAGAAAGGGGGGTAATCAGAAGGGGGAATGAAACATGAGAGACTATGGACTCTGAGAAACAAACTGAGGGCCACAGAGGGGAGGGGGGTGGGGGAATGGGATAGGCCGGTGATGGGTAGTAAGGAGGGCACGTATTGCATGGTGCACTGGGTGTTACACACAACTAATGAATCATCGAGCCTTACATCGGAAACCGGGGATGTACTGTATGGTGACTAACATAATATAATAAAAAATCATTATAAAAAAAAAAAAAAGAAGATCATATGGGATGAGAGATGTGGGTACAGCCATGTTTGGAAACAACATACTACGAATCTACTATGTACTAGGCTTTAGGACAGGAACGAAAGAGGGTCTCATTAACCTTTTATATAAAGATTTTTTAGTGAGGTAATATTTTAAAATTATATTAAATATCAATTAACTATAGCTGCATAAATGCTATCAAACTTAATGGATGATTTGTAATTGCTAACATATCTGTGGGACGTCTGGCCGTGGCTCCAAGCTACAGTTAATGTCTAGGTCTGTTCCATGGCGCTCTGTTCCTCCTTGCACTAGTGAACTGCCGGAGGGCATGTTTTTCACATAGTGATGCCAGAAATGCAAGAAGGAAACTTCAACTCGGGAAGCACATTTCAGGCCTTTGCTCATTTGTCCATGGATATTCCACTGGCTAGAGCAAATCACATGACCACCCGTTAACAGTGGAGAAATTTGCCCAGGCCTTTCTTTTTTTAAGATTTTATTTATTTATATGCCAGAGAGTGAGACAGAGAGAGGGAGGGAGAGCACAAGCAGGAGGAGCAGCAGGGAGCCCAATGCGAGACTCAATGCCAGGACCCTGGGATCATGACCTGAGCCGAAGGCAGACGCTTAACCGACTGAGCCACCCAGGTGCCCTGCCCAGGTCTTTAGTGAGAGTAACTGCAGGATCACATGCCAAAGGTTGAGGATCCAGGAGAGGTGATGGACTGGGAACAATAATGCAACCTACCACAGATATAATACAGTGTCAGTGGGTATGGTTGGTGCTGAATTTTGAGCCTCAGTTTTAATTCTGACTTTTATTCCTCTTTCCCTGTCCTTGTACCTTCTTCTAAAACACTAATACTCAAGGTTTGTAACTACATCAAAATCTAATAGATTTGATTGTCTAAGAAAATACAGTAGATCCTCATTATTTGTGGTTTCTGTATTTGCTAAAATGTTTTTGTAATCCCCAAAACAACACACAGTGTTTTTGTGGTCATTTGGAGACGTGAACTTGTACAGAATAGCAAAAAAGAATGTGAAAAAGCTGAAAGCTGTTCCTTCTTGTTTCAGCTCTCAGATTGTAATCAAACGTCCTTTTTGTGATCTATGTAGTCCTACATTTTTCTTATTTGGGAGCCTTTTGTTGGTGATGTTACTGTTTAAAATGGCCCCAAGTATACTGCTGAGGTGCTGGAGCACCGTCTATTGTGA
Source organism: Ursus americanus (assembly GCF_024610735.1). Lineage (NCBI taxonomy): Eukaryota > Metazoa > Chordata > Mammalia > Carnivora > Ursidae > Ursus > Ursus americanus. The sequence goes on along the minus strand of NC_142141.1, from coordinate 36,471,212 downwards.
AAAGTCCATGATGTGCCTTGCAGAGAAAATACATATATTAGATAAGCTTCATTCAGGCATGGCTTACAGTGCCGTTGGCTCTGAGTTCATTGTTAATGAATCAGGTATATATTAAATAATGTTTCCTTAAACAAAAACATGAAGTTATGTATTGATTGGTTGATGAAGATATGACTGGAGGCTTGTAAGAACCTAACCCTATATTGGATAATTCATTATTTACAGAACTTTATAGACCAAAACTACTGCAAATAATGAGAATTGACTATAATCTACATGCTCTGGTTGAGCTGTTGGAAGAAATTAATGTAGCATGTTTCAAACTGCCCTCTATTGAAACCCAGTGAAGTGTCTCTCAACCCTAATGAGAATCACAGTCTCATGTATTTTTTTGTTTGACTAATTGTTTATTAGTGCCCAGTGTTAGATGATTGAAACAGAATTCATATACAATTTAAGCATACAATTATATTGCAGTGGTGGCTTCAGTAGTTAATTTTTTTCATGTATTTTACTAGAATTTCTCATTTCCTTCTCCTTAAAATCATTGCCCCTAGGATTCCACCAAAGATGGTGTTGTGAGTGATGGTGGTAAGGAAAGAAAGCAGATAGGTCTCTAGGTCACTCTCCCTGATTTAAACTTAGTTCTGCTTTTATCTGCTTTGTTTGAAGCCTTTGGGAATCCAAAACTATTTAAGCAACTGGTTTGTGGAAATGGTACCTTTAAAAACTTGTATTTAATTTATTCTCTTTTTAGTTTGTGTTTGCGATTGACGGTATTTCTTCAAAAGTATGAGGAAGAGAAGTTTTTGCCAGTCTTAATTATTTCAGCCACTCAGGGCTTCTTTTTTTTTTTTTTTTAAAGGTTTTATTTATTTATTCGACAGAGATAGAGACAGCCAGCAAGAGAGGGAACACAGCAGGAGGAGTGGGAGAGGAAGAAGCAGGCTCATAGCTGAGGAGCCTGATGTGGGGCTTGATCTCATAACGCCGGGATCACTCCCTGAGCCGAAGGCAGACGCTTAACCGCTGTGCCACCCAGGCGCCCCTCAGGGCTTCTTACATTACAGAAAGACTAAGACTTTGTGGATTTAAGTTTTAGCCAATAAAATTTCAAGAAGAAGGGAATCTGGTTAGTTTTGTTTCTGGCTATTTCTGCAATCTCAGACTTATAGTACATATAATAAGATAATTAGGAAGGTAGGACAAGGATGGATAAGCAATACAGGAAATTAAAATTAAAACATTGTTACCAGAGTTATTTTTTACCTCCTTGGTTAAATATATTCCTAATTATTTAATTGTTTTTGATGTTATTGTAAATGGGATCATTTTCATTTCTTTTTCAGAAAATTCATTGTTAGTGTATGGAAACCTATTGATTTTTTTTAATGTTAATTTTGTGTCCTGCAACTTTACTGAATTTGTTGGTTAGATCTAAGAGTTGTTTTTTTTTTTTTTTAAGATTTTATTTATTTATTCGACAGAGATAGAGACAGCCAGCGAGAGAGGGAACACAAGCAGGGGGTGTGGGAGAGGAAGAAGCAGGCTCATAGTGGAGGAGCCTGACTTGGGGCTCGATCCCACAATGCTGGGATCACACCCTGAGCCGAAGGCAGATGCTTAACCGCTGTGCCACCCAGGCGCCCCAGATCTAAGAGTTTTTTTGATGAGTCTTTAGTATTTTCTGTTTTTAGAATCATATCATTTGAATTTGAATTTTACCTCTTACTTTCCAGTTCTGATATCTTTTATTTCTTTTCTTGCCTGATTGCTCTAGTTATGACTTCCAGTACAGTCTTGAATCGGAGTAATGAGAGTGGGCACCCTTGTCTTGTTCCTGATCTTAGAGGAGAAGCTTTCAAGCTTTTTACCACTGATGTTGGCTGTGGGCTTGTCATATATGGCCTTTATTATGTTGAGATATGTTCCTTCTATGCCTATTTGCAAATCATATATCTGATAAGGGGCTAAAATCCAAAATATGTAAAGAATTCCTACAACTCAAAATTAAACAAACCCAATTAAAAAATGGGCAAAGGACCTGAATAGACATTTTCCAAGGAAGATGTACTAAAGGCCAACAGGTACATGAAAAGATGCTCAGCATCACTAGTAATTAGGAAAATGCAAATGAAAACCACAGTGAAATATCACCTCAGCCTATTTGAATGACCATTATCAAAAAGACAAGAGATAACAAATGTGATGTGGATGTGGAGAAAAGGGAAACCTTGTACACTGTTGGTGGGATTGTAAATTGGTGCAGCCACTGTAGAAAACAGTATGGAGGATCCTCAAAAAATTACAAATAGAGCTATCATATGATTCACCAATTCCCCTTCTGAGAATATATCCAAAGGAAATGAAACCACGAACTTGAAAAGATATCTGCACCTCCATGTTCATAGCAGCATCATGTGCAATTACTAATCCATGGGAACAGCCAACAACCTAAGTATCCATTGACGGATAAGTGGATAAAGAAGTTGTGAGATAATACATACATACATACATATATATATATGTATGTATATATAATTCAGCCATAAAAGGTGAGGAAATCGTACCATTTACAACAACTTGAATGGACCTTGAAGGCATTATGCTAAATGAAATAAGTCAGAGAAAGACAAAATACTGTATGGTATATTTATATGTGGACTCTAAGAAAGGAAAAAACCCAAACAGCGCCCCCTCTTCCTGCAACAAACCACAGAGTCACAGAAAAGGAGATCAGACATGTGGTTACCAGAGGCAGAAGGTGGGAAATGAGGGAATTGGAAGAGAGTAGTCAAAAGGTACAAATTTCTAATTACAACATAAATAAGTACTAGGGATATAATTAGATTTATAATGTACAACATTATGACTATAGTTAACACTGTATGATACACAGGAACGTTGTTAAGGAGAGTGAATCCTAAGAGGTATCATTACAAGCAAAACTTTCTTTTTTTAACTTTTTTCTTTTCTTTATATTGTATTTGTATGAGATGAAGGATGTTGGCTGAACCTATTGTGATAATCATTTCACAATATATGTAAATCTTATTATCATGCTATATGCTTTGAATTTATACAGTGATATATGTCAGTTATTTCTCAGTAAAACCGGAAAAAAAAATTTAGTTACCGATATGTAGAAAACTACTGTATATTGTAACTATCTACTATAACTTCCCCCACTTGCCTGATATCTCCATTTTGATTTCAAAATCATGGTTAATATTTGCTTTCTTCATTTCCCAGAAGCAAATGTAATTAATTGACTATTTACTTGTCTAGGAAATGTTACTGATATCTTAATTGCAGTCTTTGGGTTGAGTAATGGGTTTTGGAAATGCAAGAATTATTATTTGAAAGTAGTAGATTTCATGGGACACTTTTTTCCTTAACTTTTTAACCTCTTTTCTGATTCCAGAAGTAATTAGTAACTTGTGGCCTTACTGGAAATTGCAATGAATAGGACATTAAAGGAAACAATTAAATATATCTGATCTATTGTGATTAAAATATTATATCCTTCAAATATAAACAGGCCTCTCTGATTGTTAAATTGTTATATTGTTAAATTTATATCTCTAATCTTTACATCATTGTGTGTATATGTGTGTATTTTTAAGTGTACTCATAGTGGTACAGAAATGCTTTTTTCTATTACATACTATAACGCAATGAATTATAGGGAGAGCGATTGTACTTATACCTTAAAAAAATAAAGTTTATTGGGTTTCTAACAGTAATTCCTGTCAACTATTAAAAATTTGGAAAAGAAATTACTCATGATTCTACTACCCAAATATAATCACTAATAACATTTGTTTCTATATACCTTTATTTTCCTTATGCATCTAAAAAATGTTTTTCTGATCATATCAGGACCTTTACATCAGTTTTTGCTTGAAGATATGTTTTGCATGTTCTCCAGCTTGGGATTTTGTGCAAATGTTTCAGGGGCTGCAGTAAGGTGAAAGGAGAGGCCTCAAGTTAGGAGTGAGGGGCAGGGGGCCTTCCACTTCATTCAGAGGAGTTCTGGTTTTGTCTGTTTTATGTGTTGGAGTTTTTCATAAGATATTCTTTGAAAATTTGGTTGGGCTGCTTATTTAAAATATGAAGATCCCTGGGCTGGAGTTCATGGGATTATTGGTTATTTTATCTGGGGAAAATAGGACCTTACTTTTTTAGGTTTAGATGAGTAATATTAAATCCAACAGAAATCCAACTGAGTAAATTTGAATATCTAATTATCTTTATTCAATGATTTATGAATTGGGCAGTATCTCATCTAGCAAATAGAAGTTATGATGAGCTGTACAAAATGGAATGTTTTTAAAGGCAGACAGAGAGTGGGACAAGGAATTTATAAATAGGAAAAAAAGGATTATTCCAGCAGGATTATACCCTCTTTTGGGGGGACAAAGGGGTCTGTTGGTTGGATTACCTCACTAGTCCTGATCAGGAAATTCCAGACTGACTAGTTAAGATGACATTCCTAGGGGAGTTTGTATTTAGGTTAGGTATTAAGTTTCTTTTTGGTGCTGTGGGCTTAGCATGAGTGACTCCACTTTGGGCCTATTGTTTCTCTCTCTCTCTCTCTCTCTCTCTCTCTTTTAACGTTAGGAAAGTAAGACAAGGATAAGCAGGAATCAACCTTTAAACTATTTAAAGCATACTTTAAAATCTGTAGTTATATTGTCATCTAAAACTCATTTATTTTAAACCAGAATATTGGTACATTACTTCCAATCAGAGTGTGTGTTTCTTTCTTATTTTGAAGTCTTACACACAGTTTGCCTGAGATTCAGACGGGGCTCTTTGGCCTAGAGCCCACAAATGTGTAACTATTAAATTTCGATTCTTCATTGAGAAGTATTCCTATACATCAAGACTCCATAACAAATAAGTATTAAAAGTGTTTTCATGGATTATTAATAAGTGAATGCCCATGATTGTAATCTTATAATTTCATTTATTAAACTTCCTTTTATCAATTCATCTAAAGTTGATATTGTTAAGTGAATTTCCTTTGGATTGTCTTCAGCCCTTTTCAACATCAAAACAATTGTTACATTTCTTTCTTAACTACATAATTAAATTGGGAGAGGACAGGCTCAGGGGACCCTGGAATCCTTGGATCTTTAACTGGACAATTTCTCAATGAATGTACTGTAATTATGGAAATTAGAAGCTTTATAAGTAATTACAGGAAAAACATGTTTTCAAATAGCTTTATTTATATTTGAATAGTACACATAGTTATTCTGATATCCAGCCACTCCAAAAATTTGCTATTGCAAATTTGGAGATGAAACATATTAGTCATATCCTTTTAATGGTAAATCCTGTTTCCTAAGAAGTAAAACATTTTAAACTGTGAATTCTAGGTATATTTTTGTTTCCGAAAACAATTTTAACTGATGGTTTTAACCACAAATATAAACTGTAAAAAGTGCAGTGATTGGAAGTACATTGTTTCTTTTTAATTTCTGAATATTTTCAGAGCTTTTTATCTAATAGAAACTCCCTAACACTGGTTTCTGTCCTTTTGACATATCCCCATCACTTTGGGGATAATTTCTTGCATTCTGGTACAACAGAATGTTCTTGGCTCATCTTGTACTTTTCCTGCTCTGATGTTACCCATTTCTCCATTGATCCATGTCTTCTTTTAATAGGGAATTCTGTTTACAAGTCTGGATCTGGGCCCTGGGTATGTTCACTGATGCTGGGGTGTCATTGCTTCTAGACTGTTTCAGGAGAGTGAGCTGGAATGGGAAATCAACTATTTGTGTGTGAGTTTCTGTGTTTGTGTGTATAAAATCATGAGTTCACATTGATAACATCCAGTAATCCTGATCTAAATTCCTAGCCTTTCTCCATTTCATATTTGTATTTCACTTCAACACTGAGAAGTTTGACTTCCAGCATCATCACTACTTTCATTCATTTGTTCATTGCTACCATACACAGAAAGTAGTTTCAGAATTGCTACACTCGTAGTCCTGGTTGTAGGCAGAATTCTAAGATGGCACCCAAGATTCCCTGTTCCTCCCCTTGAGTGTGGATGTGAACTATGAGCAGTTATATTGTATGGCACAGTTAAGAAAGGAAGATTATCTTCAGTGGGTCAAGTTAATCAGGTGGGCCCTTAAAGGGATTGAGCCTTTCCTGGCAAAGAGATTTGAAGTGTGGGAGGGATTTGACGTGAGGGAGAGTTCTGTTGCCTGCTTTGAAGTTGTAAGCATAACTTACCTGATGAAGTTGGATATGTAGCTAAGGCAATTTCTAAGCAAAATGTTGAGGGTACTGCCTGATTTCTTCTTGCTGCTTATAGGAAAATATAAGAAAAAAAAGTTAAATTGAAAGAAGTTTTATTAAAAGGGAACCAGGACTAGATGATTTAGTTAATTTTGAGCCTATCTGGATGGCAAATAATGTTAAAATGAAGAAATTGCTCTTCTGAAAGTGTGGTTCAAAGAAGAAACCAAGAGTGTACATATAACCTTTTGCTAAAACCTCAGAAAGATCATAAGGTCAGATTATTCAGTTGTACTGAAGGCTTTTTTCAAGAAATTAATGTGTGCTTCACAGATTTTCTCAATCAAGCCAGGTGACCTCTAGGAAGCTTAAGGATATTACTCCTTAGCCATTTCAACAGGAGTTACAGATAAAGAGGGGATTATTTTGCAAAGATTTGCAGGCATGGCTTTTGTCTAATTTAGATTCAACATAAGAAAGCTTCTCATTTGTTGGCTTTGAAGATGGAGGAATCCATGTGGCAAGGAAGGCACACAGCTTCTAATCACTGAGAGCAGCCTCCACCCGACAGCAAGGAAATGGGCATCTCAGTCTTACAACTACGAGGAACTTGGATTCTGCCAGTGACCTGAGTGAACTTGGAAGCAGATTCCTCCCCTGAACCTTGAGAGAAGAACACAGCCCTACCACGATCCTGATTTCAGTCTTTGAGACCCTAAGCAAAGAATCCAGCTACTTCGTGTTGGACTTCTGACCTCCAAAACTGTTAGTGTCTTAGGCCACCTCCAATTTATTAGTTAAGTTTGTGGTGATTTATTACACAGCATGGATAACTAATATAGTTCTACAAAAACCGGACATACTAAGTAATAATGCAAGTCCATGAGGAGGTCATAGTGATTGTGATCACACGGAAGAGCAGGAGTTGGCTTTCAGTGGAAGGAGGGAATATATTTACAGTGGGAATGGAGGGATTATAGTGGGCTCATACCCAGATATGTTTATAGGTTGTGGGTCTTAGGTAGGAAACTACAAGTGTCACCATCTGCTGGCAGGATCATTAATTTTGTGTTGGGAGATGTTGGGATGAACCCTTCAGAAAGATAGTAAAGACTTAGAATAGCTATTGACAGTTGTGAGAGAAAAACGACTAGAAGAACTACGGGAGCATTAAGGGCTATAGAATGTAAATTTGCAGAGATAATCATTCTGCGTATTTGTATGATGTTCTTGAGTCTTATTCAGGAGCCTGGGTGTCTGAATGGAATACAGTGATGAGAAGGAGGGATTTATTCCAGAGTAAAAGTTATGCATTGTAGGTAATGCAAAAGGACTTTAAGGTTTATGCCTAAGGAGTAGATGATAATGAAAATAAAGTTGAAGAACTGGAAGATAGGAGGTTATGTGACCAGTAAATGGAATATCTAGAGCCCAGAACATATCAGCTGAAAAATATTTGTTAAATCAAAAAATATTGGAAATTCATGGTTTCAGAAAAGGAACTATTTGTGGTCATGGCAGAGTTAGCTGTAATTGGGGCTGCTGAAATACATTGGAAGAGGTCATTGGAGTTGAGTAGATCACAGAAGAATGAATTTATCTCTTGAACGTATGGATGGATTTTAAAATCACTCAGGAATTAGAAGAACTTGGACTTCAGAGTCTTTGATTCATAGAAGGAAATGACTAAGAGTGTGGATGGATTACAACAGGGGTCGGCAAACTACAGGCTGTGGGCCAAATCCGGCCTGCACTCTGTTTTTGTAAAGAACATTTATTGGAAACCACTGTACCTGTTCATTTACTATTGTCGGCAGCTGTTTTTATGCTACAGTGGTAGAGTTGAATAGTTGCAGCAGAGATTGTGTGGCCTGCAAAGCTTAAAATACTCATTATCTGGCCCTTTAGAGAAAAAGGTTGCCAACTCCTGCATTAAAGCTGTGAACGTTTTCTTCAGCAAGATGAATGCACACTAAGTTTTACTGACAATTTTAGGACCTTTTGTGATTCCTAACAGCCAAAGAATGGACTCTGGTTAAGAAAAACTTTTGGATCAAAGTTCACATTGTATTCTCGTCTACATTTCATCTCATCGTGTGAGTTGCCTCTGTTAGCTCACCAGGCCAAAGACGTGGGCACTTTGATTTTGGTGGGTCACAGAGCCTCACCTTATTCAGTGACTCCAGATGGCACTGCATCCGAGCAGGTGTTTACAGTTCTTGTCATGTGGCGGCCACAAGAGTATGTATAGATTAGTACAAATCAGCATACATTGCGCCGCGCCTCTGCCCCGTCTGTGTGTATATGTGTTTAGAGGAAACCAGTACTGATCATGGTTCAGTAATGTCCTCTCTTTAGGGAAAGTATAACATTTATGAGAAACAAATAGATGCTTAATTCTTCTAGGCTATTTCCAGTTAAGGCTGTTAAAAAAAGAAAGGGATTTTTTTTTTTTTTCAGGAGTGCCTATGTTTAGATAAGGGAGAAAGAGAGAAAAACTAGTTTATTTGATGAAAAACTGTTTCAGTCACTGGCTGTTCTTTAATAGGTGTCGCTTTAAAATTTTTTCCGCTAATGTTAGCCATGGTACTGAATCTGTTTAGATCCATTTAAGAATCCTTAGTTGAACTTGATTTTTGTTATGACTAATTTTGGTCACTGTTTTAACACAGGGTACTTAACATTCCCATTGCCTTTGTCATGCTCCTATCTTACAAACAAGAAACAACATTTGCAGTCTTTTAGATTTTTTGTAGTCTAACCGACTTGTGTTCATACTCTAGGTACTCAGCAGCTAAGGTGCCCACGTGTCCTTTTGATCTTAATGTCTTTTGTAATAGGGATCATTTTCTTTTGGTTCTCTTAAAAATATCCTTTATATTCCAAGATGCTGTTTCAACTCTAATCAAGAAATATCAGTAAAAAACCCATTTTCTGGGGCTTGCCTTCAAGACCTGAATGGTCTCAATGAGTTGTTGGGTTGCTGCTTGGACAACGTACTAGAAGTGAGGTTCTAAGGACTAGACAGAGCAGCATCCATCTGTAGAATCCCTGAGTCTGCGAGTGGGAGAGGAAAATGGTGAGTGGGAACTGATGGGGATGTAAGCAGACTATGCATTAGATGACAGGGCCAGGCAGACCTGTCAGTGGAGATGGAGTTCAGTTAGGCAGAGGACGAGAGTGCAGCAGGTGTGGAGGAGTCTGCAAGACTGAGGAAGCCAAGGCAGCTTAGGCTCTCTACTTGGAGACTCTCTATTCTGTTCCGTAGCTATGTGTATATCCTTTCATTAATACCACACTGCCTTGATTATTGCATCTTTTTAGTATATCTTAGAATTTGGTGGTGTGCCTGGGTGGTTAAGCGTCTGCCTTCAGCTCAGGTCATGATCCCAGTGTCCTGGGATCATGTCCCTTGTTGGGCTCCCTGCTCAGCAGGGAATGTGTTTCTCTTTCTCCCTCTGCCTCTCCCCCCTGCTTGTTCCCTCTCTCTCTCTTTCAAATAAATAAATAAAATCTTTTAAAAAATTTGGTTGTGTGCTCCAACTTTGTTCTTTGTCTCAAATTATTTGGGCTGCTTTAGTTTCTTTTTTAAAAAAAGTTTTTATTTTAATTCCAGTTAACATACAGTGTTATATTAGTTTCAGGTGTACAATATAGTGATTCATCACTTACATACATCATCTGGCGCTCATAATGACAAGTGTACTCCTTAATCCCTATCACCTATTTCATCCATCCCTCACCCACCTCCCCTCTGGTAACCATCAGTTTGTTCTCTATAATTAAGAGTCTGTTTCTTGGTTCCTCATTCTTTCTCTTTTTTTCTCCTTTGCTCATTTGCTTCATTTCTTAAATTCCACATGTAAGTGAAATCATATGGTATTTGTCTTTCTCTGACTGGCTTGTTTCACTTAGCATTATACTCTCTAGCTCCATCCATGTCCTTACATATGGCAAGATTTCATTCTTTTTTATGGCTGAATAATATTCCATTATATATATATGTGTGTGTGTGTGTGTGTGTGTGTGTGTGTGTATACACGTACACATACCAATACACTTGTACTGCTTCCATAATTTGGCTATTGTAAATGGTGCTGCTATAAACATAGGGATGCATGTATCCCTTTGAATTAGTATTTTTGTATTACTTGGGTAAATACCCAGTATGATTGCTGGATTGTAGGGTAGTTCTATTTTTAACTTTCTGATGAACCTCGAAACTGTTTTCCAGAGTGGCTGCACCAGTTTGCATTCCCACCAATAGTGTACGAGGGTTCCTTTTTGTCCTCATCATCGCCAACACCTTTTGTTTCTTGTGTTGTTGATTTTAGCATTCTGACAGGTGTGAGGTGATATCTCATTGTAGTTTTGATATTGGGCCTTTTTAGTTTCTTTAGTTTTTCACATACATTTTAGAATTATCCTGTCTATACATACGAAGAATCCTGCTAGGATTTTGTTGGAAATTATTTTGAATCCTAAGATTGTTTGGAGGGGTGCCTGGGTGGCTCCATCAGTTAAGTGTCTGACTCTTTATTTCAGCTCAGGTCATGATCTCAGGACAGTGGGATCGAGCCCTGTGTTGGGCTCTGTGCTGGGTGTGGAGTCTGCTTAAGATTCTTTCTCTCTCCCTCTGTCCTCCCCCCGCCCCTGTTCGAGTGCTTACTCACTCTTTCTCTCTCTCTCTGAAAAAAATTTTAAAAAATATTTTAAAAAGTTAAACATCATTTGGAGAGAATTGATATCTTAACTCTATGGAGTCTTTCAGTTCACCAGCAGCAGTATATCTGTCATTTATTTAGGTCCTTTTTTCCTTTTATTTAGGATTTATAGTTTTTAGCATAGAGCTCCTGAACAGATTTCATTAAATTCATACTTAATTTATACTTAAAAATTTCATTTTTAAGCCATTATAAATGGCAACACTTAAAAATACCTAGTAGAATTGGCCAGTATAGCCTGTAGTTTTCTTTTCCCTTTTCTCCAAAAAATTTAAACTATGAATTCCATTTATTTAATAACTATAGAACTATTCATGTTATTTCTTTGTTCTTGGGTTGAGTTATGATAGCTTATGACTTTCATGGAATTGGTCCATTTCCTCTAAATTAGCAAATTCGTGTACATAGAATTTTTAGTAATATTTCTTTAGGGTCATTGCTCATATATTTTTTTTCCTGATGTTGGCAATTTATGTCTTCTCTTTTTTCTTGGTCTGGTAGAATTTTTCAATTTACCTCATTTGTATTTCTCTGCTGTAGTTCTGTTTTCAAGATTGATTTCTGTTCTTATGCTTTCTTTTTGCTTGCTTTTTCTAGTTTTCTAATTCCTAATATTTTAAGGTGGATGCTTTAAATATGGAGACTTGCTTTATCTTTTCTTTTTTAGAAGATTTTAATCATAATTAATTAATTTAGAGAGTGCACAAGTGGGGAGAGGGGCAGAGGGAGATGGAGACAATCTCAAGCAGACTCCAGGCTGAGTGCAGAGCCTGGCGCAGGGCCCAGCCTCATGACCCTGAGATCATGACCTAAGCTGAAATCAAGAGTTGAATGCTTAACCAGCTGAGCCACCCAGGCACCCCATAGGTGTATGTACACTTATAATTGCTATGTCTTTTTGGTGAATTGATACTTTTATCATTATATAATGTCTCTCTTTTGATTTTTCTTCTGATGTCAACCTTGTGTGATATTAATATATTCACTTGAGTTTTTTAAAAAATTATTGTTTGCTTGGTATATTTTGTTCTGTATTTATTTATTCAACAACACTTATTGAGTGTCCGCTAGACAAAGCCCTCATGAAATTTATATGCCAGTGGGGAGACATTGAAAATATGCAAAAATATATATCACTAAACCAGAGACTAGTAAGTGCTATGAATTAAGGTGAAGCCAACTAAGGGGATGGAGAGTGCCTAGGGAGTTATAGATAGTCAGGGCAGCCTCTCTGAGGGGATGGCATTCAGGCTGAGAACTGGATGACGGATCCACGAGGGAGCCAGCCACATGGATATCTGAGAAGGAGTCATGCAGAAAGAGGAACAGCAAAGGCTGTTCTGTTCAAGGCCCTGAGTCAAGGTTCTTGTTACATCTTTTTAAATTCTTTATTTTTAACCTTTCTATATCATTATATTTCGAGTTGGATTCTTGAAAGAAGCATATTGTTGGGTCTTGCTTTTTAATGTATTATGGTAATCATTGTCTTGTAATTGATATATTTAGCTCATTTAAGTTTAATGTAATTATTGATATGGTTGGATTTAATTCTACCATTTCAAGGGCGCCTGGGTGGCTCAGTCATTAAACGTCTGCCTTCGGCTCAGGGTGTGATCCCAGGGTCCCGGGATCAAGCCCTGCATCAGGCTCCCTGCTCCGCTGGGAGCCTGCTTCTTCCTCTCCCACTCCCCCTGCTTGTGTTCCCTCTCTCACTGGCTGTCTCTCTCTCTGTCAAATAAATAAAATCTTAAAAAAAAAAAAATTCTTCCATTTCATTGTTTTTGCTTCCTTCTGTTCTCTGCTTCATCTTTCCTGATTTCTTTTAAATTATCTGAGTATTTTTAGAATTTCATTTTTATTTACCCATCAGATTTTAGTTATGTCTCTTTGCATAGTTTTTTAAGTGGTAGCTTTAGGGAACTATAAAAATATATTTTAAATTTTATATAATCTTCTTAGAATTCATATTTTACCATTTCAAGTATAAAATAGAAATTGTGCAACCACATAGGCTCTTCCTCCAATCCTGATGTAGTTGTTACACTTACATACGTTGAAAGTCCCATCAGGCAATGATAATAATTTTTATTTTCAACAAGTTGAAGGTGAATAATATTTACTCAGATATTTACCCTTTCTTTTGGTGTCTCTTTATTGCTTAAATTCCGGGTTTCTCTTTGTTATCCTTTCCTTTTTACTTGACTTTCTTTTTTAATTTTTAATTTTGAGATAGAATATATATAACCATAAAATTCACCCATTTAATGTGTATGATCAGTGGTTCTCTTTGTTATCATTTCTCTTTCACTTGAAGAACTTCTTTTAGACTGTCTTTTAAAATTTTTAATTTGAGATAGACTACCATAAAATTCACCCATTTAACGTGTATGTTCAGTGGCTTTTAGTATATTCAGTGGTTTTTAGTATATTCATGGAGTGTGCAGCTATCACCACAATCAATTTTAGAACATTTTTATCCTCCCCAAAAGAAATAAAAAGTGGTGATAGTAAAAAGATCAGTGGTTGCCAGGAGGTAAGGGGGCAGAGAGTGGTGATTAGGCAGAACACAGAGGATTTTTAAGACAAACTAGTCTGTATGATATTATAATGATGGATGCATGTCATTATAAATTGTTCATATCCATAAAATGTACAATATCAAGAGTGAACCCAAATGTCAGCTATGGAATTTGGACAATAATGATGTGTCAGTGTAGGTTCATCTGTTGTAACAAATGTACCACTTTAGTGGGGGATATTGATAATAGGAAGAAGCTATGCATGTGGGGGCAAGGGATATATGGTGAATCTCTGTGTCTTCCTGTCAATATTGCTATGAGCCTCAAACTGTCTTAAAAAGTAGTCTATTAAAAACAAAATACTCCCTGTCCCTTAGCCATCATCCTCAACTCTACCACCCCTATAGCACTATGCAACCACTGATCTGCTTCTGTCTCTATAGATTTGCCTATTCTGGATATTTCACGTAAATGGAATAATATAATATGTGGACCTTTCACTTAGCATTGTGTTTTTAAAATTCATATAGCATGTATCAATATTTAATTTCTGTTCATGGCAAAAATAATATTCTATTGTATGGATGTACCACATTTATCTCTTCTTCAGTTGATGGACATTTGTGCTGTTTCCACTTTTTTTTTTTAAGATTTTATTTATTTATTTGACAGAGAGAGAGAGACAGCCAGCGAGAGAGGGAACACAAGCAGGGAGAGTGGGAGAGGAAGAAGCAGGCTCCCAGTGGGGCAGGGAGCCCAATGCGGGGCTCGATCACAGAACCCTGGGATCACGCCCTGGGCCGAAGGCAGATGCCTAACGACTGAGCCACCCAGGTTCTCCTAATATTCCCCAACTTTTGAAATAAGTTGCAGCCATCATGCTCCTTTACTCCTAAATTCTTCAGTGTGGTTTTCCTAATAACATATTTTTTTACATAATCATGAATTTAACCTTGATAAAATACTATTGTCTAATCTGTAGTCCACAGTTGTCTCAACAATCTCTTTTATGATTATAGTTATGGTTATAACTATAACCAGCTTAGTAGTCATACCTTTCTTTTTTTAAAGATTTTATTTATTTATTTATTTGAAAAAAAGGGAGAGTGAGAGAGCAAGCATGAGGGTGGGGGTGGGGCAGAGAGAGGGAGAAGCAGGCTCTCTGCTGAGCAGGGAGCCTGACGTGGGGCTTGATCCCAGGACCCTGAGATTATGCCCTGAGCCAAAGGCAGATGCTTAACCATCTGAGCCACCCAGGCACCCCTGCCTTTTTGTTTCTCAATTGGTAATAGTTCCTCTGCCTTTTTTAAAAAAAAAAAAGAATCTGATATATTTGAAGACTATAAGCCATTCATTTTATAAATGTGTACAAGTTATAAATATGTAGCAACAGATACAGGATTTGATTTTGCCCATTTTTCCTCATCATTAGAGTTTGGGTATGCATTTCTAAAAGTGTCACAGAAATGCTGTTGTGTCCTTCTTACATCCTCATATCAGGAAGTACATGATACCAGCACATCCCAGTATTGGCGGTGTTAATTTGATCACTTGCTTAATTAAGGTAGTGTAATACCAGATTTCTTCCCTGCTATTTTCTCTTTGTACTTACTAAGTAATTTGCAGGGAGATTTTGAGAGTAGGGAAATACCCTCCCTGTTCATTATCAAGCTTTTCTCCAGTAGTTTTAACATCCATTGATGATTCTTGTGTGAATCAATTATTACTGTGATGATTACAAAATGGTGATTTTTCTAACTCCATCATTCATTTTGTATTTCTTATAATATTGCAAGGAGGAGCTTTCTCTTATTCATTTATTCATATATACCAGGAGTTCCTAGTTTAGTCAGTCATTTATAATCCATTACTTTCATTGCTTATTTTGATGCCCTAATTGTCCCAGTAGAAGCCCGTCAACCTGTCCTTTATTCTTTAACATATCCCCATCATTTTTGCACTTTCTTATTTTTTGGCACAACCAAATGTTCCATGTTCATCTTGTATGAACAAGAGTCAAACATTTCTTCAAGGAGCCCTATTTCCTTTTAGTGGAGAATGCAATTTAGAAACCAGCATCTCTGTGCTATGGTTGCTGGGGTGTCATTGCTTCCAGCCAATCTCAGTATACGAAGCTTGAGAATAACTTACACACATGCATATACACCTATATCTATATCTACCTATTAGAAATCGTGAGTTCATATTGATATCCCTGATTTCAGTCAAATTCCATAGGGTTCATTCTAGTTTTTCTTTCCACTTTTGTAACTCCCTTTTCCAACAGGGAGAAATTCGGCTCCCACTGTCCTCAAAAGTATTTCTTCATTTGCTTAATTCTTCATTGTAATGAAAGCTGTTTCAGAATTCTTAATGCATACCACTGCAAAAAAGAAACAAATGTATTAACTAGAATTCAGTATTTATAATTCTTTTGGTCTTTAGCCTGAGAGTATATATTAGTTTCCTAAGACTACTGTAATAAATTACCACATACTTGGTAACTTAAAACAACAGAAATTCTTGCACAGTTCTGGAGGCCAGAAGACTTGGAATCAAGGTATTAGCACAGCCATGCTCCCTCCAGTGGCTCTAGGGGAATCCTTCCTTGCCTTTTCTAGCTTCTGGTGACTCCAGGTGTTCCCTGGCTTGTGGCCACATAGTCCAGTCTCTCTGCCTCATTTTCACAGAGCTTTCTCTTCTTTGTGTCTTCTCTTCTGACTCTCTAAGGTCACATTCATAGCTTCTAGAGGTTAGGACATGAGTAGATCTTTTGGGGGGGCCACCATTTAATCTAATACAGAGTATATGGTTACTTGGGTTATTATCTTCTATTTATTATTTCAGTGTATTTGTTGTTCATTTGAAATGCAAGAGGGTTCATTGGTTTCTGCTTATATGGAATTTTAGGTTCCTCTCAGCCTTATTCGTTTGTTTTTGAATATGCAAAACTTCGACAGTTTTAGAAGTCTAATAACAAGTTAATAAAGAATTAAAAATTGTGACATTAATTATGTAATTAAGGAAATGGACAGATATTCGGGTGGAAAACAACAGAATGGGCCATATATACTTAGTTATAAGGCCAGGTCATATTATTTGAATAAGTGCTATATAAACTGAGATTGAAGGAATGAGAAGTCAGTCATGTAAAAGTGGAAAAAAAGAGCTTTCCCACAAGTGAAAAAGCACGTGAGAAGGTCTTGATGCGGGGAAAGAGCTGGGTGTATTAGAGGAAATGAAAGAAGGCCAGCAGATTAGTGCCTGTTGGGGAAGAGGGAACACAAAATAAGTGCAGTTGTAAAGAAAGCAAGAGCCAGAACATGTGAGTTGTTGTGGACTATGTAAAGAGGCTGGAGAGCAAGTGGGGGACAATATAAGCTTTGGCATTTTTTTTTTAAAGATTTTATTTATTTATTTGACAGACAGCCAGTGAGAGAGGGAACACAAGCAGGGGGAGTGGGAGAGGAAGAAGTAGGCTCCCAGCAGAGGAGCCCGATGTGGGGCTCGATCCCAGGACTCCGGGATCACGCCCTGAGCCAAAGGCAGACGCTTAACGACTGAGCCAGCCAGGCGCCCCAAGCATTGGCATTTTTAGTTTAGAATTTTTAGAAATTGGCATTTTAGAAGAAACACTTCTATGTGTTTGTGTACAAATATATGTATATATAAATATATATATTTAAAGATTTATTTATTTATTAGAGAGAGTGCAAGCACTGGGCATGGGTGGGGGCAGATGGAGAGGGAGAAAGAATCCTAAGCAGACTCCACTGAGTCTTGATCTCACCACCCCAAGTTCATGATCTGAGCCAAAACCAAGAGTTGGACACTTAACCAACTGCACTACCCAAGCTCCCTAGAAGGATATTTTTAAAAGACTGTATCGATTGCCAGGTGGAACACATGAGGCAAGAATGAAAGTGGAGAGGCAAGTGGCAGACCTGTTACAGTATATAATAACTGACATGGAGGAATGAGGTAATGTTGACCTCTCTAAGAATGGTGAAGTGAATAAGGAGAAAAGCGGATAGATTTAAGATGTATTTTGGGTTGAGCTGACAGGACTAGCTAGGGGATTGAATTTGGGTGGAGAGAGGTTTTAGGTTTATGGTTGTTGGAGTATTTAAGGATAACCTCCAAGTTTGTAGTTTTAGCAACTGTGGAAGAAACTGACTGCAAATGAAGTGGACATTAAGAATCAAGATTTCCTTGTTGGCCTGCTATTATGTTTGAAATGCCTATGCAGATACAAGTGTCAAGTTGATAGTTAAATATGCAGTCTTAAGCTCAGGAGAGAAAATGGACTCTCAAACCCCCATCTAGTCCCATTACTTCAGTTCATGCTTCTCTACTGTACATCTCTGGACCCCTTTTGTACCCTATCAACATAAGCAGATTGTCAGGAGTTGGCCAGATCTGTTTGAGGTATTGTGGGCCATTTGGACTGTGTATGGTCTTCAGGTTTATATGTGGGTACTCCAGTTCCAATTCATTCCTTCCAGAGAGCTACAGTTATTTTCCTTTTAAGTCATTTAAATATGCACATTTTGCTCCTTATAGCATAGCTTTATTTGGGATCTTTACAGAACAAGAGATTTTGCCATTATTAAGTATTAGGCTCTTTTCTGCCCCATCTGAACATACTGTATAAGATCACTCTAGCCAGCTTTGCACCTAAAAGGGAAGTGTGTGTGTATATTCATGTTTGATATGTACTCTGTGGTTGATTTGGTTTGTATGTCAGTTCGTCTGCCAACATTACACATTACAGTATTTTTATATTATGCTCTATAATTAGTAGGGCTAATCTTCTTGAATCATTTAAAAGATATTTCTCCTTCTCTCTCATATTTATTCTTATAGATGTAGAATCAAGATCACTGACACATTTTTAAGTGTGGATTTTTTTCCTTAACCTCTTGTTCTTGCCTTGATTATTTGTATATACTTTCTATTCTTCTTTTCCATTGAGGAGTCTTTAAAGAAGGGCCTCTTTCTTATTATGGTTTTTCCATTTGTTTCCTAAAGAGAGGCTGTCAGTTTCCTTTCTATTTCCTTCCTTATTAAGCACCTGTTCTGTATAAGTGCTGTGTTAATTTCTGGGCAGGGGAGTTATACAGTGAATTAAACAAAGTGAAATAAAGCATATTATGAAATAAAATTGGAAAAGTATAGTATGTGTGCTCTTGGGAGGACTAAAAAGTTACTTTTAAGTATGATATGTCAGTTTCTGGTCATTTTATTTATTTTTTAAGAATCTTTCTAAAATATCTTTTTTCCTATATTTTTATTTTTTAAGGGTCATACAGCAATGCTTCATACTGGTTCATGGCATCCCAAAATAAAGGGAGAATTTATGACTTGCTCAAATGATGCGTGAGTACTGTTGATAATTCATCTAATACATTCATATCTTTCGGTATTTAACATTTGTGTTGTAACAAACTTGCCAATGAAGTAGGAGGTAGAGTATTGGGAATCCTGATGTTTACATATTCATGGTCTTTACTTTGTTTTACCTGATAGTATAAGGTTTGTTTAAATAAATATGGAAACTATGAAAAAGAGAGTTGGTATAAATTCTAGTACAGTTTATTAGGGAGCTCAGTGGGTCAGACTGATGCTATTAAGTGGACTCAAATGACTTTGAAGTTGTCACTAATAATTTGTTACTTTTTATAGTAAAGATTGATTTCTGTCTGAGTCTAATACCTAATACAAGTTTAAGTGATTGCTTTTTGGAAATAATAACTGAAAAAATTGTTTAAATGGTTATTAAGATTCTTTTGCATTATATCTGTTGGCCTAGGACTCAAGAACATTACAGGAAATATTTGAGCAGTTTTTTCCTCTATTGTTATATTGTAATGATTAATTTTTAGTATTCAGAGTGGTTCATAAGAATGCACTATTTGTAGTTTTATAAATTACAGTGGAAAACCTTATAAATTAAAAAATACAGATGGTGTTATTTAGGTGAAACACTATATTTTAGATTAAAAAAATTGTTGTTTTTAGGTTATTTTGTCTCATCTTTTTACTTTCTGATATTTATAATTCACCTCATTTACCTTCAAAATTCCTGTTCACATTCTTGGATAGTTTATGTTTTCTGGAGTTGATCTTTAGGATAACAGACAAAAGATAAATTTCACTTCCATAGCACAATTTAAAAATTAATTTGATCTAAAGGAAACTAAAATATGGGAACCTATACATAATATGACTGGAATAGGAGAATATAATTTGATTAAAATTTCCAGTAAATAGAACTATGCAGTTCTAATTTCTTTTTTATCTTTGTCTTACTATCTTTCCAAAACTTAAATTATGTAAGTTTAAAGTGACATTCCTTACTTCAGCAAATCAAGTATCTGATTTCTTCAAGAATTAAACTTAGCAAGTAATCTAAATTAATAGTATCCCATGATCAAGTAAGGTTTATTCTAGGAATGCAAGGATATTTTACAATTAGGAAATTTTTCCATCAAGAAATTTTCAATATAATTAATGAATTATATAAATAAGTGAAAAGTTACAAATCACATGATGTTGTTATATTATGTGATAACATTGACATTTGATAAAATTTAGTAGTCTTTCCCAATAGAAGTTCTGAGTAAAATAGGAATAAGAAGAAATTAACAAAACCTGTTAAAGATTAATTACCAAAATTTAAAGTAATTATTATATTACATATTGGAGTATTAGAGCTATTTGCATTTAAATAAAAAGACAAGAAAAAAAAAAGACAAAAATGCCCACAACTATTTACAGCCTTTATGCAGTGTAGATTTAGAGACTTTATACAGCGTAGTAAAATAAGAAAATAAATAAATTGATAGAAGTATTGGAAGAAAACAACTATTAAAGAAGAGAGGAGCCAGGCTATTGTGGTTAAAAACTTCGGCTGAAGAAAGCAATTGGAAAAACAAAAAAACAAACTCTTGTTCTCCAAACTACTAAGGATCATGCTAAATGGTGGGCTCTCATAGTTGCTAACACAGTGACTTTATGACCTCTATAGAAGCTTATCCCAAATTGATTTCCAGGATATGTAAATTAGTAGTTTAAAGAAAATAAGTCAAATAAGTTTGAGAAACTTTGAATGTTATATTCCCAGGCCAGTGATCCACAATAAACATTTAAGTGGTGTGTATAGGGTTTAAAGAAACCTGTTTAACTTTGTTAATCCTCTGAACAATAGTTTGGATAAAGTTCTAACGCATGACATAATTTTACTGGGTATAAAATATAGTTTATCCCATTCTTTGAAAGAGCAAGTTTTCAGTTCCCTGCCCAGTCACTGATGTATTACTATATTGTACCTTTGAAAGTGTGCTCCAGTTTCTTTTTACACTGTACAAATTGGGCTTTCTGGAGCGCCTGGGTGGCTCAGTCGTTAAGCATCTGCCTTTGGCTCAGGGCGTGATCCTGGTGGTCTGGGATTGAGCCCCACATCAGGCTCCTCTGCTGGGAGCCTACTTCTTCCTCTCCCACTCCCCCTGCTTGTGTTCCCTCTCTTGCTGGCTGTCTCTCTCTCTGTCAAATAAATAAATAAAATCTTTAAAAAAAACAAAAACAAAAACAAATTGGGCTTTCTTTGTCCATACTTTTATATGAAGATCGGTGGGGTTTAATCATAGACCCCAATTATACATATTCTTTACCACCTTTTATTATTTGATTATTTATTTATAGATTTATTTATTTTAGAGAGAGAGTGTGTGTGCATACACAGGGGGAGCAGAGAGAGTGGGAGAGAGAGAATCTCAAACAGACTCTGCACTGAGCATGGAGCCTGATGGCGGGGCTCGATCTCACTGATTTCACCACCCTGAGATTGAGACCTGAGCTGAAATCAAGAGTTGGATGCTCATCTGACGGAGCCACTCAGGTGCCCCTCTTTACCACCGTTTAGAAATATCTACCATTGGGGCGCCTGGGTGGCGCAGTCGTTAAGCGTCTGCCTTTGGCTTAGGGCGTGATCCCGGCATTACGGGATCGAGCCCCACATCAGGCTTCTCTGCTATGAGCCTGCTTCTTCCTCTCCCACTCCCCCTGCTTGTGTTCCCTCTCTCGCTGGCTGTCTCTATTTCTGTCAAATAAATAAATAAATAAATCTTTAAAAAAATATATATCTACCATTAATAAATTCAGATGCTTTGTAGTTAGAGTGACTTTCTCTTGGCCTTTGACTTTAAGGGTAGTAATTAGTAATGGGCTAAGCTATGGGACATGAACCCAGACACATAGTTTGGTCAACAAATACAGTGTGCTCACTGTGTGCCAGGTACTCTTGGATACGATCTAAGCCTCTGCCTTCATGATGCTTACATTTTAGTGGAGGTGAGTGCTTGGAGACAGACAAGGTACAGATGCACTAATAAATTAATACAGTTTTATGTAGTAATAAGTGTTGAGAATAAAATAAAGTAAAGCAAAAGGGTAGAGAAAGAGAGTAGAAGGTCTGTTGTATGTAGAGTAGTCAGAGAAAGCCTCTGCAGAGGTGACCTTTTAGTTGAGAATTACACCATACATGGGAGGCAGCCCCAGCTGCCTTCTAGGCCAAAATGGCAGCATAATTCAAGACTTTAAGAAGGGAATGTATTAGAGCACATTGGAGGAACAAAAAGTCTGGTTTTGTTGACATTTTGTACGTTGATAGAAAAGGTAAGAATGACAGGAAATGAATTTGGAGAGGAAGGCAGGGACTAGATCATATAAGGTATTATAGTCTATGGTATAAAGGGTTAATATTTTAATGTAATTATAAGGCCAGCCAATAAAGAGTCCTAAGTCTGCCCTATAGTATTATTGAAAATCAAAATCATAGGAATGCTCACTTTACAGGGTATTAAAATTTTCCAATGACTTTGACATACTAAAGGCCATGAATGAACATCCTACTTAATGGGGAGAAACTAAGAACTTTCCCTGTAAGGTCAGGAACAAGACAACTTTTATTTATCTCACCACTTTTGTTCAACACAGTACTGGAAGTCTAGCCATACCAATCAAACAAACAAACAAAAAGAAGTAAAAGGCATCCACATTGGTAAAGAAGAAGTAAAACTTTCACTATTTGTCGATGACATAATACTATATATCTAGAAAAGCCTAAAGGCTCCACCAAAAAAGTACCAGAACTGATAAATGAATTCAGTAGGTCACAGGATACAAAATCAATGTATAGAAATCTGTTGCATTTCTATACACTAATAATGAAGCAACAGAACAAGAAATTAAGAAAGCAATCCTATTTACAATTACACCAAAAATAATAAAATACCTAGGAATAAACTTAGCCAAAAAGGTGAAAGCCCTATAGTCTTTCTTTTTTTTAAAGATTTTATTTTTAAGTAATCTCTTTACCCAGTGTAGGGCTTGAACTCACAACCCCAAGATCAAGAGTTACACGCTCCACCGACTGAGGCAGGCAGGTGCCCTGCCCTGTATTCTTTAAAACTATAAAACATTAGTGAAAGAAATGGAAGATGACACAAACAAATGGAAAGACATTCCATGCTCATGGGTTGGAAAAACAAATATTATTAAAATGTCGAGACTACCTGGAGCAGTCTACACATTTAATGCAATCTCCATCAAAATACTAACAGCATTTTTCACAGAACTGTAACAAATAACTCTAAAATTTATATAGAACCACAAAAGACCCTGAATAGCCAAAGCAGTCTGGAAAAAGAAAAGCAAAGCTGGAGGTATCACAATTCCAGACTTCAGTTTATATTATAAAGCTGCAGTCATCAAAGCAGAATGGCTCTGGCACAAAAATAGACACATAGATCAATGGAACAGAATAGAAAACCCAGAAATAAAACCATGATTATATGGTCAATTGATCTTTGACAAAGCAAGAAAGAATATCCAATAAGAAAAAGATAGTCTCTTTATCAACTGGTGCTGGGAAAATTGGACAACCACATGCAAAAGAATGAAACTGGGTTACTTTCTTACACCATACACAAAAGTAAATTAAAAATGGATTAAAGACTTATATGTGAGACCTAAAACCATAAAAATCCTAGAAGAGAGCACAGGCAGAAATGTCTCTGGTATTGGCTCTAGCAACGTTTTTCTAGGTGTGTCTGCTGAGGCAAGGGAAATAAAAGCAAAAATAAATTATTGGAACTACATCAAAATACAAAGCTTCTGCACAGCTTTGGAAACAATCAACAAAACTAAAGGCTACCTACTGAATGGAAGAAGATATTTGCAAATGACTTACCCAATAAAGCGTTAGTATCCAAAACATATAAAGAACTTATACAACACAATTAATCCAATTTAAAAACAGGCAGAAGACATGAACAGACATTTCTCCAAAGAAGACATCCAGATAGCCAACAGACACATGAAAGATGCTCGATATCACTTATCATCAGAGAAATGCAAATCAAAACCACACTGTAGGGTGCCTGGGTGGCTCAGTTAGTTGAACATCTGACTCTTGGTTTTGGCGCAGGTCATGATCTCAGGGTCATGAAATCAAGCCCTGCATCAGGCTCTGTGCGCAGAGCGGAGTTGGCTTGAGATTCTCTCTGTCCCTCTGCCTCTCCTCCTCTCCCTCCTCACATGTGTGCACGTTCTCTCTCTCTCTCTCTGAATAAATAAAATCTTAAAAAAAAAAACAGAAAAAAATCACACTGAAATGCTACTTTACACCTGTCAGATGACTAGAATCAACAACACAAGGAACAGGTGTTGGGGAGGGTGTGGAGGAAAAGGAACCCTTGTGCACTCTTGATAGGAATGCAAACTGGTGCAGTCACTGTGCAAAACAGTAGGAGGTTCCTCAAAAAGTTAAAAATAGAACTGTCCAATCCAGTAATTGCACTACTGAGTATTTATCTCCAAAACACAAAAACACTAATTCAGTGTCACCTATGTTTATGGCAACATTGTATTTATAATAGCCAAATTATGGGAGCAGTCCAAGTGTCAATTGATAGATGAATGGATAAAGAAGAGGTGGGGTGTGTGTGTGTGTGTGTGTGTGTGTGTGTGTATATATATATATATATATATATATATACCACCTTTTATTCAGCCATAAAAAAGAATGAAATGTTGCCATTTGCAGTGATGTGGATGGAGCTAGAGAGAATAATGCTAAATGAAATAAGTCAGTCAAAGACAAATACCATGTGATTTCACTCATGTGGAATTTAAGAAACAATACAAATGAGCAAAGGCAAAAAAAAAAGAAAGCGAGAGAGACAACCCAGAAAGAGACTTTTAGCTATAGAAAACAAACTGATGATTACCAGAGGGGAGGTGGGTGGGGGGATGGGTGAAAAAGATGGTAAGCATTAAGGAGTGTGTCCGTCATGGTGAGCACCAGGTGATGTATGGAATTGTTGTATCACCATGTTACACACCTGAAACTAATATAACACTGTATGTTAACTATACTGGAATTAAAATTTTGGAAATTATAAAAAAAGAAAAAAATTTCCAGCGAGAGAATGTTATGGTAATAGCTAATAATAGCTAACACTCATTGTGCCAGCACCATGCAATACACTTTATATGTGCTAAGCACTTTGTCTTACATTCTCCTCATAGCAGTAGAGAAGGTGGTAAAGTTGCTACATGTTTCAAATGAAGAAACTGGTTATGACTTTCCTAGGGACACATGATTCTAAGTGGTTGAGCCAGGTTGTGAATCCACTGAGTCAGATACTTTGTGAGTGGTTGTCACAAAGGTTATGGTGATTGATTTATGGGTTCATTCACACGATAGAAATCCCTTTTATGTAAAGGAAGGGCACAAGAACTCACCTCATTAACAACACTCGCAGTATTCTCCATTATTGGAAGGAGAAATTGCTTTCACTTGGAAGTCTCCAATAGTGCACCCTAGTGATGATGCTACCATGTTTTATCTGGCTGTGATGAAGATGATGAGAGGTCCTTTACCCTCTTTTACCTGCCTCCCCCAACCCCACCCCTCAGGGCAACCCTACTTGATTTTTGAGATCTAGAACCACTCTGGCTGTGCTGGGAGAGTGGCCTAACATAGCCAGAGGCAGACTATATTTAGGTCTAAGGGTGTTTCCTCTGTCTCTCTTACCAACTTGGAAGTTGGTGTTGGGCTCCACTCCCCACCCTGTTCCTAAGCAAAAACTAAACAAGGAAAACAGTGTACTGGGTTAAATACCTTTTATTTTAATATATTTTTTCTTGAAGTATGTAACTTGGTATGGATTTGGTATGTAACTTTGTTAAATAGATTGGTATGGATTTGGTATGTAACTGTTAAATTTCATTCTATTTCTATTATAGATGTTGAACTTTAATGCTTTTGTGGAATATTTGATGTAATCTTGCTTTTATCCTTCTGACCCATTCATATAGAGAATTACATGAATATATTTCAGAATGTTAAATCATTCTTGCTTTTTTATAGTAAATCCTACTTGATCACTTTGTATTTTGGGTCGGTGGGGGGGAAAGGGCAGGGGGAGGGGGAAAAGAGAGAATCTCAAGCGGGTTCCCAGCCCAGAGCCCCACGTGTGGCTTGGTCTCACAACCCTGAGATCGTGACCTGAGCCAAAATCAAGAGTCATACGCTTAACTGAATGAGCCACCCAGGTGCCCCAATCACTTTGTATTTTTTTTTTTTTAAGATTTTATTTATTTAGTTGACAGAGATAGAGACAGCCAGCGAGAGAGGGAACACAAGCAGGGGGAGTGGGAGAGGAAGAAGCAGGCTCATAGCAGAGGAGCCTGATGTGGGGCTCGATCCCGTAACACCGGGATCACGCCCTGAGCCGAAGGCAGACGCTTAACCGCTATGCCACCCAGGCGCCCCTCACTTTGTATTTTTAAAAAATATATTGCTCTATTTACAAAACTTATATTTTATTTAGGATTTTAATTTTATATTGACAAGTAAATGGGGACTTTTTGTTGTTGTTGTATTGTTTTTTCTTAGGTTTTGGAACCAAGATTATACTGGTTTCCTAAAATAAGGCAGCTTTCCCTCTTTTTTTATTACTTGGTATCCATGTCCAAGTTCATGAACATGGCTGTAAACAAAAAATCTCATGGAACACCAAGGTCATCCGACAAGTTGAATTACAGTCCACACCCAGCGTTCTAATATAGAAGTTATTTTATAAGACTTATTTTATTTTGGGGGCGCCTGGGTGGCTCAGTTGTTAAGCGTCTGCCTTTGGCTCAGGGCGTGATCCCAGTGTTCTGGGATCGAGCCCTGCATCAGGCTCCTCCACTGGGAGCCTGCTTCTTCCTCTCCCACTCCCCCTGCTTGTGTTTCCTCTCTCGCTGGCTGTCTCTCTCTATCAAATAAATAAATAAAATCTTAAAAAAAAAAAGACTTATTTTCTTTTTGACTACAATTTCTCAGATTTTTTTCTGAAAAAATATATTTAATAAATATAGAAGAAATATTAGAAGTAAGCAGGAGCAGTTTAGGAGAAAATGCTTTGATAAAAAATTTCAGGAAAATATCCGTGATATTATGTTAAGTGTATTAATATTGTGCGTGGACTGAGTTCTCCTTTGAAGGAAAAATATGTGGACCTGGACATGTGAACATAGGAGGTGGGAAGAGAGTTAAAAGAGTGTAAGAATGTGATCTAGAGGCCCACAAATATAATTTGATATAGGTCAGTTTGAATAAAATGTACTTAGAAGTCTTTTTCTGTAAAACTAACAATGTGCCTTTAACTGAAATACAAATATTCATTGGGAAAAGTTTTCAAATAGCAATAATCGCGCCTCGGATAAACGTCATTGGCTACGATACTGCTACTGCGCAAAGCTGAAATACAAATATTTATAAACAATTACTGGCTATCTACTCTGGTGGGACAGGGGTAATGTATATATTATTTTTTTTCAGAGAAATGTAAGAATTGATTTATTTAATGATTGGTTACTTGATAATATTAAGGAGTTAATTGGGGGATATCTACTCTGGTGGGACAGGGGTAATGTATATATTTTTTTTTTTCAGAGAAATGTAAGAATTGATTTATTTAATGATTGGTTACTTCATAATATTAAGGAATTAATTGGGGGATATGATACTGGTATTATAATTGACTTTTTATTTTATTTTAATTTTTTAAAAGATTTTATTTATTTATTAGAGAGAGTGAGCGAGAGAGAGCACAAACCGGGGGGAGAGGCTAAGGGAGAGGGAGAAGCTGACTCCCCACTGAGTGGGGAGCCTGATGTGGGGCTCAGTCCTAGGACCCTGGAATAATGACCTGAGCCAAAGTCAGATGCTTAATTGACTGAGCCACCCAGGCACCCCTGTAGTTGACGTTTTAAAAATAAGTCTTTAAAATGTTTTATTTAAATTCAATTTAGTTTACATATAGTGCATTATTAGTTTTAAGGGTAGAATTTAGTGATTCATCAGTTGCATATAATACCCAGTGCCCATTGGTATATTGGTTACTTTCTGTCACACTGGAAACCTACATGAATTATGAGGAACAACTAACATCTGATGAGGCATCATCAGAATTCTTTGGTCTGATACTATGAAGTTCATCCTGGATTAAGAAATATTCCCATGGTTCAGTAATTAGTTCAGTTGGCACGTTTGGGCAGAATCTGCCCGTATTTTTTGTGCATCTCATAGCTCAGAGGGACACTCTGCCTTTCATAGCTTTATCTCATACTCTTCGTCAGTAAGCATGACAGAGAGGTAAATATCAACTGTATGTCTTATAAACTCTTTATTCTCTTGGAGATTTTATTAGAGGTTATTTAGGATTTAAATTAGGATAGTTTCCTCAGACTTCATCAAGTTCATAATAGTTCTTCTTCCCCAGTCTCCTTGTATTCTCTCCCTTTTTCCCCTCATTTTGGGCAACTGGAAAATAGGTATTTTGGATAACATGACCATGGTGTAGATAGCTTCCAGATGAAAGTTATTCATGTCAGCACCTTCTGTGTTACCACAGTGTTTTGTGCCTGGTGCTAATGAACACTCGTGTTTGTCAGGCTATGGCTGGCAGCAGTGTAGGAGTAGGGAGGGAATCCTGACCAGGTCAGTACCAGCCATTCATGTAAGTCACACATATTATGAATAAGTTTAGATACAGTAGGAGTGAAGAACCAGATAGCATTCATGAAACTATTCCACTGGAGGCAAAGGTGGCCTTCACTGTTTTGCTCTGGCCTCATGTATGCTCAGTTAAATTGTGATGTTTCCTTTGAGTGTGAGTTGGAGATGCTAGTGCCTTAACCTTTTGATTTTATGAGTTTCAGTATGAAACATAAACCTGGGATCAGGCCAATTTAGGAATGAGGGTAATGTGGAAATCTATTTGGTTTTCCCAAGTTTACCAGAATGAAACATAGATAACAAGGCAAAGCTTACTACGTTATGCTTGGAAGTAAATGTTAATGAAAACCAGATGGCAATGAAGATAAAAATGTGTACTTATTCAGTGGAAGTCAGTTTGACTTGTGAATTTATATGATCTGATATGGAGCCTCTTTATAGTATGTAGCACTACATACTATGTAGAGTGAGGGTACAGGTGATGCTATGCTAGTGTGGTCTGAGTCCTTGGTGCAGAATTTGTACAAGTTCCAGCCCAGCACAGGCTCTGCCTGCAGGTGCTGCTGAGTGAATCAGATTCTTCCAGCATGTATCTGGAAGGTTTTCTATTGCTTACTCAGGAACTTGTGTCTCAGAGGAATTTGTTCATATCTGTTGTGACTACTTCTGCCTCTCCGTGGGGTTAGTGATGAGGAAAAAGCAGGAAAATAATGACATGCACAGACAAACATTTCACAGTGAGTTGCTGCAGAAAAAATAGACAGTGTTAGATAAGAATAACAAACACTGGGGAGAGGACAAAACTTTAACATAATGTCTCCTTCCACACCACAGTTGGGAGGGAGGAGATATCGAAGAATAGGTAGGCAGTGGTAGGGCCCATGCTAATTAAAAAAAAAAAAAAAAAAAAAAGACGGGTGCAGAGAAAGTGGGTTTTAGGCCAGAGTTAAAGAGGAGGAACTGGTGGATGACACAAAATAGCCACAAGACCCATTTGTAAATACTTGTGAAAAATGGCTCCCAAGTACTGAGTAAGTGAGTCTTTGAGTGTAAGACTTCTGCAATAGCTGGTGGAATTAAGAACTAGAGACTTAAAAAAAAAATCTGAATGAGACCAATTTTTACTCCAGAGTGCAGTGGTCTGGGGAAACTCAGGCTGCTCATGTCGTATTAAAAATGTTCAGCAGCAATGCCTCAGGTAGGTACAGGGAGCATCGAGGAAGAGTTGCTAACACTACTTGCTTGGAACAATCAGGGAAAGCTTTCTACTGGGGTTTCAAATATGTGTGCAGTAGTCCCCCCTATCCATGGGGAACATATCCCAAGACCCACAGTGGATGCGTGAGACCATGGATAGTACCGAACCCTGTTTTTTCCTATACGTACTTACCTATGATGAAGTTTAATTTATAAATCAGGCACAGTAAGAGGTTAATGACAGTTATGAATAATAAAATAGAACAATTATACTGTAATAAAAGTTATGTGAATGTGGTGTCTCTCCCTCTCTCAAAATATATTACTGTACTCACCCTTCTTGTGATGATGCAAGATGATAAAATGCCTAGGTGATGTGATGTGAGGTGGATGACGTAGGCTCCTATTGACCTTCCGATGCTGTGTTAGGAGGAGGATCATTTGCTTTCAGACCAGGTTGACCATGAGTAACTGAAACCGTGGAAAGTGAAACTGTGGATAAGGGGGAATTACTGTATTGGCATAAATTGTTTTTGTGGAAAAGTAGGGAAGTGATGAGAGAGGAGATAGACTTGAAGAACATAGGAAAATCTTAATTTGGGCCCATATGAACATGCAGAATATATAGTGACCTAGGATTAGGTGATTTTTATCTATAAGCAAAAAACATGATTTAATATGTAGGGTTTATTTTATACAATGTGAAATGAGTATTTAGAGACATTTAAATCTAGTCCATTTAGTTTTCTTTAGAGCAACTGAATATTATGAAGTGTGAATTTCACAAAAGAAATAAAGGTAGGGTGCTGCTCTAGATTAAAGGATTCATGGTGAGGCGCCTGGGTGGCTCAGTCGGTTGAGTGTCAGGCTCTTGATTTCAGCTCAGGTCGTGGTCTTGGGGTCATGGGATTGAGCCCTGTGTAGGACTCCTTGCTCATCATGGAATCTGCTTGGAATTCTCTCTCTTCCTCTCCCTCTGCCCTTTTCTCCTGCTCTCTCTCAAATAAATTAAGTCTTAAAAAAACAATAAAGTATTCATGGCAAGCATAGAAACCTATAATTTGTGAGAGCACAAGCATACAGAGGGAGAGGGAGTGGGAGAGGGAGAAGCAGACTCCCGGCTGAGCAGGACACCTGATCCCAGAATGCTGGGATTATGACCTGAGCTGAAGGCAGATGCTTAACTGACTGAGCCACCCAGGCACCCCTGGTTTGATCTTATTTCTTCTAAAGGAGGAGAGGAAAGGGAGGGGAGGGAGGGAGGGTAGGAAGGAATCACACACACACACACACACACACACACACACACACACAAGCATCAAAGAGACAATTTGGGAGATAATTTGGGAAATTAGGATATTACGTGATATGATAGATTGCAAAAATGGCCGCAGTTCTTCATCTTTCCTTGTACCCATGCTCCAACTTTGCAGCTACTTCCACTAAGAGATGCAGTCTGTTTCCCCACCTCATAAATATGGGCTGGCCAACAGAAGGTGGCAGAAATCACGGTGTGCCATTTATGAGCATAGACTTCTGAAGAGTTCTTGTGTGTTTGCACTTTCTTGGAACGTTGGCATTGCTGTCTGATCAGGCTCTGGCTAATCCACAAGAGTAAAAGACCTTTTGGAGGAGAATTCAGTTTTCCCAGCTGTGGCCATCCTAGTTTATAGTCCCAAATTTGTGAGAGACCCTAATGTAGATTAGCAAAACTGACCACAGACGGATGAGTTAACCCACTAGGACAAAGCCACCCACCTGACTGGTGGATTTGTAAACAATAACATATGTCTATTGTTTTAAGCCATTAAATTTTGGAAATGTTTTATTATGCATCAGTTGTTAACTGATACAGATGATATTATTGAATCGTGTTATGTAGAATCAGGTTATTTAGAAGAATGTCTTTGTTTTTAGAAGATACCAGCTGCTAAATTTAGGTGTGAAGTATTATGTGATAATGCAACTTACTTTAAAATGGTGTAACAAAAATAAAGTATGCTTGTGTGTGTGGTATATGTATATGTATTTATATGTATATATGGATATACATATATATGGAAAGTGAGAGAATGAGAATACAGATGTGACAAAATGTTATGGTATATGGTGTCCATTGGAAAGGATATATGGTCTTTATTGTACTGCTCTTTTAACTTGCTTGTAGCTTTGAAGCTTTTCACAATAAAAGTTGGCAGGATCTTCTTGATATTGGCTTATTTGGATGTTATCCTGTTAGAAGGTGGAGGAGGGACAGGAAAGGGTCCTCCACACTGAGAAGGCACATTGAGACTGAAAAAAACAAAGCAAGCCACTTCATATCATTTACACCGAGATTTATTTAGGGTAACTTACTGACAAGGGGGGATCAGATGCATGGCAGTCCAGTTGCTATGCAGCTATTCTCTGCAAAGCCTGGACCTTAATCCACAGATTTTATTGTGTTTTGGTGAGGTCAAAGGGTAGTTATCTAAAGTGGCGCCATTTGTGTGCCAGAGGGGAGGGAGGGGCAGAAACTATGTTATCTCTACTAGTTATCTAAACAACTTTAGGGAGGATCAGAATAAGCTTCCTGCATTCCGGCCAGGGCACACATGAACTTGGGACATGTTGGGCCAAAGATGGAGTCAGTATTGCAGCAGTCCTACACATCTATCCCTCTCCCACCTTTTTGTCTCTATAAGTTGAATATAAGATGGAGTATTAAGAGTCATGAGAATTATAGTTAGTTGTATTCTACTTTGATCAAGTTTTTTCTTGGACAGTTTTTCAGTATATTTTAAGTTTTGACACATCAGTGCTGACTTAGGTTGTGAGAACCTATTATTCAGGATTGTCTGCACTGGATTATATGTAGCAGGATTTCCCAGGTGTGTTCTTGGGAATGTTAGTAACTGTAGGGTGTCCATGGAGAAAGTGTTCCTTAGTCCTCTACTTGAAGAGTCATGGTGCCAAAGACTAAGTATGTTAAAGATCCTGAGAACTATAGTAAAAGAAGAAACCAGCATTTTCTAGCTGTATTGAAACAACTCCATCTTTCTCCCATTGCCAACAACACCTATTACACTCTGGGGGTTTGGTGTTTCAGGAGTGCACTTTGGGAAATGAAGATTGCCCCTAGTAAATTGTTTTCTTGGTGGAATTCAGTATAATAAATATTTTTTATTTGGTTTCAGCTATATCAATTAAAATTTTTGGCAAATTTTAGGATGGCATAATAGAAACAGCATGCGCTTTCCAGACTCAGAGCAACTTGGTACTCCACCCCTTGTCATGACCTGGGACTAGTAATTTACCACTGACTCTCAGATTCCTATAAAATGGGGTAATACTTGATTCACAAGATTGTAATCTAGATTTAATGTATAAAACCTTGTGCGTAGTTGGCGTTCGTGTGTAGGAGTAGCCTTGGAATCGTTTGAATTGGATTGAAGACTCTATGATTTTCAGTCTTAAGTTTTTCGTAGCTTCTCTCACATCTTGATGAGCATCTCCCTTTTGAGAGCATGTGTGGGACATATTGGATCTCACAGGCCTTTGCTGGAAGGCTGCTAGACAGATTTCACTTAATTTTTATAATCAATAACTTGTGTAAATATAATTATAAAATTCTCTAAGAAACAGTGATTCACTTAAATGGATCCCAGAAAAGTAAACTTTTCTGTAACTCAAAATATTTTTTTCTGTTATTTTTTGGGGGGGGGGGAAACTTAAAAAATACATTAGCTTCCTATATTATTAATAAGTGTTTTGAATATAATTTAACATCTTTATAATATATAAATTATTACATTGTGGTATAAAATGCCTCACAAAGTCTTGGCATATGTAGTCCTATCTACAGATTTTAGAGTTCTTGAAAGTTACTTTCATTTTTTGGTTTTTCCTTTCTGTTAATTGTTCCTTCTTGTTGCTGTTGGTGTAGGCTTACGGCCTATACAAGTGCCTCAGTTTCTCTCAGTTCTTTGTTTCCAATAAGCTGTAGGCTGGGGCTGGGCTAGGGTGGTCCAAGCGTTTTAGAATTTGTGCAGAAGAAGAGGGAATAAGCAATTAGTAGAGTGTATGATTTTGTTGTTGTTTTTAGCACATTAAGTTTTGCCATCTTTGGTTGCTGGGAGACTTTTTCTTCTTTCTGGTTCTGGGAGTTTCATACTGTCCATACTGCCAAATAAGTAAGGTGGTGGTTATATTTTTAGTGATTCTTTTTTGGTGAGCTTCTCATAGAAACAGTGTACTCTTTTCAGGTGTTAAGTAGACCTATTGTGGTGATCATTTTGCAGTGCATACAAGTAACGAATCATTATGTTTTACATCTGAAACAAATATAATGCTATGTGTCAATTAGAAGAGGAACTATGGTGTTTAGGTCATGTTTCTGCAATATCTGGTATTTTATCTAATTTAATTCTTTGATTTTTAAAATCTACATCTAATTATTCTTTAATATACTCTCATAGGTTTTCATTTTAAAGCCATAAGGATGCTTTATAAAACTATCTATTTCAATAGCTACCAGCATTTAAAAAATTAACAGCTTTGATTTTATTTTCATTGTATGGATAATGAAAACTTTGTCTATATATAAGTTTAAAGCATTTGTTAACACAAATTTTACATGAAACATAACTTTGTTGAAAAATTAACTAGGATTTAGGAATGGAGCCTAAATCCTGAAAATTTTACCATTCAAACTTGCTGATAATGGTGAAATATGCTTATGATAAAAGGCAAAATTTACTCACTTTCTGCAACTCTTTTTCTTCATGAGTTCTGAGAATGAGAATCTATTCTCAAATTACTGTTATAATTGAGATGTTCACATTTTGGTATTTGATTTAGCTTCTATTGACAAACTTTCTCTCTAGGCCTAGATGGAAGAAATATGTACATCTTCTTTTAATTTTATCACAAATTAATTTGGTTTGTATAAGTTCCTCTTAAAATAGTTTGTGTTTACTCAGCCCTATTTTATTTCTGTTATATTGAGAAACACACATTAGGTAAAAAGTCTTAAGATTTTAAAGTAATAATAATAACCAATTCCAGAGCTACCAGGACAGATACTTTAAATAAAGGTCAAATTTAGAACTTAGAATTAGGGCTTATGGTTGTGGTTGTCCTCCAAAGATTGCCATTCAGATTAATGTGTGATCATTGCAGTTTTAAGTTGCTGCCTTTAGTTCAGTCATCTTTGGAGTTTTGTCTGCATTTATAATGTTTGATTAAATATAGAAGTTTTATTTGTTAATTTTTACCTGGGTTAATTTGTTACACAGGAGACCAAGGTTAGGTTTTGTTTGTGTTTTGTTTGTAATCTCTTTTAAGTGTAAAGATATCAGTGTTCTAGACACTTTTCCAATGAAGACATACAAATGGCTAACACACATGAAAAAATGTTCGAAATCATTAGCCATCAGGGAAATTCAAATCAAAACCACACTGAGATACCACCTTATGCCAGTTAGAATGGCAAAAATAGACAAGTCAAGAAACAACAATTGCTGGAGAGGATGTGGAGAAAGGGGATCCCTCCTACATTGTTGGTGGGAATGCAAGTTAGTACAGCCACTCTGGAAAACAGTGTGGAGGCCCCTTAAAAAGTTAAAAATTGAGCTACCCTATGATCCAGCCATTGCACTACTGGGTGTTTACCCCAAAGATACAGACGTAGTGAAGAGAAGGGCCATATGCACCCCAATGTTCATAGCAGCATTGTCCACAATAGCTAAATCGTGGAAGGAGCCGAGATGCCCTTCAACAGATGAATGGATTAAGAAGCTGTGGTCCATATATACAATGGAATATTACTCAGCTATCAGAAAGAACGAATTCTCAACATTTGCTGCAACATGGATGGCACTGGAGGAGATAATGCTAAGTTAAATAAGTCAAGCAGAAAAAGACAATTATCATATGATTTCTCTCATCTATGGAACATAAGAACTAGGATGATCGGTAGGGGAAGAAAGGGATAAAGAAGGGGGGGTAATCAGAAGGGGGAATGAAACATGAGAGACTATGGACTCTGAGAAACAAACTGAGGGCCTCAGAGGGGAGGGGGGTGGGGGATTGGGATAGACCGGTGATGGGTAGTAAGGAGGGCACGTATTGCATGGTGCACTGGGTGTTATACGCAACTAATGAAGCATCGAACTTTACATCGGAATCCGGGGATGTACTGTATGGTGACTAACACAATATAATAAAAAATCATTTAAAAAAAAAGATATCAGTGTTCTCAGTTTCCATTGTGCACCATAATATTTTAACACTAAAAACCCTGGAAACATATTTTAATTGGAAAATGAAATTGACAGTTATTGAGAACCATCCAATATTTGGAACTCTAGAACTAGTTTTGCCTTAGAGATTGCTGAGAGCATAAAATAGGGCTTTATATAATCAGATATTTTGAAGTAATTTGAAAATACTACATCAAAAACAGCCTAGAGATTCAACAGTTGTAATTCTACTGTAATTCTACCATATATTGGTTCTATGGTGATTTAAAGTAATTGGGTGCTAGTCTGAAGTAATAAACACAAGCAGCAGAGGGGAATTTTCATGCTTGACTTTAGAGATGAATTATATATTACTGTGTTTACCGGTGACATAATTTGGTCCACTAATAACTTAATATGTAATATTTCAAAAAACTAGAACACAGTCTTACAGTGTTATTGATGAAATGGATGTAGAATTCTTAGTCATATCCTTTTTTAAAAATTGAAGTATAATGTCATTTATATTCTGTAACAAAATAAGCTAACAAAATATTACTAGGGAAGTTGAGTTTACTGAATAGGCAAGAGTTATTTATAATTTAAGCATTTTAATTTTGTGTATATTTTAATTTTCAAGCTTCTATTATGCTTGAATAGCCTTTGATTTATAATTTTCCTGGTACCTTCAACTTCCGTAGGTATGTTTTTTAGCATATGTTTATAGTATAAAACTTTACATCATATCTCTAGGAATTAAATGTCACATTATCCTTGATGTAAGTTTATATAACTTTTATACAGAATGTTGCTCAGGTGTACTATATTGCCATAGTGAACCAGTTTAAAATGTTCACACCTTCAAAAATGTTTGAGTAAGTCCAAGTTTCTTATGTCTTATTTGTACACTTTTCCCAGTTTAAGTAGTAACTTATTTTGGCTATAGGAACATAAGTACTGAACAGTAATGTAGGAATTGTAACTGTGAAGGATACTTTATTTTCTTTCTTTATCTTAAAGTTGATATGAAACCATCATTAATTTCCTCAGTATGTCTCTGTTACATCAATTCAGTTTTTAAGATATTTATTTATTCATTTATATATTTATTTTTAAAGAACAGTGTGGACGTCTCCAATATTGAAGGCTGTGCTTGTTTCCTGGTATCCTTCGGTTAATGAGTGCGATAGTAGCTTGAATTTCTTCTGGGGATTTCTAGGTCAAGCAAGGTCGCATCAGTACAACCAGTCCATTCCACGTGTGACTAAATGAGTTTGTATGTATGACTAATATACAAGTACTCTTGTTGTGTGTGGTGACCTTGTTGGCCATTTATGGAGTAGTTGTAAATGAAGAAGAATGTTATTCCTGTGAAAATTGATGAATTGAATGTAGTTGCAGGAATGAGATTAAAGGTGTTTCCATATTATGCATTTTAGAAACGTTTAAACTTGTAATTAAACTTAAAATGTTTCTTTGTTTTGACTCTCCAACATTTCCTGAAAGACTTGGTTACAATAAGTGATCTTTCTTTTTTAAATTATCCTTTCCATTTCTTTTTTAAGTTTCTGTAACTACATGGCAAATTTATATGTATCATGTTTCTGAATCTTTGCTATAATGCCAGATAAGCCTGTTGAATCCATTTCCAACTTCGAAAAAATTGTCACCTCATCTTTTCAGTTTCGTATTGACAGAGTTCATGAAGTTAGGGTGGCAGGTTAACAGGAACTTTGCAAGGAAGTGTGAATAATGATTTGCCCTTTTCAGTTGCCTCTTTCTAAATCTTCCAAGTTTACATGACATTGTAAAGCTATTTTTGTCTTATAAACTATCCTTTCTTGTGATAATAGTTTTAAAATCTGCCTTGATGAAAATGTTAGCTTTTGTTGCTGTTTTTTAAGAAGTGCTCCAAGTGGAAATAACTCTTCCCTTGATAGTACTTTTCCATTATTATAATAGTAATAAGATAGACTATAAAATAGAAAGATCTCATAAATTACTAATTACGGGCCACAATGAACTGGTTCTATTAGTTAGAATAAAACAAATGATATTTTTGGAAAGCTGTACTAATCTGTCAACAAATACAACTGGCACAGACTTGTTTAACAGCACTTCATATGGTTACTTAAGTCTTGCGATATCAGTCAATAGCTGTGTCTTCATGGAGGAAATGAGGTTCACTGATAATATTCTAACAAAAATTTGGTTACAGAGATTTATCTCTATATTAGAATTGGGCAGAGGTAGGGCAGCTTCTGGTTTATACCACATAACTATGGCTGTAGTTAGCATTCTTTATCTTACTTAGGCAGTCTTACTTATATGTCCCAAATAGCCTGCAGATTATAATTCTTTTTCATAACCCATCATGTAGTTAATTTTTTTTCCACAGGAAAATATATCCTTTGCAGATAAACAGGTTTTAATACCCTTAATTCTATTTTGTTCTTGTAGAACCATTTTGTCTATTAACCAGCAAACATTTATTGACAACCTACTATGTGCTTGACCTCAACAAACTGGATAAATGAAGTAGTTCTTGCTCTTGTAGAATTTATAATATAGTGAAAATACTTACATAATAATTAACAATTAAGCAAACAAAAGTAAATAACTGAATAATTAAAAATATGTTAAGTTCTATGAAGGAGCAATATATAAGGAAGACCTAAAGTAGACTGGAGAGTCAGTAAGTACTTCTCTGAGGGCATAATGTTTAAGCTGAGAATATGAAAGGTGAATGATTATTGGTAGGCAGAGAGAAGAGGATGCCATCCTAGACAGAGAAGAGATTACATTGAAATGCCTCTTGTGGGAACTGAGAGAAGCCAGTATCACTAAAGTAGAGCAAGGAGAGCAGCATGAGATGAATTTGCTGAAGTAGGTGGAGGCCAAACCATGCAGGGCTTTATAGACTATTTTGGACACATTTGGATTTTATTCCAAGGGCAACTACACACAAGAGGTCAAAGGATTTTAAGTGGGGCAGTAAGACAATCAGATTTACATTAAAAAAATTACTCTAGCATCTCTATGGAGAGTAAATTGGATGGACAAAGGTGGGGGCAGTTATAACCATATTCTAAAAATTTTATGAGATGAATGGCTTTTATATTGCTAGGTTAGTGGTTCTTTTTTCTGCCTGGAGATTTTTCAAATATGAAACATACTCCCATCAGTAACACTGTTCATCATCTGTAGTGAATCTGATCTTCATCCATATGCCACCCACCCCTGAGGTGTGAGAATCACTGAGCTAGACCAGCTCTTACCTACTGTTGCTGATAGAAAAATTGATGCTCAGAAAAGTGACTTTCCCAAGGTCACATAGATAGTTAGCCAGTGGCAGAGCAGGCACCTCAACCCACAGTTACGAAAATCTTTTGGAGCCCTTTTCACATAATTTCTCTTGGTCTAGGAAACTGACATCTCAATTAGAATGTACTTACTATGGTTGGCCATTGGATAACAAAATATATGTGGCAAATTCTCTAATGTAAACATATCACATGGGAGATAATGGTGAATGAAATAGTGTTTTGCAACAACAACTTTCATAGTGTGATCCACGGACCTTTGGAGATCTTTGAGATTCTTTCAGCTGGTCCACAAGGTCAAAACTATTTCCATAGCAACACTAAGGCATAATTTGACGTTTTTACTGTGTCAGCATTTGCGCTGATGACACCAAAGCAATGGTGGGTGAAACTGCTGGCATCTTGGCTTTAATCAAGGCAGTGGCAATAGTAATCATTGTATTTACTGCCACACACTCATAATTTTTTTTAAAAAAGCTAGTTTCACTTAAGAATGTCTTTCATGAAGCAGTAAAAATTATTAGTTTTATTAAATCTCAACCCTTGAGTACCTCTTTATTATTCTGTGTGACAAAATGGGAGGGGCATATGAAGCACTTATGTGCATATCAGAGTGTGATGGCTGTCTGGAGGAGAAGCACTTGCATGACTCAGTTGTGAGGTAACTGCTGTTTTTTCATGGAACAAACATCAGTTTTACTTGAAAGAACCTTTGACGGACAAATTATGGTTATTAATGCTGGACATTTGGTAGACAGTTTATCAAAAAAGTGAATGAAGTCGGGGTGACTGGGTGGCTTGGTCAGTTAAGCATCAACTCTTGATTTTGGCTCAGGTCATAATCTTGGGGTCTTGGGATCAAGCCCCATGTCAGTCTCTGTGCTCACCAGGGAGTCTGCTTGGGGATTCTCTCCCTTTCCCTCTGCCCCATATCCCACTTACATTTGTATGCCCTCTCTCTCTCTCTCTCTCTCTCTCTCTTCCCCCGCCCCCTGTCTCTCTCTCTCTCTCTCTTAAATAAATAAATAAATCTTAAAAAAATGAAGTCACTTGTCATTTTAAGGAAACCAGTTGTTAGTATTTGTGTCCAATGATACAGTTTGAGCTGTAAAATTTAGAACTTCGTAAATATTCCTTTGAGCTTGACAGCTTCTTAGTACTTAATGGTTTGTTTTTTATAATGAGATTGGTTATCACATTAATGTGTGCTTTTTTTTCCAATTGTACAATGAAATGTATCAACATTTTGAGGACTTGCATAACCCATTGACCAGTATTTTTCTTTTTTTCATTTTTTTATTGATATATAGTTCACACACCAGGTGCCACATTAGTTTCAGAAAATGACCAGAGTTAGTTTCAGTGCATGGTGTTATAAAATCGTGCACAGCTAAAGGTTCCATTCAGAATATATGATAGACCTATAGATTTTAATATAAGAGTATGAAAATTGTCATGGTTTTAGGCTCTGCACTGCAACTAACTTTTAAGAAACTACTTCTTGTTGAGTTTTGGCGTAGTATCAAAAATATCCACAATTATATGAAAGAACTATTAAAATGCTCTTTTTCCGCACTACACATCTGTGTGATGGATTGATTACCTTCTTGTGATT
This sequence comes from Ursus americanus, assembly GCF_024610735.1. NCBI lineage: Eukaryota > Metazoa > Chordata > Mammalia > Carnivora > Ursidae > Ursus > Ursus americanus. The sequence goes on along the minus strand of NC_142141.1, from coordinate 36,430,279 downwards.
TAACCAGAACAACATATGTGACAGACTGAATGCAGAAGTATTAAGTACTGTCCTCTATTAAGCCACACTTTAAAGTGATTTGCAAAACTGTAGAACAGTGCTGCATTTCTTACTATTTTTGTTTGTTTTGGAAAACATTGTTATATATTCATGAGACCTATTTTGGTTTTCATATTTTTTCATGAAAACACACTAACATGTAATGAATTTATTAATATTCTTTTAAAAAATTTTAAAAAAAAATCAGGGCGCCTAGATGGCTCCAGTTGAGCATCTGACTTTTGGTTTTGGCTCAGGTTGTGATCTTGATCTTGGGGTCCTGGGATTGAGCCCCGTCCCTGGCTCCGTGCTCAGCCTGGAGTCTGCTTGAGATTCTCTTCCTCTCCCTCTGCCCCTCCCCCTGCTCTCTCCCTCAAATAAATGAATAAATCTTTAAAAAAAAAGTAAATAAAAAAAGGTCTTTGAGTACATTAATTTTATTTCTGGCCTTTCAAGAAATACCAGTTATCTATATGAAGAACAATTACAAAACTACAGAGAAGTAAGTTAATGCTAAATAGATTTTCGTTAGGAAAGGCAGAGTAAAAACAGTGGGTGGTGTAAAATATGTACTGTGGAAATGTAGGAAGAAGAGGCAAAAAGGGAGTCATACAGAAATGAAACATGATATAGCTTTGCATTTGGTGGACCTTTTCTCCTTAGGCCAGACCTGAAAAATTTTCTTCACTTAAGCTTAGCAAACATTTATTTTACATCTATTATTTTATGTCAGACCCTGTGTTAGGTACCATGTTTTGAGCTGAATGCACAGAAAAAAGTACAACATGGTGCTTTCTCTCCTGGGTGCTTCCAGTGTCTTATAACACTACATTTCACAGCAAAGGGATGGGGGTAGCTCATTCTGGATTGTTTCTTCAGAGGAACATGAAGCCCTCTTTGCTAAGGGACACAGATCCCCATAATGCAAGAACAGAGTTTTCCTGTGGGTACTTTTCAGCCTGGAAGTTAGCTCAGACTCACTTTGGAAAGAAAATTTTTTTCTGGATAGGATGGTGCTTGAGTCTTCAATAAGTTACAGTTACAATTTTTGTATCCTTTCCTATTCCAAAATAACCCAACTTCTGCTTTATGAAAGTTACTTTAAACCAACAGATATAAACGCCAAGAGTTGGTGTGGGGGGAAGAAAATATCCCTTTATATATGTTATTGGCCAGAAGCTTTATATATTGTGTCTCACTCAGTCATCCCAGCATTGGGTTGAAGAAGGAAGTGACTTGCTAGATCATTAGGGGAGGAGTAGGGATTGTTAACTCTTGTCTGGCTCCATTATACCACATCCCCTCCCTAGCTTTAGTTATCTTAAGCCCACAACAATAATCTGTATCTTGTTTATATCTTCTTTCAGAATAGATGGCTGCATAGTAAAGCTGATCCTGGGGTTAGTGCAACGTTTTCCAGACTGCATTGTGAGGCCCTTTTTGGGTTATGACCAGCATTTTTTACAAAGTACAGTAGAAATTGTCAGATTTTGTTATAGTTCATATTGTTTCCTGACATTCTGGCTTTAGTTGTATGTGAGAAGGAAGAGTGGGGAATGAGTGGGGGTGTGCATGTGCTGGAGCTTAGTGTATTTCCTACTATGTGAAATCATTCTCTTTTTTGAGAGTATAGGACATGGTCATGAGTTCACCATTGTGTCTTTTCTCCAGGCTTAAAAAACATTACATTTTTCTTTCAGTTATTAGGCCGTAAAATGTACAGTATAGACTCTGGACTCAGACAATGCAGGCTTGTATCCAGGCTCTGCCATTCACTAGCTGTATGACTTTGGGCAAATTATTTTGTATCTGTGTGCCTCTGTTTTATCTTCCGTACATGGGGTTGAGCATTAAGTGAATTTATTATCCTTAAAGTGCTTAGGATAGTGTCTGTCTCAAAGTAGCACTCCATAAGTTATTTGCTGCTATTACTATTGTTACTGTTAGTGTTGTTGAAAAGTTTATATCTTTCGTAGAGGCATTATGGACATATTGCTTTAACAACAGCCTTCCACAGCGGTTGATTCGTTTGGTTAGTTAATTTGCAAACTTTTTGTAAGCTACAAGAATGCTAACTTTGCCACTGGTTTAGTGCAATACCCCCTTTATTTATATATTCAGATTGTTCTTGTTTGGCCAAGGACACCAAAGACAGCTAAGGTAGCTACCAAGTCCTGTATCTGTTTAAGAGTTACTGTGGAAAATTGTGAGCCTGACTCTGCCAGATCTTGGCCTGTGAAGAACTGGCTGGCTTTATAGGCTGATTTAATCCTGGTCATAGACCAGTTTTGCTGGCTCATAAAATATACATGTTAGAGGTCTAAAAATGTACTATACCTAGGTCCACCTGCCTCAAGCTCTGTGACAGGTTTGGAGGAAGATGTTGCTTGGGTGATCAAGGGAGGCTTCACAAAGGAAATAATATTTGAGTTTGGGTTGAAGGATGAGTAGAAGTCTTCTAGGAAAATAGTTAAAAGATGTCATACCAAGCTCTGAAGCCTGGAAGTCATAAATGGCCATAGAAGGCAAGAATAAGCAGAAGCAGTGAACAGAAGAAATTCTAGGCTGTTACCTTCTAGGATATCAGTTGCAGATCTTTATAAGAACTTACTGTCAAAAAATAAAGGTTAAATATGTGTTAGAGAATTGTTTGTATTTTTAAAAATTTTATTCCTTACATAGTAAAGCATATCTTACAGTGAATAGTTAGCAACATTTTGCTATGATGATTGTTGATAAAATAGTCTTTTGTTTATAGAATTGTAGTATCGTATGCTGTACATCTTCTCTTCATCTGGGCCTTGGCTCCCATTAACAGGTACCACGTAAGAGCAGCTGCTAGAATTGCAGACAGTAAATGCATTGGAAAAATTCATAGAACTTGACTGGAAAAGCCCAACCTTGGTTCACAGAATAATTAGTATAATGTAGTGATCTGAGTTAATGTTTTTTCACAGAATCATCAAACACTTACATAACAATTATTAGTTATACATAGTTAACTATAAGCATTAAACAAATTGTAGCTTATCCTCACGTCCATCACACAATATTCTGATGACACAAATATTATAAGAGATGAAGTTCTTAAATGCTTAGGTTGACAAATTTCTGAAGGTTATGAAGTTTTAAGTTTATGCCATTTTTTTCTAGCGCCCTTTGTATTTCCTTTCTGTTTAAATTTTAAAAAATGCAGGTATAGGTTTTATAATTATAAAGCAGTTTAACAACATTGCAGAAATCGTAGGCAATTCAGAGAAGCAAACTCTCACCTATTGATTGCCATTGCTGTAATATAACTATTCATGTTTCGAGAAGAGGAAATACCTTAGACTATTTTTACATGTACTTGAATATAGTTATTATTATAGCTTACACAAAATCTTACTTTTTTTCCCCTTTAACTTTACACCAAAAGCTATGTAACCTTATACCAGGACATTTTCCCTGTTGTGAGGTACTTTTTTTTTTTTTTAAGGTTTTTATTTATTTATTTGACAGAGAGAATGAGCGAGCTTGTGCGCAGCAGGGGGAGTGGCAGAGGGAGAGGGAGAAGCAGACTCCACACTGAGCAGGGAGCCTGACGTGGGGCTTGATCTTAGGACCCTGGGATCACAACCTGAGCCAAACGCAGAAGCTTAACTGACTGAGCCACCCAGGTGCCCTTGGGTACATTTTATTACTATAGTTTTTAATTGTGGCATAATAATTCAGTTTCAAGTACCAAAATTTACCAATACATACTGTTATCTATTTTTCTTTATTGTAAATAATGTGTTGAATATTATCATGCCTGTAACTTATTCCATATTTTGTATTTTCTTCCTTTTTTAAAAAAAGTAATATTAACTATCAGTGTCCACATTTAGATGCAGAAAAGTGGAAAAAAAAGAGTGTCACTTTCTAAATAACTTTTTTGGGATACCAGTTCTTTGACTGAATTATATGATTTGACCAATTCTGTGATAGTTACTACCATCCATTTTGTGTCCTGTAATATGAAGATTAGAGAACTGGGGGGACTATCCCAGGTGGATTTCCTTAATTTGTCTGTTTTGGACATGAAAATTATTGGAAAAACTAATTAGCTTACTGCTTCTGGAAAAATTTTTTTAAATTATTTTGTTGCCCTTCTAACACTTAAATTTAAGTATTTAGATTATATATTTGAAATAATAAACAGCATTATATGGTCTTCATTCACAAATGACATTTTCTTTTAGAGGTTCTTGATCTTAAACTCATCAACTTTGTGTGAAATTCCAAATGCTTTATTCACATTAATGCTTTATTAACATTTTTAATAGAATGTTCTTTTTAATGATCCTCTAATTCATTTTATAATTTTAGTCAGATTTTAGTATCTTTTTAAAATACCTGTTAACATCCTGTTGATGGGAATGCAAACTGGTGCAGCAAACAGTTTGGAGGTTCCTCAAAAAGTTGAAAGTAGAACTACACTACGACACAGCAATTGCACTACTAGATATTTACCCAAAGGACACAAAAATAGTGATTCAAAGGGGGCACATGCATCCCAATGCTTAGAGCAGCAGTGTCCACAATGGCCAAACTATGGAAAGAGCCCAGATGTCCATTGACAGAGGAATAGATAAAGAAGATGTGGTATATACATACAATGGAATATTAGCCATCAAAAAGAATGAAATCTTGCCATTTGCAACAACATGGATGGAACTAGAATGTATTATGCTAAGTGAAATAAATCAGTCAGAGAAAGACAAATACCATATGATTTCACTCATATGTGGAATTTAAGAAACAAAACAGATGAACATAGGGGAAGGGAAGGAAAACTAAAATAAGATAAAGACAGGGAGGCAAACCATAAGAGACTCTTAACAATAGGGAACAAACTGAGGGTTGCTGGAGGGGAGGTGGTGGGGGATGGGGTAATTGGGTGATGGGCATTAAGGAGTAATGAGCATTGGGTGTTATATGCAACTGATGAATCATTAAGTTCTATCCCTGAAATGAAAAATACACTATATGTGAACTAACTGAAATACCTGTTAATATCTGTTTTACGCAAGCAGATATCCTAAGACTGTGAGAAATTACAGTAGCAATTAAAGGAAAATAGGAAGAGTGGGCTGGTCAGTTTTGGAGAGCAGGAACAATGCAATACATTTTCAGGTAATACTAACTCAACTTGAGAGTCAAAGTAAATTCCTTTATGCGGTATTCAAACTTAAGAATATTTGGTGTCAGTTTCTGATAGGGTAAAATCTACCTTAACACAATGGAACACAATGAAACCACAAATATTCAGTTGGGTAAAGTGTGGGATGCCATTAAACAGAGTCATGTTATTATAAGATGGATGGAATCACTGGGGGAGCCTGTCGTGAAGGATGGAAGGCAACCACCAACTGTTTTATATCGAAATTAGTGTTAAGGAAGGTTGTATTATCAATTTAATATGTTTATTTATGGATTTATATGGATTTAATATGTTTATTTCCTTTCTGAAATGGAATTATATATTAGAAATGAAATCATTGAGATTTTCTTTTTAGACATAACCTGAGTAACTTCCCAAAGAAAAGGTCAACTAATTGAATAGGCTTTATCTGGTGGTACTTGTATTATGGAATGAAATGTATGAGCAGCCAGCATGAAAAGAAGTTAGCTGTTGTTTCAAAACAGCAAAACTGGTGCTTGACATTTATGAAGTTCATTTTAAAAAAAGCTTCACAAAATCACTGATGTTAATGACCACCCAAGTAGCTATTGTAATTAATGCTAATGGGCCTTGAAGAGCATTGGCAAGGCACTGACCCTGAATAGATCAACCACAAGCTTACCAAATATGGGCTATTTGTTCTTCCTAGATAGTTTATGGAAACCAGGACTTTTGTAAAACTCTGTTTTTGTGTGAGGGAAATAGTCAGTGTTCCTGAATGCTTGCTGTGTGCCAGATGCACTCTTCTAAACCCTTTGTGTATATTAACTCATTTAATTCTCACAGCAAGACAGATTGGACAATTAAAAGATCCTTTTTTCCTCCTCTTCCTCAACTACTTTTTGTGTAGAAATCTGAAATCATTGCCTTGTTCTGGGGATGTACTTTGGCTAAAGGTGGGAAGTGCCATAGTCTTAGTGACAGGAGGAAAGTTTCAAAGTTGTAGTGGTGTCAGTGGGTGAGTCTTTGGTAACTATATAGTTTCAGATGTTAGGCGCATCTAATAAGGATTTCCTTCTGGGTCATGGTAATTCTAAACATTTTATTAAGTTGACATATTTTCCATGACTAATCTGTACATCAGGTAATCTATTCCATAAGAGTTGACTATAATAAAAAATGAATTATTTAGATTTGCATTTTGTAAACTAGTTTAGATTTCCTCTTAGGATTTTTTTTGAAATATGTATTATGTATATTAATTTATAATTATATTAATTTCTTAATATAATATTCAAGAATATTATAATTCCTATAAGAATGAGCATGACCACTCTGTCTCACTCTAAATATGTCAACTGCCTTGGCTATTTAAGTTCCATTAGTAGTAGTAACATTCTATAAGAATTCCAGTCATTTTTAGATACAAAGCAAGCCCTTCTGAATGTCAAATTTCAAAGAGCTATCAGGCGTTTATTTAGGAATACTTACTATGATATAATCTGTCTAGATTTTCAGACATAGTTTGCTGTTTACTTTTTAAAGTTGCCGAATTCCATGTAGTTGCCATGTTAATATCTGTTAACCTCACATTTTTTGTCTTGAACTCAGAATATTTAATTTTTTAAATGATTTTTCTTTGATTAATAACTATCTACTCCTTGGTGGAAGTGTATTTCCCTGTTCTGCATTATCTTCCAGCCATCTATATTACTCATAGAGATTAAGTTTTCCTTCCTCGAGAAAAGCAGGTGGTTCCACAGTGATCTCATTCTTAGGTCAGTAGGCCTAGTTCTGTTGCTTTTTTTGGGGTTTCTACCTGCTCCCCCACCCCCACCCCTTAGTTAGAATATTAATAATTAATCTTCCTTTAATATTTGTTCTCATAATAAAATATATTCTTATTCTTCTTTAAATAAGATGTATTGAACTTTTATTTTACATGGCATCCTTTTTATCGCTTCTCATTTATTTTTCTCCTTTCTCATGTTTTCTTCTCTTCCCACTCCACTTCCTTCTCCCCGTCTCTCCTCTCCCTCCCTTCTTCCTTTCCTTCATCCCTCTCCTCCTTCATCTCTCTGAGATAAGTATTAATCCAGAGCATACTCCTTTAAAGTTATATGAAATATTGATTTATTTGGGTGTTATTTGATTGCCAGAAGTGTGTTACAAAATAAAGATATAAAAGGCTTTTTGAAAGCCTTGGGATATTATGGGTTGGCTCTTGTTGTCCTGTAATAACACTACATTTTGTTTTTCTTACATTAAACAATTTCACTCACTTCTTCTAGTTATAGTTATATATTTTGTTTTGCTTTTTGACTTGTGAAACTATCATTGTGTTTATGCTTATGCTCATAACTTTTAGAAGATAAATTTTATAGGTTTTTTTAATACTTTTGATAGCAGAAGAAAATTTTGATACTTCAGTTAGTCAGTACAGGCAAAACTAGTTATGGGGAAAATTTAAAACCAAGAAAATCTGTTAATAACTAAGTGTTCCCAAAGTAGCTTGAATTATGAGTTTATATAACTGAAGATAGGGAGGTATAGACACTACATTTATTTTTGATGTAAATGTTGTAAAGGTCAAAGCCAGATATTCTTCAAAACCATTATAGATTGAACACATAAATCATGCTCTTTTTACTTTATCCAAGGGAATCTCTCTGACTTGTGTCATATGTTTTCCTTTGCTTAAAATTATAGAGTTTTTTGGTCATCTAGTTTAGCTCCTTCTGTTAAGATATACACTTTATAAACTACAGTGTATCCTTTCCCGAAAATGCCCAGCTTAAGGTCAGATATGAGTCTGTCTGGTAAGCCAAGTAAAAGCTGTTACCTATCTGTCTCTATCAGACTGACACCTTTCCTTCTTATCTTCTGTGCTGTTTCAGATCTTTAAAATACATGCCCTTTGAACGTGAATTTGTATTTTTTAGTTATTGCTGATTCCTCCAGTAATTCATTCAAACTAGGCTACCGCATGTCTCAAATTGTAAATGAACCAGTCTGAGATAACATTAATAGTTGATTATAAAAATTAGGAACTAGTTCTATATGTTAGAAGCTTTGTAACAATCGAAATCACTGGACCTTTCCAGGATACCCTGTCAGCTACTTACTATTTATTTTGGTACATGATCAGAGCTTATAGAAGTCAGTCTTGAGAAACAAAACAAAACAAAACACAGCTCAAAGCAGTTTATGTAGTCAGGCATTGGCTTTGGCTGAGCCAGCCATATCTGGCATGCTCAAGGGTATGTTCACTGTTACTGTATCAACTGTATACTTTAATTCCATGAGACAGCGGTTTATTACACATACTATTGGGGCTGGGGGTGGGAGGGGGATCTGCTAAGAAGGATGTCTGTGATTGGCTACTGTAGACTCATCTTGTCTCACCTCATGGGTATTGTAGGAGAAAGATCATTAGGAAATGAAGTCTGTAGCAGATGGTACTGTAGACTGTATTTCCATCTGCTAAGTGTTTTCAGATTATTTTAAGCTCTGTTAATATTCTCTCCTTAATATTACTTTAAGTGTCATGAAAGCAGGGATATTTTGTCCTTCTTATATTCTCTGTAGCCCCTCAAAGTTCTAGAAAAATAGAATTAAATAATATAGAAAACTGAGAGAGAAGATTATTTTGGTCAGTCTATAAATCCGTATTTCCAATTTCTTTTAGAAATAAAGTCTTCCTTACCAGTGTGACAGAGATGGCATCCACTGTGCTAAAACAACTGTTTAATTAAAGTTGTATAAAATATTTGTATAAGAAACATGGTCACAACAGAGAGAGTTAGCTACCTTGGTAGAGAAATGGAGTGATGGTTCTCCAGAATCAGGAAGAATTCATTTTTGGCAGCTGTTATGTTGGCATGGTGCTAAGGCTTGTTTTGTCCCCAACAAGGACAGGATCTGCTGTAGGAGGGTCTCGGCAACAGGCCATATCATTATAAGGGTTATTTTTATAAAGCAGGTCTCATTGTAGTAGCAAAGCTTAATCCTCTGGTGGGTAGAATTCATTTTATTATAGTTTATATTATGACATACTGCTTTTTTAGCAGTAAACTAGATAGGTTCTCTCTGTTGATTTAACATAAAGATAGCATCTGAAATTTTAAGTGCACTTGCTATTTACATGTATGAAAATTATTTCATGGGTTCTTGTGGAAAAGAAAAAAAGAACTCACGGATTTAGAAAATTAAGGTTGGAGAAAGCAGTGGCAAGAAAGACAGAGGCATTTGAGGGAGTGGAATGGGGAAGCGCTTTTAGGTACCCCTTGTATAGGCACCCAAGATACACTCAGGGTCCTGAGGTCTACGTGTGAGTAGATGACATCAAATGCATATTCAAATTTTGTGTAATTAAGTGGAAAATTTTCTTTATTCTTTAAAATGACATTCTAGAAAAGTCAGAAGCCTTGTGTTTGAAATCTTCAAGTTACTTAATGGCTTTGAGGCTTATTTTCCTCATTGCCCAGATGTGGGCATGTTAGATAGTTTTCGAGGAAGCTTAGTTCCTTAAACTGGAGTTCGAAAAACATTTCCTTTTCCTCTCTTAGGACGAAATTCTGAGGCTCCAGTTGGTATGACAACTGTATATGATCTTATGATAAAATTTATGATATAAAAAAGGATGAAGTTGTATCTGTTTATGCTGTTAGTTATAGTTTTTACCAATAACTCCTCGCTTTTTTCACTGTCATATTTCTGAATTATGGTTTGGAAAAATATTTTTTTCTATTGATGTTGACATTTTTCTGATTGTGTTTGTTCTATTTCAAAGGCAACTTAAGTGCAGCTCAGGTTTCTATGCGTAAACATTAGCGGTAACTCATGTAGTTAAAATTTAAATACAAAATAAACTATTTTATAACCCTTTAGAAATAACATCATCATAAAAATAAACTGCTTTATGTGACATTTTGTATGATGGCATAAGAGATGATCTTACAGATCTTGCTCTTTCTTGATGTCCCAATTGTGGCAAATTGGCTCTGATATGTTATAGGGTGGCAATAATTGTTAATATAACTATAGTTTAGCTGGATAAAAAATATCTGCAGAGAGCTTACAAGTTAAGGAAAAATTTATTGTGTTGTTTGTTGGCACATTTCATAGATATAAACTCTAAAGTCTAATAAATGAAAGTTACAAAGCAATTTACAACCTCGACAAATCAGGTCTTTTAAGAATCCCTTCTTTCTTCCTTTTGCTGCTTCATGCAAGACTGCTTTTGTGCCATTAGTAACTGAGCTGGTGAAATAGCTTAGCTGGTAGGCATATTTTGCTGCAAAAGTCATTCCCTTTTGATCTTAACAAGATGAGCTGTAGTCATTTATCGTTAGAGTCTGTTATCTTGTTGAAAGAAGAACCTTGAGTAGATTTATTTTATTACACATCAGCTTGATGTGTGAAATTGCTTATGTTGTCTGTATTTACAACTGTTAATTCCCAGGAAAACAGGTGTCTTTATATTATGTAGCCCACTGGAATTTAGACCTTTTTGTTTTTAAAGGATCCATCAAGATGTCAAAATCTTCAATAATTAGTGTCACTTTTGTGTTTTGAAGAGTTGTTGGTAGCCTATGGATACTTAGAGCATTAGAGTAACCGTTCAGGAAGATAATTCCTAGAAAATCATAGACAAAGCAGTTTATAGATAGAAGATTTGAATATTACCCTGGAATAAATATTTTCTTTTCAGAAATTCACATAAATAAAATATTAAATAAATATTTATTATTATTATTTATTATTTATTATTATTAAATAAATATTTATTCACATAAATATTAAATAAAAATATTTAGCCTTACTTTTTATAACTTTGTGATATAATTCACATACCATTAAATTTACCCTTTTAAAGTGTATAATTCAGTGGTTATTAGTATATTCACAGACTTGTGCAACCATTTATCTAAGTTTCAGAACATTTTATTGCCCCAAAATGAAACCCCATACCTGTTGTCAATTACTCCCCATTTTCCCTTTCCCTCAGTCCATGGCAACCACTAATGTGCTCTTTATTACTTACTGAATTTTAAAATGATGCGTTAAAGTTGAAATAAATAATAGGTTTCATACCACTGATTCTTCATATTAATGAAATTATATAATTAAGTTCTATATCATTAAATATTTGTGGCAGTGTGTTAATGTGCTTCCTCATGTTATAAACAATAGTTTATCATCACTGTATGGTTTAATTAAGCATAGTGGTATATTGTTAATTACTATTATTTAGTAAAATTTTGTTGACTCTACCTCTATTTTTTTGCTTTTGTTTTTGAAGATTTGAGTTGTTTCTGTCCCAAATTAGGATAAATATAGTGAACTTGGTTGTGCTTATCTTTGTTTAGAATACCTTTCCTTCATAGTACAAATAAGTATTTACATAGCAGTTATAATAGAAGTGATGTTTAAAATTCTTTAAATAAACTTTGCAATTTTTCTTAGGAAACATCACTCTTTTGCACACGAACAATTGACATTCTTTACAGTTATTTATTCACTAATGCAAACTCTTAGATTGTTAGATGTGTGACTTTGGGCACCTAATTGTTTGACCAGTGGATTAATAATCACAAATCTGTGATTAGCCAAGATTAGTCTAGTTTTGCCTGGTTTAATTTATGTGTTCAGAGAGAGAGGTAAAGGGAATATTTTTTTGAAGTTGGCTGCTGTACTGAGTATTCTGTTAATGTAGAGATCTAATTTACAGTTCACCTGGGGTTTTTAGTTCAGCTAAGCACTGTCAGAATCATCCTAAGGCTGTTATTGTATAAAACTCTAACAGATGTATGATAGAATGAAGAGATGTGAAATTGATTACATAAGAATTCTGGGAAGAAGACCTGTTTGGGGAACATTACTATAAGGCTTCTCTAAGTCTTCTTGGAAAATGATGACAGAATCTGGAGTCTCCAGAAGCAAAATAATGCTAGTTTACTGTGACTATTCCAAAAATAGCTGTTTTTTTACTGCCTCTGTAGTTAAAAGCAATGGCAAATACTTTCAACAGCTAAGATACTGGAAGAACCCACAGGTTCTTGGATTCCTGTCTCACATTTCTCCTCTAGATATAAAATCAAAACGTTATTTTTGAATGGCAAATAAATGAGAGGACTAAAACATTGCCATTACTGGGTACTGACAGGAGGTGCTTGGAACCTATGTCAACTGAGCAGGTGGAAAATGAACATTGTACAAGTGGACATCACACTACAGCTTTTATTCTAGTACATAAAAATATAACCCAAATCCATGGTCTCAGGAGCATGCTTATATATAGATACACATGTTGGATTTTATAATAGCTCTCAGAGGAAGAATGGGTTTCACTTTACAAAATTTTGTCCTGCCTACAGAATTTTAAGAATAAATCTCTTGTAAAACTTGATGCTCTTATGTAAAATTAAAAAATGAAAAGCTATTCTGTTTAAATATCACAAAATAGGCCCCGATAAGAAGTACTAATAATAGAATTAGATTCTGAGTTTTCTATTTTATATCAAAAAAATTTTTTTTCATGGTAGATTAACTACTCCATGTGCATTCCCCAAAAGATGAATTTTATTGCTGTGCCTCATGTGTTTTTTATTGAGTTTCAATAGGCAGTTTTGTCCATGCCTATAAGAAGACTTCTTTCACTGCTCCCAGTTATCATGCCTGGCTTGTGTAGTTGGGTAGTCATCAGAAAAAAGAGGGGGGGGGATTTTTTTAACCTTTGAAAGTGATATCCTTTTCAGCCTTGGCAGGTCTCAGTGTTCTATCTTTGTCTCTAAAATCCACATCGGAAATGCTAAGAGTTCCCATGCAGGAGTTAGGAGAGGTCGTTGTCAAGAGGATCCTGTAGCACTTTTCAGAAATTAGAGGGTCATCCAGGAGAACTAGGCCACATAGTCCAAGGATCAAGTGCACCCAGTAATATCACTTGGATTTGAGGATCTGCATGCTTTTAAGCTTATCTGTAATTTGGTCTGGTTTCTGTTTACCTATTCAAGCCCAGCATAGTTTTTGTGGTTGCTGAAAAATACCTTACTAGTAACAGTTTGCACATATGAGAGTATTTTTCCATTTTCATCTAATTTTCTTTTTGGAGTTTGCCAGATTTATGTGTATTTGCCAGAGGAACTCCTCATTTAGCTCTACTTACCCACTCACCTAGCTCCTTCCTTTGGTACAAGGTTTATAGTGAGTGATTCCATGAATGTGGGGAATGTTATCTCTGTGTGTCGGGTGTTTAGGAAGTGAGTCCATGGCCTGGTCCTTTTCCTCAATTATATAAATACAAGTTTTTCTGTATATTAAAAAGATCTGATGTGGGCTTAGTCCTTGTTTATTTTAATTGAATCCTTTCACCAGTGATACAATGGACTGTCCTGTTACTTTTTCAAGCCCATTGATAGCCCTTACAGTGAATTAACAGAAAGCACTCTCGTAAAAACACTGTTCTCTGAAATCAGTGGGGAATGACACCACAATAAAGTGAGTAATTTAGTGCAAAACTTTTAACCTTTGTTCTGATCATGGAAAGCTTTTTGCAATATGCTTCTCGGCCTATAAGATACTGTTATTTAACTTCTTGCTGAGTCAGAATCATCATTAGGAATCTTGGTACTGAACTGTACTGCTTACAGTACATGCATGTGCATGTGTAGGGCCAAATAGTGTATGAGATAGTGATTGCAAAACGTGGCCTTGATTTTTCCCTCCCTGTATCTATGCCCCTTGTAGACTGCAGCGATAGCGTCTGTTTACTTACTTCTTAAGTCTGGCTGGCCTTGTAACTTACTTTGGCTAATAGATTCAGCAGAGGTGTTGGTGTGTCAGTTATGAAGCTAAGTCTCAAGAGGCCTTGTGCATTTCTGCTCACGGACACCTGTCTAGCTGCTGTGAGAATTAGCTTGGGCTAGTCTGCTGGTTGTGTCCGCCTCACACCTGTCACCCCATTCAAGAGCCAGCCAACCATAATATATGTGAGGGTGGCCATTCTAGATAAGCCAATCTTAGCTAACCTGTAAGACTGTTGCATAATCATAAGAGAGCACAGCCAAGGTGGAATTAATTGCTAGCTCACCTGTGGAGTGAACAGTGAAAAATGTCTGTTATTTTAAGCCCCTGCATTTGGGTTAGTTTGTTATGCAGCAGTGTCTAACTTGTGTTCAGTGGTTGGTCTTAGAAAATGTTTCTTTGAGGAAAAAAAAGCTTAGACATCAGCTCACTTTTTGCTCAGTTGTTGCTTTCTCAGAAAATTGTCCTGAATGATATGTCTGCAAAATTAGTGAATCAAAGACAAAAGCAGTTTATTTCCATTGTTATTGGCTACCTTAAATGTTTGTTGCGTTATGCTTTTTCAGTTAATTCTTTTCATTATCTTTGCTTTCCATTTGTAATAGTATTTTATTTATTATCTGTTCTGTTGACCTTATTAGAAGGGCAACCACAGGGAGTCCCCTGTCATCCTGCACCCATTTTTTAATCTTATGTGTGCTTAGTGTTTTGATGAAGTGTGTTAAGGATTTCCTTATCATTTGTTTAGTCATAACACAAATAATTTTTGAGCACTTAAAGTATGCATCAGCACTGTGTCAAGGGCTTTTATGAATTTACCGTCTAGGAAGGTGCTGACTAGCAAACAACAAATTAAAATAGTGGGATAAGGATAACTGTGATAGGAACACATAACAGAAAGCAGTTAAGCAGGTACAGTAAAGGTACTCAGTATCACTAATCACCAGGAAAATAGAAATCAAAACCACAATGAGATATCACCTCACACCTGTTAGAGTGTCTATCAGAAAGATAAGAGATAACAAGTGCTGGCAAGATTGTGGAGAAAAGGGATCCTTGTGTACTGTTGATGGGAATGTAAACTAGTGCAGCCACTATGGGAAACAGTGTGGAGGTGCCTCAAGAAATTAAAAACAGAACTACCAGATGATCTGGCAATATCACGCCTAGTGGTATTCAAAGGAGATGTAACCTTTATCTTGAAGATATCTGTATTCCCATGTTCAGTGCAGAATTATTCACAATAGTCATGGCATGGAAACAACCTAAGTGTCCATTGATGGATGACTGGCTAAAGAAAATGTGAGATACACACACACACACACACACACACACACACACACACACACACACAAGAGGAATATTTTCCAGCCTTAAAAGAGAACAGAATCTTGTCATTTGCAACAACGTGGATGAACCTGGAGAACATTACTGAATGAAATAAGCCAGACAGAGAAAGACAAATACTGCATGGTGGAATCACTTACATGTGGAATCTTAAAAGAAAAAAAAAACTGAACTCAAAGAAACAGAGTAGAAAGGTGGTTGCCAAGGGCTGGGAGGTAGAGGAAATAGGTAGAGTTTGGTAAGATGGTATAATTTCCAGTTATAAGATGACTAAGGTCTGGGGATCTAATGTATATCATAGTCACTTTAGCTTATAATACTGTACTATGTAATTGCAACTTGCTAAGAGTGTAGAACTTGTGTTCTCACATACAGACAAAAGTAAATTTGTGAGATGATACATGTGTTAATTAAGTGGTGGGAATTCTTTCACAATGTATATGTATTTCAAATTATGTGGTATATTTGGTATTACAGTTTCACTTGCCAATTATACCTCATAACAAAAGACACTAACAAAAGGGCCCCATTCAAAAAAGGAAGGAAGGAAGGAAGGAAGGAAGGAAGGAAGGAAGGAAGGAAGGAAGGAAGGAAGGAAAAAAGAGGAAGCAGTTGAGATATCAGTGGCTCCCTGGAGGAAATAATGTGTAATTTTAGATCTAAAGGATGAGTGGGAATTAGTTAAAAAAAAAAAAAAGAGAGAGAGAGAGAGAACAGAAATAGCATTTTATGCATGGGAAGATAAATAGTTGAATATGACTGGA
This sequence comes from Ursus americanus, assembly GCF_024610735.1. Classification (NCBI taxonomy): domain Eukaryota; kingdom Metazoa; phylum Chordata; class Mammalia; order Carnivora; family Ursidae; genus Ursus; species Ursus americanus. The sequence continues at coordinate 36,414,178 of NC_142141.1, read as the reverse complement.
AATACAGAATGTGTAGGGGCTAGGGGTAAGAGGTAAGTCCAGAATGTAATTAGGAACTAGATCATGCAAGATACTGTAAGACATATGGTCATGTGGAGGGTAGATTGGAGGGCAGCAAGACTAGTGACAAGGGAGTCCAGGTGGGAGGGTATTGCAATAATTTATGCAAGAGGTGATGGGACCATAAGTTAGGACTGTAGCAGTTGGGATGAAGAGAAGTATACGAATTCAGGTAAAAGGCAAAGTTGACGGAATTGAGAACTGAATAGATGATGAGTGTAGTAATAGGGAGAGAGAGGTCAAGGATAATGTCTAGGTTTTTGGTCTGGACAACTGGCTGGCTGGTTCTCTAAGGTGGAGGGGGATCCCAAGAGGAGAAGGGGGTTTGGGAGAAAGACAGTTTCATTTTGAAAGTATTAAGTTTGAGGCACTTGTGAAATTTTAAAGAAGTGTCCAGAAGACAGTAGTTATTTGGCTCTCAACCTCAGAAACTATCTGTTCTGGAGACACGGCTTTGAGAGTCATGGATATATGGTAATTGAAACCATGGGGGAGAGATGAGATCTGCCAGGCAGGGGACTTTTCATTTTTTGGGAAAAAAAAAAAAAAAAAGGCCTGGTACTGAGCTTTGTGGAAATGACACTATATAAGAGACAAAGAGGAGCCTTCAAAGAGTACTGGGGAAGACCAACCAGAGAGATTAGGAGGAATACAAAGAGAGTGTAGTGTCACCAAACTAAGAGAATGTGTCAAGGATATGAGAATGATCGTCAGGATCAAAAGCTGCTGTGAAATCAAGTGAGTTCTGAAGAATGTCCTTTGGTTTTAGGAACATGGTCTCTTGTTTCTAAGCACAAGTTGTTCCCTCCACTTAGAATGTTCTTTATCCCTTTTTGTATTGGAGTTTTATTGAACTCTCAGCCTTTCAGGATGTTTTTCACATGCCCCCTCTTCTGTGAAGTCTTCCCCCAGCACAGGTAGTTCCTGGCTCCCGTTTCACAGCTAGTGTCGCGTACCTGAGCGTCCTCACGATGAGTGAGAGTTTATCCGGGTACCCTGAAAGGACAGTGAATTCCTGAACTCACCAAGTTCGTGTTAATTCTTTTAGGACTGGGATCTTGTGTTAATCATCTTTTGCTTCTTAACAGTCTTCATAGTAGCTAGCAAATAGGTGTTGCTTGATAAATGAGTGGATTTGAATGCTTGATTTTGAATATAATCCTAGGCAAAAGCAACATTTAAAATTGCACATTAACAGTCAAAACCATAATTTCTAAATATTGCTTGCTCAGAGCTACAGGAGCAAAAAGAATGTCCTCTGCAATGAAAAACAAAAGGCTAAGGAGTTTTAAGGTCCGGTTTATGGAGTTTAATGATGGTCTTAAATAAAAGGAGAAAGAAGGGACCAGCTCATGTTAAGCAGGGATTTCTAATTTTAAGGAAAAGCCCAGAGGAGAAGCCAGTGATAAGAGCTTCAGAAGTTGCCCATGAATAAATTTCTGGACTGAGGGCTTATGGACTGTTCTGAAATATGTGTAAAATTGTATGTGAAGGTCAGGAGGGCAGCATTAATATGTATGAGCAGATTCCAACTCCAGTAGGCAATCCATTCCCTCAGGCATAAAGTGAGATAGTTGAGCATTGAAGGAGAGACATTTTGTGTTAGCCTGTGTTGTTTAATTCAGTTGTATTACACAGTTATATTTTTTGGTGTTACGCTTGTTGGGGTGTGATTTGTTGGTATACCACCAAGAAAAGGGGCTGCATGTGGTCTGTGGGGCCACTTAGAAGTTGGTGCACCTCAGTAAGGCTTCATACCGTTTTGCTCAGTTGACTGAGCGAAAGTCTTAGGAGTTCAAGTTATAACTCCCTTTCTCTTAACCCCATCTTTGCCAGTCCTGTAGATTCTATCTCTGAAAATACATATTGAATCAATTTGCTTCTCTCATTTATTAAATATTTGAATGAATGAATGAATGAATGAATGAGTGAATGAATTCATCTGCCCAAGTTCAAATCAAGACTCTCAATAGGTCTTTTTCTTTTAAGATTTTATTTATTTGAGAGAGAGAGTGAGAGAGAGCACAAGTGGGATGAAGGGAAGAGGGAGAAGCAGACTCCCCACTGGGCAGGGAGCTGGCTATGGTATCCATCCCCAGACTCTGGGATCATGACCAGAGCCGAAGGCCGATGCTTAACCAACTGAACCATCCAGGCGCCCTCAACAGGTCTTTCACTTGTTTTTCCCCCACTACAAATAGTGATATTTTCACAAAATCTTAAATCAGGTCTTGTTAATTTTAACCTCTGCTTAAAACTTCTAGGCTTTAGGCTAAAATCCAAAATTTTTATCACATTTCACATGGCCTTGCATAATCTGATCCTGGCTCTCTTTATTTCAGCCACAGCAACTGGTTTTCTGGTCCTCTAATTACTCAAACTTCTCCTATGCCTTGGCTTTGGCACCTGCTCTTTCCTCTTTCTGCAGGGTTCCTATTTCCACTCTTCTGGTAAACTTTACTTTCTCAGAGATACCTTCCCCAGTATACATTAGGTTTCCCAGTTATACTTTTTGAAATCCTAGTTCTCTCAGAGCACTTATTATAGCTGGGAGTTCTATAAGCAAAACTTCTAGAGTGAATTAGTTGTCTGTAGTCTCTACAGTCTCTATGAGTTCCTTCATCATTTGTCATTCACCCCACACCCCATTCCAATTCAGCTTTCATCACACTGCCCTACTGAAAATGTCCTCTTCAGTATTCTCAATGACCTTCAGTTTGCCAAATTTACTCATAGTTCTTTCTTCTTTCCCTACTTGACTTCCTCATCACAGTGGACCATTTCCTCTTTGAAGCACTCTTTCTTCTTGATTTTTGTCACTGTGGAATGTGGTTCTCCAGGATGGGAGTGCTGGGATGGAGAGAGACATGCAAAAGGCTGACTGGAGGGAGGGGTTTGCCTATGAAAGACAAGAGGAAGGAAGCAAGATTGGATAGGGCAAGTCTTCAGACCAAGACCTAAGAGCTGTGGAAGGAAAGAGGGAGGAAGCAGGACTGGGCAGGGCAAACCTTAGACCGGGCTGCAGATATGACAGAGTCTCTGGCAACCCTCCTGGGAGCTGTGGAGCAGAGGTTACTCATTAGAAGAGATGCATTAGGCAGACCTGGCCAGGCTGTACCCCCACAGTATGCTCAATGATTAGCTGGGTGGCCTGGGAAGAGTATGGCTTTGGCTCAAAAACCAAGCACATTCTGAGGCTGTTAACAGCTGGAGGTTGTCAGTTAACTGAACTCCTGACACCTGAATGGTAGATGTTTTCTTGAAGGGAGACCCTAGGAGCACACCTCCATGGCTTGCCACAGTGACACTACACATCTCCCTCTACCTTACTCATCACTTCTCAGTTTTCTTTGCTTCCTTCTCCTCCTTTTCTTAACCTTTCAAAGTTAGAATGTGTCAGGGTTTGATCCTGGAGTCTCTCCTCATTTGTACTCTCTTCCTAAATCCCATCTCTACGCCCAACTCCTTTTACCTCTCTGGTTCTGCCCTCTGAACTTTCAGGCTCCTAACACCCACTGGATAACTCCTCTTCGTGTATCTAATAGATACCTCATCCTATATGACCAAAATAGAACTCTTGGTTTCCTTCCCCAGATATGCATTTCTGTTTTTCTCTATTTTGGAAATCACATTACACTGATCAATGCAGTTGTCTAGACCAGAGATGTGAGAGTCATTCCCAATTTCTCTTTCCTTTACCCTTTCTTGTCTTAACTTCTGCACCTCTAAAATAGAACCTATATTTGTCCATTTGTCTCCCTCTTTACTGTAACTGTGGAAGGAAAGAGGGAGGAAGCCATCATAACCTCTCATGTGGACTCACAGTGGTCTCTTAACTGAACCCCTTACTTCCTTTTTGTCTTCATAGAATACTCTAGAATAAAAGCTTAATGAGGGCGAGGGGTTTCACCTCTCTTGTTCACCACTGTATCTGTAGTGATCAGAATAGTATCTGGTACATAGCAGACACTTACCAAGTAATTGCTGAGTGAAGGAATGAATGTGTGAATGAAAGAATCAATTCTCTACTTAGAATTTATAACATAAATGCCCTTCACCTGCTTAAAATTCTTCAGTGCTTTACCAATTTGGAATAGAATCCAGACTATAAGACTCTATATAATCTGTACCTGCCTGCTTCACTGACTTTATCTCATTTTACACTATTTTCCAGCCACACCACTGTTCTCTTCATTTCTCATACCAACCTCTTTCTCACATTAATGCCTTTCACTTGTTGTCCCTCTTCCTGGTAATTTGTACAGCAGGATATAGGTCTTTATCAGTAGTTCTCAACTCCAGAGTGTCATACATAGTCTCAGAGATATCTTCCTCTATGTACCCAGCAATACTTTCTCACCTTCCAGTGTATCTAACATAAGGAGGCCAAAGTAACTGTACTAGAGCCTAGAAAATTAAGATTATGATCGTTTTAGGAAGGCCCTTGGGTGCTGTGCCATTAGTACCTGGAACTTTTTTCTAGAGCCTTCTGAAACCCCAGAGGCTTTTCCTCAGTAGAGTGGCATTATCAGCTTTTTTTTCCCTCAGAAAAAAACCCATAATTTTTATGATAGGGTAAAGACAGGCTAAAGACAGGGAACTCTGTCAAAATGTTAGTTCTAGAGTGTAGACAATAAGTAGTGATGGCCCAATCCAGGGCATTGGTGTCAGTTTGGTGGAAAATTGGGAACAGGTGTGAGATACGATTCAGAGTGGGATCCATCAGAACTTACCATCTGATCAGATATTCATTCAGTCATCAGTTATTGGTACCAACTCTGTTAGATCCTGGACCAGGTTCTAGCAGATACTGGTGAGTAAGATAGCTCCCAGCGTAGTGGAGGAGAAAGAAATGAATTCAGAATTTCGGCTTGTAATCAGTCCTTTGAAGCATACAGATGGGGTCTAATGGTATGGCATGATGATAATGATGATGATGATGATGATGATGCTAATTGTTAGAGGTCAGGGCAGACTTTTCTAAGGACGCAACATCTTAGTTGAGAACAGAAAAGGAGAGAGACAGCTATGAGACAAGATGATGTTTTTTTAAAAAAAATTTTTAAAGTATATTTTTTAAAAAGATTTTTATTTATTTATTTATTTATTTGACAGAAAAAGCGAGAGAGAGTGAGCATGCACACACAAGCAGGGGGAGCAGGAGGGAGAGGAAGAGGGAGAGGGAGAAACAGGCTTCCTGCTGAGCGGGGAGCCTGATGTGGGGCTCAACCCTGGGATCATGACCTGAGCTGAAGGCAGGCACTTAACAACTGAGCCACCCAGGAGCCCCAGACAAGGTGATGTTTTAGACAGAAGGAACCACATGTGCGTTGTGGGTGTGGGGATGGACAAGAAGGAGTTAGAGATGAATGAGACCACTTCCTTGAGCAGTGGCATTAATGCCCATTCTTTTAAGTGAGACAGGGAAGGTAGGAGGGGGAGGCAGTCTGAGGGGGAAGATATTACATTCTATTTTTGACATGTTTAGTTCTGGGGGGCCTGCAGAAAAAAACGTATGTCTGATTAGTATTTCAAAATGTGGAATTGCAACCCAGGCAATAGATATGTGAATACTAAAATTAGGTCTGAGAGTCAGTGATTGCATAGGTGGTGGTAAGCGTAGAACCCTGAGGAACAGCAGCTTTTATTTTTTTAATTTTTAAAAAAGATTTTATTTATTTAGTTATTTAGTGTACATGGGGAGAGGGGGCAGAAGGCGAGGGAGAGAGAGAGAGAAACCCAGGCAGACTCCGAGCTGAGCCTAACATGGGACTTCAAGGAAAAGCTAAGTCAAGGATGCATGTAACTGTTATACTTGGCAGCCGATGAGTTATTGCTGGCCCCATAGAATTTAGTTGCAGAAAAGTAGCAGAGACAAAAAGCAAGGCTGCATGGAAAACATGAAAAAGGTGTTGATGAAGAAGGAAAGAAGCGTGGAGAGGTGGAATTAAGGGAAGTAGTATTAAGAGTGGTATAGGCTGAGTACAGAGGACTAATGAAGGTAATGACTTGAATAATTATAAACATGTCAACATTTTGGGGGTTTTGCTTTGCCTCTTTTTGGGCTCTGTACCAGAGCATAGTCATTTTATTTTATAGCTCTAAGTGTAACAAATCCACTTCAGTGGAGACCATATGAATGTGAGAAAGTTGCAGGGTAGCAGTGTGATCAACATGTGGAAGCAGTCTTACAGTAGTTAACCATTCAGCTGGAATTATACTGTATTTATAAAATCTTAATAACTTACTGCTTTCTTGGCTCTGTACCTTATGGTTTTTAGTTTTATCGAAGGTCAAAATAAGTGAGTGAATGTGTGTGTGTGTGTGTGTGTGTGTGTGTGTGTGTGTGTATGTGTGTGTTTGGGGGTATTGGAAAAACAACTTTTTTTTAATGGTCAGTTAATACTAATTAGTTTGTCTATTTTTTTCTTCTTTTAAAAATTTTTATAATTCCAGTTAGTTACCATACAATGTTAAAATAGTTGCAGATGTACAATATAGTGATTCAGCAGTTCCATACATCACCCAGTGCTCATCACAAGTGCACTTCTTAATCCCCATCACTTATTTAAGCCATCCCCCTACCCCTCTCCTCTCTGGTAACTATCAGTTTATTCTCTATAGGTAGAGTCTGTTTCTTGGTTTCTCTCTCTTTCTTTGCTCATTTGTTTTGTTTCTTAAATTCCGCATATGGAATTAGATGGTATTTGTCTTTGACTTGTTTTGCTTAGCATTGTACTTTCCAGCTCCATCCGTGTCATTGCAAATGGCAAGATTTCATTCTTTATTATGGCTGGATAATATTCCATTATGTATGATATATACCACCTCTTTTTTTTTTTTTTTAAGATTTTATTTATTCATTTGACAGAGAGAAAGACAGCCAGTGAGAGAGGGAGCACAAGCAGGCGGAGTGGGAAAGGAAGAAGCAGCCTCCAGCAGAACAGGGAGCCCGATGTGGGGCTTGATCCCAGGACCCTGGGATCAGGTCCTGAGCCGAAGGCAGATGCTTAATGACTGAGCCACCCAGGCGCCCCTGTACCACCTCTTCTTTATCCATTCATCAATTAACAGACACTTGAACTGCTAACATATCTTGGCTATTATAAATAGTGCTGCTGTAAACATAGGGGTACATGTATCCCTTTGAATTAGTGTTTTTGTATTTCGGGGATAAATACCCAGTAGATTGTAAGATAGTTTTGTTTTTAACTATGTGAGAAACCTTCATACTGTTTTCCACAGTGGCTGTTCCGGTTTGCATTCCCACCAGCAGTACACAGTTGTTCCTTTATCTCCATATCCTTGCCAACACTTGTTCTTGTGTTGTTGATTTTAACCACTCTGACAAGTGTGAGATGGTATCTCATTGTAGTTTTGATTTGCATTTCCCTGGTGGTAAGTGATGTTGAGCATCTTTTCATATGTCTGTTGGCCATCTGGATGTCTTCTTTGGAGAAATGTCTGTTCATGTCATCTGCTCATTTTTTAATTGGATTATATGGTTTTGGGGTGTTCAGTTTTATAAGTTCTTTTTAAAAAAATTTTAGAGTTTTATAAGTTCTTTATATATTTTAGATACTAACCCTTTATTGGGTGTGTCCTTTGTAAATAGCTTTTCCCATTCTGTAGGTTGTCTTTTAGTTTTGTTGATTGTTTCCTTTGCTGTGCAGAAGCTTTTTATTTTGATGTAGTCCCAATAGTTTATTTTGCTTTTGGTTTCCCTTGCTTCAGGAGACATATCTAGAAAAAAATTGCTTCAGCCACTGTCAAAGAAGTGACTGCCTGTGTTCTTTTCTAGGATTTTTATGATTTCAGGTCTCACATTTAGGTCTTTAATCCATTTTGAATTTATTTTTGTGTGTGGTGTAAGAAAGTGGCTCAGTTTCTTTGTTTTGCATGTAACTGTCCAGTTTTCCCAACACCATTTGTTGAAGAGATTTTTTCCCATTGAATATTCTTTCCTGCTTTGTCGAAGATTAATTGATCATATACTTGTGGATTTTTTTCTGGGTTTTCTATTCTGTTCTATTGCTCTGTGTGTCTATTTTGTGCCAGTAACATACTGTTTAGATGAGTACAGCTTTGTAGTAACTTGAAGTCTAGAATTTTGATGCCTCCAGCTTTTCTTTTCTTTTTCAAGATTCTCTTTGGCAATTTGGGGATCTTTTGTGATTCCATACAAATGTTAGGATTGTTTGTTCTAGTTCTGTGAAAAATGCTGTTGGTATTTTGACAGGGATTGCATTAAATGGGTAGGATGCTTTGGGTAGTCTTGACATTTTAATAATATTTGTTCTTTAATCCATGAACATGGGATGTCTTTCTGTTTCTTTGTGTCATCTTCAGTTTCTTTAATCAGAGTTACAGTTTTCAGAATACAGGTCTTTCATCTCTTTGGTTAGGTTTATTTCTAGGTATCTTATTTTTGGTGCAATAGTAAATGGGATTGTTTCCTTAATTTCACTTTCTGCTGCTTCATTTTTGGTTTATAGGGATGCAACAGATTTCTTTACATTGATTTTTTCCTCCTGGGACTTTACTGAATTCATTTATCAGTTCTAGCGTTTTTTTGATGAGTCTTTAGGGTTTTCTATATATAGTATCGTGTCATCAGTAAAAAATGAGTTTTACTTCTTCCTTACCAATTTGGATGCCATTTCTTTCTTTTTTTCTTATCTGATTGCTGTGGCTAGGACTTCCAGTCCTATGTTGAATAAAAGTGGGGAGAGTGGACATCCTTGCCTTGTTCCTGACCTTACAGGGAAAGCTCTCAGTTTTTTCCCATTAAGGATGATGTTAGCTGTGGGTTTTTCATATATGGCCTTTATTATGTTGAAGTATGTTTGCTCTAACCTTTGCTTAGGGTTTTTATCAAGAATGGATGTTGTACTTTGTCAAATGCTTTTCCTGTGCCTATTGAAATGATCATATGGTTTTTATCCTTTCTCTTATTGATGTGATGTATCACACTGATTGATATGTGAATATTGAACCACCCTTGCATCCCAGGAATAAATCCCACTTGATCATGGTAAATGCTTTTTTTTAAAAATGTATTGTTGGATTTAGTTTGCTAGTGTTTTGTTGAGGATTTTTGGATCTTTGTTCATCAGGGATATGAACCTGTAGTTCTGTTTTTTAGTGGTGTCTTTATCTGATTTTGGTATCAGGGTAATGCTGGCCTTATAGAATGAGTTTGGAAGTTTTCCTTCCTTTTCTATTTTTTGGAATAGTTTGAGAAGAATAAATGTTAACTCTCCTTTAAATGTTTGGAAGAATTTGCCTGTGGGAAGCCATCTTGTACTAAGCTTTTGTTTTTTGGGAGTTTTTTGATTACTGATTCAGTTTCTTTGCTGGTTATCAGTCTGTTCAAATTTTTTATTTCTTCCTGTTTCAGTTTTGGTAGCTTATATGTTTCCAGGAGTTTATCCTTTTTTTTTTCTAGGTTGTCCCAATTTGTTGGCATATTGTTTTTCATAATATTCTCTTGTAATTGTTTACATTTCTGTGGTGGTTGTTATTTCTGCTCTCTCATTTGTGATTTTATTTGAATCCTTTTTCTTTTTTTCTTGATAAGTCTGGCTAGAAGTTTATCAGTTTTAATGATTTTTTCAGAGAACCAGCTCCTGGTTTCATTTATTTGTTCTATTGGTTTTTTAGTTTCTATGTCGTTTATTTCTGCTCTAATCTTTATTATTTCCTTCCTCCTGCTGGTTTTAGGTTTTTTGTTGTTGTTCTTTTTTTTAGCTCTTTTAGGTGTAAGATTAGGTTGTTTGTTTGATATTTTTCGTGCTTCTTGAGATAGGCCTGTATTGCTTTAAACTTCCCTCTTAGAACTGTTTTTGCTGCGTCCCAGAGGCTTTTGACTGTTGTGTCTTCATGTAATTTTTAATTTCTTCTTTTATTTACTGGCTGACCCATTCATTGTTTAGTAACATGTTATTTAACCTCCATGTGTCGTGGTCTTTCCAGATTTTTTCTTGTGGTTGACTTCTAGTTTCGTGGTGTTATGGTCAGAAAAGGTACATGGTATAACTTTGATCTTCCTGAATTTGTTGAGGCTTGTTTTGTGGACTAATATGTGATCTATTCTGAGGAATGTTCCATGTGCACTTGAAAAGAATGTGTATTCTGTTTTAGGATGGAATGTTCTAAATATATCTGTTAAATCCATCTGTTCCAGTGTGTCATTCAAAGCCATTGTTTCCTTGTTGATTTTCAGTTTAGATGTCCTGTCCATTTATGTAAGTGGGGTGTTAAAGTCCCTAACTATTACTATATTGCTATCAATTAGTTCCTTTATGTTTGTTATTAACTGTTTCATGTATTTGGGCACTCCTATGTTGCATGCATAAGTATTTACAATTATTATATCTTCTTGTTGGATTGTCATCTTTATTATTATAGAGTGTCCTTCTTTGTCTCTCGTTACCATTTTTATTTTGAAATATGTTTTGTCTGATATAAGTATTGCTTCAGCTTTCTTTTGGAATCAATTGCATGATAGATGTTTCTCCATCCCCTCACTTTCTATCTGCTTGTGTCTTTAGGTCTAAAATGAGTGCCTTATAGGCAGCGTATGGATGGGTTGTGGGTTTTTGTTTTGTTTTGTTTTGTTTTGTTTTTTTATCTATGTTGTCACCCTATGTCTTTAGATTGGAGTGTTTAAGTCCATTTATATTCAAAGTCATTATTGATAGATATATATTTAGTGCCATTTTATTATTTGTTTTGTGGTTGTTTCTGATGAGTTTCTTAGATCCTTTCTTATCTTTCCCTCTTTCATGGCTTCCTGATTTAATTCTTTAGTAATATATTTTGATTTCTTTCTCTTTATTCTTTGCATGTTTATTAATAGTTTTTGATTTATGGTTAACCATTAGGTTTGCGTGTAACATCTGCAAATAGTAGACTGTATTAAGTTTATGGTCATTTAAGTTTGAACCCATTCTTTACTCCTCTTCTCCCCATTTGGTTTTTATTTGTTTGGAAAACTCTTTCTTTCTCCTATTCTGATAGCCTTGCTGGATAGAGTATTTTGGCTGCAGATTTTCCCCATGCAGCACTTTGAATATATCATACCGCTCCCTACCAACTTGAAGAGTTTCTGCTGAGAGAAAGACAATTATCATATGGTTTCACTCATTTATGGAACATAAGAAATAGGAAGATCAGTAGGAGAAGGAAGGGAAGAGTGAAGGAGGGGTAAACAGAAGGGGAATGAACCATGAGAGACTATGGACTCTGGGAAACAAACTGAGGGCTTCAGAGGGGAAGGGGATGGGGGATTGGGATAGGCTGGTGATGGGTATTAAAGAGGGCACTTATTGCATGGTGCACTGGGTGTTATATGCAAATAATGAATCATGGAACATTGCACCAGAAACTGGGAATGTACTGTATGATGACTAATATAACAAAATAAAAATTGTTAAAAAAAAAAAAAAGAGAGTTTCTGGTGAAAAATTTCTTGCTAGCCTTATGGGTTTTCCTTTGTAAGTTACTGTCTTTTTTTTTTTTTTCTTCTTTCTTGCTTTAAACTTTTTTTTCCTTTTTCACTATATTTTGCCAATTTAATTTCAATATGTCTTGGTGTGGATCTGCTTTTGTTGATTTTGATGGGAGTTCTCCTTGCCTCCTCAATCTGGATATCTGTTTCCTTCCACAGATTAGGGAAGTTTTCTGCTATTATTTCTTCAAATAAATCTTCTGCCTCCTTCTTTTGGGACTCTTATAATATGAATGTCATTACATTTGATGGAGTCACTGAATTTTCTAAGTGTATTCTCGTTTTTCATAATTCTTTTTTCTCTCTTTTGTTCAGGCTGATTACTTTCCCTTACTCTGTCTTTTAGGTCAATAATCCATTCCTCTCCTTCTTCTATCCTGTTGTTCTTTCCATCAAGGTTGTTTCTTGCTTCATTTATTATATCTTTTATCTCTGCTATGTTATTCCTTATCTCTGTGGTAAAGGTCTCTTTCATGTCTTTCACTCTTTTCTCAAGTCCAGTGAGTATCCTTATGATCATTACTTTAAATTCTCTATCAGGCATGTTACTTATATCTGTTTCACTTAGATCTCTTTCCATGGCCTCGTGCTGTTTTTTTATTTGGGATAAATTTCTCTGCCTTCTCATTTTGTTTAAGCCTTTGTGCCTGTTTCTGTGTGTTAGGAAAGTCTTCTATATCTCCTCTTCTTGTGGGTTATGCCCTTATGAAAGTCCTGTAGTGCCCTGCTTTGTGGTGTCCACTATTCCCCAGGGCCTGGTACTTCTGAGAGTGTCCCCACTGTGTGCTGTGTGTGGTCTGCTGTTTTGTCCTGGCTGCTTTACCCAGGCCAGTTGTCTCTAGAGGCTGTTTTTGACTGTTGTGGGCAGTATTTGGTCCCCAGCCTGAATGTGGTGTGTTTTTATAAGGTGTGCTCTGGTCTGTTTATGAAATGAATCCTGTTGCCACCTCCATAAGAACCAAAGCTCCAGAAAACTCTCCGTGGGGAGATGTGGTGTAGGCAGGGGTTTGGACTTATCTTCTGGGGGAGGAGGAAGCCCACCACACTGGGACTGAGGCAAGCGTTACTGGGAGGGGTGGTTCCACAGGAGTATGGGGGCGGGGCTTGATGTGAACAAGTTAGATAGCAAGTGTCAGACTTGCTGGTTCCTGCAGGTGGCCCTGTGCTTATGTTGAGGAGCAGGGGAGGGAAGTGGCCAGTTCCTTTTTTCGCAGAGGCATCTTTGTGCATGCTGCCTCTCTGGGACATGCTCCGAGAAAGCAGATAACCTCCTCACTGTGTGGCCCAGGTACTCTTCAGATCACCGTTTCCACACTGTATCCTCCTAGGCCTTTTGCCTGCCTTTTCTTCAAGAGCAGCCCCAGTACCCTCTGAGCTCTCCCAGAGCCAAGCACACTAACCTTTATTTATTTATTTATTTATTTATTTTTTTATTATGTTAGTCACCATACAGTACATGCCTGGTTTTTGATGTAAAGTTCGATGATTCATTAGTTGCATATAACACCCAGTGCACCATGCAATACGTGCCCTCCTTACTACCCATCACCAGCCTATCCCATTCCCCCACCGCCCTCCCCCTTGAAGCCCTCAGTTTGTTTCTCAGAGTCCATAGTCTCTCATGCTTCATTCCTCCTTCTGATTATCCCCCTTTCTTTATCCCTTTCTTCCCCTACCAATCTTCCTAGTTCTTATGTTCCATAGATGAGAGAAATCATATGATAATTGTCTTTCTCCAAGCACACTACCCTTTAAAACTCCAGGCTTTAAGCCCCGTTGGTTGCAAGAACTCATGAAATTTGGGCCCTCTTGTTTTCCAAGCCAGTTGCTATGGGGATTCATGTTCACCATGTGCTCTGCTTTGTCCTAGTTTGTTTCTTGCCCTTCTCCGTGCCTGTGACTCCTTCCCCACTGAATGTCCACCATCTGGTTCTCTCTCAAACCCCTTCTCTGCCCTTCCTACCTTCTTCGGTATGGCTTCTTCTCTCCCTTTATTTGTGGTGTTTGTTCTGCCAGTCTACAGGTCAATTTCTGGTGTATTTAGGATGATTTTATAGTTGTCTAGTTGTATTCATGGGACGAGGCAAGCTTAGAGTCCTACTCCTGCTCTGCTGCCATCTTCCCCATCCTGTGCGTGTTTTTAAAATTTAATGATTTAGGGGTACCTGGGTGGCTCGGTTGTTTAAGCGTTGCCTTCGGCTCAGATCATTTTCCCAGAGTCTTGGGATTGAGTCTTGCATCAGGCTCCCTGCTCTGCAGGGAGCGTACTTCTCCTACTGCCTCTGCCTCTCTCTCTGTCTCTCATCAATAAATAAATAAATAAATAAATAAATAAATAAATAAATAAAATCTTAAAAAAATAAATTTAATGATTTAGATATAACATTTTGTGTAATTAAAGGCCATAATTCAGTAAATCTATTTGAACTCATTTGCACATTACAGCTCTTAGTGCTAGGAACACAAAGCTGTATAGAACTGGACTTTGTCCTCACAGAGGTCACAGCCTAATGTTGGAGAGGAATATGTGATATGACATGTTTTATACGAGAAGTGTAACAGACTCAGCCCTATAGAAACATAGAAAAGTGATAAATTAAGCCTGGAGAAATGAGGAGATGTTCCCACAGGTGGGCCCTGACCTGAATGTGATCCATGTCTCTTCCACATATTGTATTTTCATTTAAATAGCATATTTGAAATTTTACTTTTCTTGTAGAGTCTTAACCCTGATGTTGCTATTATATTGTTTCTTTACTTCCTGGTCTGTTTCTCCTAATTCTGTGTCCCTTGAAGGCACACCACAAAGAGATACTGAAATGAAGGAACAAACAAATGAATGAGTGTATGTAACTAAGCTAACAGCTTCACAAGGAAGTAGATGTTTGTTTCATTCAGTGCCATATTTCTAGCACTTAGCACATTACTTGGCCTATCTTTTTGACTGATTGGAAGGAAAAGAGAGAAGAAAAGAAGGAAATTTGTAAATATATTCACTTCTGGAAGAGCAAAGAAAAGAAAACAGACAAAAATCTAACTCTGACAACAATTTTGGAAAAATTAAGCATTTAGAGTAGTCAGAGAGTTGATTATAGTCTGAAGGAAATTTGAATTTTAGTGTATTAATTCTTTTCTGTTTCATTACTGTGCATAATCCAACATGGTATCATTTTCTTTCTTACAGCTTTCAATAGACTGGGACCCACAATGGAATTTTTATGATAGACAGCAGGTTTTACAAACAAGAAGTCCCTCAAACATGTTAAGTTTTCTTTAGAACATCATCTCTACTTTGTCTTCCTAGTTTCTTCTCTTCTGTATTTCCTTAACACACCATTTAAATTTTGCTGTCTTAACATTGTCCAATAATGTACTTAAAAATTACTGGATTTTATTCTCTTATAGATTCTTTAGAGGTCATAGTTTTCTTTATTGTAAAAACATTTAAAATTAGTATCTTATCTGTTGTTTGCCCAAGACAATATAGAACTTCTCAATGGTATGGAATTAAAGTATCTGTAGGAATTCAAATAATCTGGATATCAACATGTGTAATAGTGAAACTGCTTTATAATTTTATCTATTTAACAAATTCACTAAATTTTTTTGTTTTTTACTGCCCTGTTTTTAATTTTCCACTCACCACATGTGCATCAAATTAAGATAGTTTATTTAGACGCTGTATTGCCAAGCAGTTATGGAAAGCTTCTTTGGCTTACATTTTGAATTTTTTCCTCCTTTGTCTTTGGCCAACACTCAGCCCCTTTGGTGTCTCATCTGCTTACCACACGACAGCTATGGCACATTTCCATTCATCTGGGTCAGAAAATAAAGAGACCTTTAAGTCAGCCTGAATTTTACCTGCCATTGCTGTGGATTTGGTAAAGCTAAAACCAGGAAACTTATTTTTGTTTTTCCCAGGAATTGATGCAATTTATCCCATTTCTGTGAATTTGTACCTTTTTGAAATATCCCTCATTGAATTCTAGAAGTTATTTAACTTTCAGAACATATAAGCATTCACCTCAAAGGAATAGCGTATTGCTGCACTCCCCCATTACTTCATCACTTTTCGTGTTAAGCTCTCTTCATCATTGAAGGGATTTGTTTTGCTTTTTGACTGATGGCTCTTGGTTCAGCTTTCCTTTGAGAGTCTAAACTAGTATAGGGCAGATTCTACTTTGGGAAGTCCAAAAAATTAAATTTTTCTCCTGACTTGGTAACCGGTATACCCATGAATTAGGAAAAGTGACCTTTTTTTTTTTAACCGAAGTTATCACCAGTTCAAAAACAGCACGATTTATTTTTTCTGCTGGTTTGTTAATTTGTTTATTTTTATGCATCTTGTCTCATTCCAAAAAAGAATTTGAAGAAGCTCAAAATAGTAATAGTAACACAACATTATAAAAAAAATGCAGCATCCAGGCCATGGGAAAGTAGGGGTGAAGGGATAAATTTAGTCCACAAAAGATTATTAGTAGAAGGTTTTGCTCCTCAGTAGACAAAGTTAGGTTGTAGATTCAGTTTTAAACTTGCTAGTGGCCAGAGCAAAGATGTGTACCTGCTCAGTTAAGTGTCCCAGGATACCCAAGATGAAAACATAGAGCTTTTCCTTTCAGGAGTGTATAAAAGAGAATTGTTTCCCAGAGATCCTCATATAAAGGACAGTGGTTGATATATATGTGTGTGTATATATATATATATAGAGAGAGAGAGAGAGAGAGAGAGAGAATATCCTTACAATAAATACTGTAGTAAATTTATAATAATTGGTCATATACCATGTACAAGGTACTGCACTAAGTGCTTTTTATGTATATTTTGTCATTCAATTCTTTAAAATAACTCTATGAAGTATTATTTTCAGATTGGGAAGCTGAAGCTCTGACAGGTTAAGTGACTTGTACAAGAACACATAGTAAGTGAGGAGAGAGGATTTAAAAAAAGGCAAATCTGACTTCATTGTCCTCACTCTTAATCATTCTTCTGTATTGTATTCCTGTTACTGTTTTTTGTCGCACCTGACAATATAAGTCAAGCACCAAGAAAGGTAATTCAGGAGAAGACATTCTAAGAGAGGATCAAAGAAATGCAGTCTAAATATACAGTCAGTTCTCTGAAGGTCTTACTTGGGCCAGTGTAAATTTTAGATTACCTAGAACTGCATTCTTAATAACCTTTGTTGTATCTCTTTGATGATCTACGGGGCAACTACAGACATTTTCTGCAAAAAGTACAAATAAATACTATTTTAGGCAACTCAATACCCTCCCCTTCCCCCTCCCCTCAAAAAAGAAAAAAAAAACTCTCAAAGAAGTATCGGTATATCTACAGTTGGGCAACAGAGTCCAAGGCAATAAATTAATATTTCACTAGAGGAAGTATTTCTTTTTTCCCCCTTTTTTCAAAGATTTTATTTATTTTATTTGAGAGAGAGAGAGAGAGAGAGAGACCATGTGTGCATGAATAGGGGGAGGGTCAGGAGGAGAAGCAGACTCCCCATAGAGCAGGGATCCGGATGTAGGGCTCTATCCCAGGGCCCTAGGATTGTTACCTGAGCTGAAGGCAGACGCTTGACTAACTGAGCCACCCAGGCGCCCCACGAGAGGGGATATTTCATTAGATTCCAAATCCTGGATCTGACAGTACTTTAGACAACTCCTGGGGGTGGGGCAAGTATATAAAAGTTTTGTTTATTTAAATGTTCTAAAGTGGTGTCTGCTTTACTAAGATATTTAACCTTTGATGGTCTTTTCAGTTATAGGATGGGTCATTTTTGCAGTTGTATTCTGGTCCTCATTTCACGTAGAGTAAATTTAAGTTTTGTGCTGACCATTAATTAACTGTAGGGATAGGTGAAAGTGAAACAATGAGATCAAACCTTTTACTTTTTTTTTTTTTTGAGAGAGAGAAAGAGAAAGAACATGTGCATTTAAGTGGGGGAGGGAGGGGGTAGAGGGAAAGAGAGAAGCTTAAGCAGGCTTTGTGCCCAGTGCAGAGCCCAACACGGCTCAATCTCACAACCCTGAGATCATGACCTGAGCCGAAATCAGTCAGTGACTGAGCCACCCAGGCACCCCTAACCTTTTAATATGTTAGGGAGACATGTAATGCGTGTTTTGGGAAACTAAACTAGCATATTGTAAATTGTATTTTTCAAAGTTGCTATATCAGACATCTAGCCATGTAACCCTGGAATACTCTGTTTATTTAGTAGTGTCTGGTCCAATTTTATACAATAATTATTCAACCAGAGGTCTACCCACAGTTATCCTTTGCTACCTCTATAATCAGGTTGACCTGGATTAGAATCCTAACTCTTTCAGTGACTGTGTGATCCTGGCCAGATTATATAACTTTTCACACTTTATGCATGGAATGAGAATGATAAAGGTATCCACTTCAATGTTGAGTTTAAAATGAGATAAAAAGCCTTTAGCATAGTGGACTGGTATAATATAAATGGAAAACGTATTTGGCTTTTAAGAATATCATTATATTTAATGGTAATGGTGTAGACAGGGAACTTCTCTTTGTCTCTTTACGTAGCCATAAAGGCCGGAGAGCATTTGGAGAGTTTGCAGGGTTTGTAGAGTTGTCTGTAGTGCTTCTTGACCGTTTTCTCAAATGACTTGTTTCTGAAGGCAAAATGCTACATGGGTGGTTTCCCCTGCTGTGTTGATCCTAGTAGTTCATAGCCTCCGTGCAAGGTTTTAAACTATGTGGTGAGTTTTAAAATTTTTCCTGGATTCACTTTGTCTATTTCCCCATTTGAATTCCGGTGTATCAGCTGCTGCTGATTCTTCTACATGCTATTCCTCCTCCTCTACACACAGAAAATTTTATCCCACTAAAGATATTTTTTAAGACTGTCTGACAGCGCTTATTGAGGTGGAAAATGCCTGGCTTACAAACAAATGTGTCATAGGCCTTGGTGGGGGTGGATGGGAAAGTGAGGGTTGGGGCACAGAAGCAATTAAAATAAATGGAATCCTTTACCCTTCTATCCTTTGAAAATGTTTTCTCATTGATTATCTTCATGGGAAGAGAAAAGTTGGAATTTATTTTGTTAAATAGTGCTCTATTTCTGCAACGTACTTTACAATAATGAGACTTTCAAATCATTGCTTATTCATAAAGGATGCAAAATACAGATAACATTCAACTTTATTTTGCATTAGTTTTATAGATATGGAAATTTTACAGTATTCTTTGTTAAGCAAAAGTATTTCTTGCACCATCAGTATCAATCCAAAATTGTTGTGACCTTACCTGTTTTCAAGGGTTCGTGTAGACAAGACTATGAAACTTGAGTAGGCTGTAGTTGAATATTCTGCTTATCTGAATATTGACATAAATTATTATTAATCTTTTTGTGCTTTAGTTTTGCTCTGTAAAATACAGATAATAATAATAACTTCTTCACAATAGAATTGTGAGGATTAAATGATAAAGTGCTTACAACAGTGCTTACTTCATTTGAAACATGTTAATGTGAGCTATCATGGTTATTAGTCCAAATCTTAGCTTTTATTCAGATTATTAGTTCAGTGTTCTAAATTATCAAACACTTTTTTGCATTCATAATTTCTGGAAATAATCCTCCAAGTACAAGAGTTCTGTTACAGATTATTTGTTAGAGATATTTTAAAGGTTCACTATTTTTAGTGTAAACTTCTAAAGTAACATTGACTTCAGTACTTAACTCTACAACTTGATTAAGCATTGTTTAACTTTTCAGTCAGGAAAAAAAACATCCAATCTCTTTCAAAAGAAGAATATTTATCTCATTTTCAAATTTGCACTGAATCAGTCTTTGGCACACAAAATTTTATCTTTAGAATCTGTTTTGCAGATGTGTAGTCTGCTGCTTTAAAACTTGGTTGGTTGAGTGAAAACTTTGTATTATATTTCAGAGGTATTTTAAAAAATAAAGAATAATGGCTGTAATCATGAAGAAGAATGGCTCCATATTTCAGTGGCTTGTTGGAAAGCCTGCCTCCACCTGCTAATGTCCAGTGAGAAGTTGGTCCAGAAATACTCTTGCGACCTGGCAGTACTTGGGTAAAGGGTGGGTGGAGGCAGATTTCTGTAGGATTTGTCATATCTACTTTATCCTGTGCTGACTACCACATCTCTCTGTCTCTCCTCTTCCTCCCTCTTTCTCCATTCTCCACCTCCACCCACTGTGTTTTGTCTTGCTATCGTCAGACAGGAGGTAGTAATTATTTCTTAACATAAATAAAATAGTCATCTGTAATTATAGCCACACTTTATTTTTCTTCACATTTTAAGGCCAAATCTACACGTGATTTCTTTTTGTGATACTTGTAAGAGTGATTAATTACTGGATCAGCACTGACTGACTTGCTTTATGCCCCAGGTGGGTTCACTGTGAATTTTCTGCTTCCGAATCAAGTACATAGGAATGCAGTTAGAAAGTTATAGAATTCCTGTATTCTCTGTGCCCTCTCTAAGAGAATTGGTATCCATCAGTGACCTCTTCATGTTCATTTCCAATTGGTCAGAAGTATGTATTATTAGAAGCACTGGATCTTTACTAATTTAATTTCATTTTTTTGTGTCTTCTTCAATTCTTCATTTATGTTAATAATACTGTCATTCTGTGTTGTTTGGGACATTTGTCAGCGACAGTGTCTTCATTCCTTCTTGGCTCTATACTTTGCAGCCACGGATCAAACCCTGTTATTAGAGCACCAGTCCAGGCCAACTTTGGGGCGCCACATTTGCCCAGGAGGGGAGTTCAGGCCTATCTTTCATGATCCTAAACTCCTTATTGGTGTTGACTCCATTGTTTCCCAAAGTTTCCAGCATATTGGTGTACTCCCTAACTGGGCTTGCAGTCCTAGTCTTTCCATCCTCATCTATAGACATGTGTGCAACCCTTCTTCCCCTTCCCTACCTTGCCCTCATACACACACTGTAACTATAATCAGACGGTGCGCCGTTCCTTTTAAGGCCTTTGCTCATGGTATTTCTTCTGCCATAAATTCCCTCTCTCAAATCCTACCTGTTCTCATTTAGGAGCCAAATCAAATGTTGTATTGTCTCCTCAGCCTCTCTTTCTCAGTTCTATTTCTTTTTATCCTGGCTAGGTTTTATTGATTCCTACTGTATTTAAATAGCATTTTATGCAGGAGCAGTCTTCACAAGCTGTCTTTCCCTTATCGTTCCCACTCCTAGTTTCCATAGCTTTCTGACTACCCCCATCATTCTACTGAAATTGCTCTTGCAGACCTCATCTATGACCTTTACCTATTAATTCTGCTGAAGGCTTTTCATTACTTGTTTTACTCAGTATCTCTTTGGAATTGACACTCTTGATCACACCTTCCTTTTGAACTTTCTCCTTCAGCTTTTCTAACACTACCCTCTTCTGCCTCTCATACTTTCTTGTCTCCTATTTCACTTCTTTTCCTTTTTGCTTCCTGTTCCTTCAGGATCTGTTCCATGGGAGTCTGCCTTCTCCCACAATTGTATCTCTGTCTATGTTCTAATGATGCCTAATTGTGTTCCTTTCACACACCCTGTACAAGGTTCTCCACCTGGCTGTCACACAAGTATTTCGACTTTAACTTGCTCTTACCTCCTTTAATATTATTATTTTCTGTTTTATACTACACCTTCCACAACTCTGCCTCACTGAATGAGTGGCACACCCCCTGGCCTTCTTCAGAGGTTTCCTTTATACCTTTCACACCCCTTGCCTTAGCCCAGGTGCTGATCATCTCTCACCTGGGCTACCCGGTACAGACCTGTCCCCTCTAAGCAGTCTTGTCCACTGCCACACGAGTGGTTTTCTAAAACACGAATCTGGTTAAATAACTTAAGTCACTCCTCTGTTTAGTGGCTTCAGAGTCTCCTAGACCATAAAGCCCCTAATCCCAGTATGTCTTCTAGGATACCCTTTATAATCTTGTGATTGCCAGTACCTGTGACAGTCTCATCTTCCACTTAGGCCCACTGGGCACCTCATCCTTTTGTTAAAGCAAACTATTTGTTGTTCCTTGAATAGCTGTGCTTCTGCAAGCCACATTATCTTTGCATTTTCTATACCAGTTATTAGGATCCCCTGCCCATCCACCCAAATTTCACTTGCAGAATCTCAACTCTTCCCAACATACATACCTCTGTGGAATCTTTTCCAGGTCTTTCCACTTGAGCTCCTTTTTCTTTTCTCTGGGTGGTGCTTTGTGAGTTTTTCTCCTCCATTAAGTAATTTGGTTTATAAGATTAGGGAGTAAATTTTATCTAATAAGAAATATTGATATATATTTTAAATTGAGAATCTCTTATAATTCTATTTGATCAGCTTTCTCATCTGAGTTTTCCTAGAGTAGTCTTGAGGCATGTTTATTTACTGAGGATCATTTTAGGAATTTAATGAGACTTTTAGCTATACTGATTCTAGCTGAAACTAGAAGAGGGTGGGGAAATTAAATGATTTTTAATGTATTTACAGAATTGTGCTACCATAACAACAATCTAATTTATAACATCTTCATTACCCTAAAAAGGAGTCATGTTCAGTCATTCCCTTTTCCTACCCCCAGCCTTAGGCAACCACTAATCTGCTTTCAGATAATGGGTTCATGTAATGTATGACCTGTTGTATCTAGCTTCTTTCATTTAGCATAACGTGTTTTTAGGTTCATCCATATTATAGTATGTAGTGGGTTGAATGGTAGCCTCCCCCCAAAAAAAGATGTTTCTATGTCAAATTACTAGAACCTGTGAATGTTACCTTGCTTGGAAAAGGGATTTTCAAAGATGTAATTGTTAAAGATCTTGAGATGAGATCATCTTGGATTATCCAGGTGGGCCTTAAATCTAATGACAAGTATCCTTATGAGACAGAAAAGTAGAAGACACACAGAGGGGAAGGTCATGTAAAGATAGAGGGAGAAATTGGAGTGGTGTGGTTATAAGGCAGTGAAGAGGACCAATGTTGATAGGCCTGAGAAGCTGGAAGAGGCAAGGAAGAATTCTTCTCTAGAGCTTCCAGAAGGAGTAAACTACTGACCTTCAAAACTGTGAAAGAATAAATTTTTGTTGTTTTAAGTCGCCCAATTTGTAATTTGTTAATGCAGCCTCAGGAATGTCATATGTAGCATGTGTCAATACTTCGGTATTTTTTATCGCTAAATAGTTTTCGATTGTTTTTCATATTTTATTTATCCATTCATCAATTATGGACATTAGCTTTCCAGGTTTGGCTGTTATGGATATTGCTTCTATGAACATTCATGTTAAAGTTGTTGCATGGGGGTATGTTTTCAGTTCTCTTGTGTGGATACTTAGGAGTGGAATTGCTGAGTCATGTGGTAAATCTGTGTTTAATATTTTACAAAACTCCCAAATTGTTTCCTGAAAAGCTCTACCATTTTACATTGCTACCAGTAATAATATGAGTCTTCCAGTTTCTTTCCTTCCTCACCAACACTTATTATTATCTGTCTTTTTGATTATAGCTCTCTGGTGGGTATAAAGTGGTATCTCATTGTGATTTTGATTTGTATTTCCTTAATGTCAAGCATCTTTTCATGTGCTTATTGGGCATTTGTATATATTCTTTAGTGAAATATGTATTTATATCTTTGTCTAAATAAAATATGTATTACTTATCTCTTTATTGAATTGTAAAAGTTCTTTAAATATTCTAGATCGTACTCCCTTGTCAGGTATATGATTTATAAATACTTTTTCCAAATCTATGACTTGTCTTTAAACTTTCTTCATAGTATCTTTTGAAGCACATACATTTTTAATGCTATCCAACTTATCTTTTTTTTTCCTTTTATTATTTGTGCTTTTGTTGTAGTATCCAAGAAATCATTTTGTAATCTAATGTCATGTTTTAAGAGTTTTAAATTTATGTCTGTGATCTATTTTGAGCTAATTTTTGTATGATGTGAAGTAAAGGTCCACATTCACCTTTTTGCATATGGATATCTAGTTGCCTCAGCAGCATTTTTTGAAAAGACTTTTTCAAAACAATTCCTTTTCCCTGAATTGTTTTGGCATCTTTGTCGAAAATCAATTGGCCATAAATGTAAGGGTGTAAGTGGTTATTTATTGTAGCATTTATCCCTTAGTCTAACTCTAGATTTCATAAGGCCTAACTTTAATAATGGTAAGTATAAAGCATTAGCACCAAATATATTTCTTCTGAATGCAGTTGTATTCTTATTGCAGTTGCTGTGTGTGTATGTGAATTATGTGTGTTTGTAAAGATTATTGTGGGTTTATGTAGAAGCTAGAACATTTTTCCCATTTCTGGAATTTTGATACTTTCATATTTGGGCATTTTTGAAAAGAAGGTCATTCTTGTTGACTTTGCCAAGAGAGCCGGCAAGTTTCAGACTTTTACATCACTCAAGTTGCCTGTGTAGTCTTTCGAGAAAAATTAAACCAAGATCTCTTAAGTGATTTCCATGCAAAATTAATGCTTCCCTTGACTTCTGCCAAATGCTGTGATGCATTTATGTAGCCGATGCCAGAAAGTTTAGAACTTGTATCTGGAAAGAATTCAAAATTTTAAGACAGAAAGCATTTGTGCTTGGGGCAATGTAATGACCCCACCTGTGTCTTTTTCTTGTCTTCTGGGTGTTTTCATTGTGTGTCTAGAAAGGCCCAGGCAGATCCTTCTTCTATTTTTAAATCTTTTTTTTATGAAACACAGTTTTAATTTTACAAGACCAGATCTCACTCCAAGTTTCAAAATATGTGTTCTTCAGCATAAAATGTTTAGACAGATACCTAATGGCCTAGCACTTTAGCATCCATTTTTTTTTTTTTAGGCATAGATTCAGAGAATCAGAGCCATAAAACCATAGTGTAATTAGTCACTATCAGATGCTATGTAAATTATGTTTCACACATCTATGTGCTAGGTTAGCTGCTTTTTTCCCTTTCTGTTATTTTGATAACTAGCTCAACCTGTTAATATACCAGTGAAGCAAATGGAACGTAGTTGTTGGTTTTATTAGCTTTAATATTTTATTTATAGTCTAAGAGAAAGAGCAGAAAGGAACTAGTATTTATTGAGTGCCTACTGTGTTCCAAGTACTGTCCCAGACACGTTTACATCCCTAATCACATTTAATCCCCTTATTGTTGGTATTATTATCCTAGTTTTTAGTGATGAAGAACTTTAAAGGAGCCAGATAATGATAATGATATTTTATACTTGTGTGGGGTCTTTTATATCAAATTTTAAAGTAGTATCTGACTTTTGGAGATGTTCAGTTATTAAAAAAAGAGAAATCATCATAATTTATCTCCACTGCTGTTGAGCCAAGGGTAGAAAGAAAAGACACATGAGGTATTTCTCAACTATGGGAAACATAGTGAATGGAGAGAAGAGACAAGTAAGCTGTGCTGAATACATTCAGTAGGGTGTAAGGTTTTATAGTTCTCAGATATAAACAGTGCTGGAACAATTGGGATATCTGTCTCTATCTATCTATCAATCTATCTATCTATGAACCTCAGCTTTGTACCAGATATAAAAACTAATTTAAATAGATCATAGACCTAGTTGTAAAACTTTAAAGTATAAAATTTCTAGAAGAAGGGGTGCCTGGTTGGCTCAGTCAGTTAAGCATCCAACTCTTGGTTTCCACTCAGGTCATGATCCCAGAATCCTGGGATTGAGCCCCACGTTGGGCTCTCTGCTTAGCCTGCTTCTCCCTCTCCCTCTGCCTGCTGCTCCCCTTGCTTGTGCTCTCTCTCTCAAATAAATAAATAAATAAATAAATAAATAAATAAATAAATAAAATCTTTTAAAAAAATAAAATTTCTAGAAGAAATCATAGAATTTCTGTGACCTTGGGTAGGTAAAGTTTTTTTCAATATGGTATTATACAATTTGATAAGGACTTTATCAAAATCTAAAGCATCTGCTCTTTGAAAGACTATTTAAAAAAGAAAAAGGCAAGCTACAGACTTGGAAAATATTTGCTAAACACATCTGATAAAGAACTTGTATACAGAATATTTAAAGAACTCTCAAAATACAATAA
This sequence comes from Ursus americanus, assembly GCF_024610735.1. Taxonomy (NCBI): domain Eukaryota; kingdom Metazoa; phylum Chordata; class Mammalia; order Carnivora; family Ursidae; genus Ursus; species Ursus americanus. The sequence goes on along the minus strand of NC_142141.1, from coordinate 36,388,561 downwards.
TAAGGAAATAAACAAAAATTTGAAATGGGCAAAAAATTTGAAGAGACACATCACCAAAGAAGAGAAATGGATGGCAAATAATACATGGAAAGATCCCCAACATTATTAATCATATAGGAAACGTAAATTAAAATAAAAATACCAAAACCTACCTGTTAGAATGACTTAAAAAAAAAAACCCAACTGATCATATTTTTGTGGAGGGTAGTTAGAACTCTCATGTACTGCTTGTGGGAATGCAAAACGAAATAGCTACTTTGGAAAAGTTCAGCAGTTTCTTATACAGTTAAACATATACTTCCCATATGATCAGTAATTTCCTTTCTAGGCATTTAGCCAAGAGATATGAAAACTTATTTTTACAAAAACAAAGAAACAATAAAAAACTATACATGAATATTTATAGTGGGTTTATTCATAATCACTTCAAACTGGAAACAACCCAATAACCTTTATTTGGTAAATGGGTAAACAAAATGTATTATATCCATATGTGGAATGTTACTCATTAGCAAAAAGGTGTGGACTAATGAGATACATATAAAACTCAGATACATTATGGTAAGTTAAAGAAGACAGACTCAGAAGCTACGTGCAGTATTATTCTCATTATATAATAGTGAAAAAGTCATAACTCTAGGGATACAAAACTCTAGGGATACAGAAATAGGTCAATGGTTTAACCAAGGGTAAAAGCTGGGAAGGGAAGGGGTGGTCTACAAAGAGGCAACATAAAGAAAACTTTTTGGAGTGATATAACTATGCATTTCTCAAAACTCACAGAACTGTACATTTAAACAAATGAATTTCATGGTATGTTAAAACCCAATAAACTTTTTCTTTCTTCCCTCCCTCCCTCCCTGCCCCTCTCCCTCTCTTCCTTCCTTCCTTCCTTCCTTCCTTCCTTCCTTCCTTCCTTCCTTCCTTCCTATCAATCAGTCAGTCAGTCAGTCATCTATCTATCTCTCAGTAAGAGAAGTCTAGATATAGGTACTCCAGAGCTGCTTTATAGCTCTAGTGTCATCGAGGATTAGGGTATCTTCTATTTTGTTGGTCTGATAAGATGCTACTTGAGCCCAGCATCACATCCAGATTTCTGGTAGAGGGTGGAATAAACAAGAAGGGCTGAAGAAGGGTCTGCAACCTTCTTTTTGAGACTTTCCCCAAGTCCTGTGCTACCCTTCATTTATACTGCATTGGTCAAAGCTTTATTTCCACATTTCATTACATCTAGCTGCAAGGGAAGCTGGGAAGTATAGACTTTAACTGAGAAGAAAGGAGAATGGATGTTGGAGTGTGCTGCTGGCAGTATCTGTCACACTGTTGATGGCATCTATCTGTCACAGTATCTTGTAACTCTGAAATTAAGTCTCCTGGCTCCCCACTAAGTTGCTTTAAATCCTGGAATTCCAAGGTGCCTTTCCATTGTTTCTGTGTGTACTGTTTCTAGACTCTTACTTGAATGTTCTTACTTGAACATTGCTAGTCAGTAGTTCCTAAAATGCCGTCGGTGCAATCTTATATCAGGCATGGGTTTGACAGCTCTGGAAACTAGGGTTTGGTGATGTTAAGCAATTGAGTAAGTTCTCAAACAACGCTTAGGGGGAAATAGGCAGAAGTTATTTAAAAAAAATTCCAAAACCTTCATTTGGAATAAATTATAAATACTTGACAGAAAATGCTGGCTATTTGAAATCTATACATTTAAAAATCAATTGTATTTATTGTATGTTGGTTATACCTCAATAAGTTGATTTCTAAAATGCTTAGATAGGCAGTGAGTTTCTTTTATTCTTTGAAGAACATTTGTTGAAGACCCAGTGGGTGTTCTGTTCCTGTTATGTTTAAGAGATGGTACAGACTCTAGGCATACAGAGAGGGAGAGAGAGAGAGAGCGAGCGCCAACCCTTGCTCTCAAGTAGCTCTTTTTGTAGAAGGAATAAATGTTAATACGTGTAATTACAACTGGTTTTGGGTGCAATTGTAAATGGGATTGACTCCTTAATTTCTCTTTCTTCTGTCTTGTTGGTGTATAGAAATGCAACCGATTTCTGTGTATCGATTTTATATCCTGCCACTTTACTGAATTCCTGTATGAGTTCTAGCAGTTTTGGGGTAGAGTCTTTTGGGTTTTCCACATAAAGTATCATATCATCTGCAAAGAGTGAGAGTTTGATTTCTTCTTTGCTGATTCGGATGCCTTTTATTTCTTTTTGTTGTCTGATTGCTGAGGCTAGAACTTCTAGTACTATGTTGAATAGTAGTGGACATTCCTGCTGTGTTCCTGACCTTAGGGGAAAAGCTCTCAGTTTTTCCACATTGAGAATGATATTCACTGTGGGTTTTTCATAGATGGCTTTTATGATATTGAGGTATGTACCCTCTATCCCTACACTGTGAAGAGTTTTAATCAAGAAAGGATGCTGTACTTTGTCAAATGCTTTTTCTGCATCTATCGAGAGTATCATATGGTTCTTGTTCTTTCTTTTATTAATGTAGTGTATCGCATTGATTAATTTGCAGATGTTGAACCAACCTTGCAGCCCAGGAATAAATCCCACTTGGTCGTGGTGAATAATCCTTTTAATGTACTGTTGGATCCTATTGGCTAGTATTTTGGTGAGAATTTTTACATCCATGTTCATCAGGAATATTGGTCTATAATTTTTTTTTGATGGGGTCTTTTTCTGGTTTTGGGATTCAGGTAATGCTGGCTTCATAAAATGTGTTTGGAAGTTTTCCTTGCATTTATGTTTTTTGGAACAGTTTCAGAAGAATAGGTATTAATTCTTCTTTAAATGTTTAGTAGAATTCACCGGGGAAGCCATCTGGCCATGGGCTCTTGTGTGTTGGGAGATTTTTGATTACTGCTTCAATTTCCTTGGTGGTTATGTGTCCATCTAGAGTTTTCTTAATAGGAAGATTTTTAACTATATATTCAGCCTTTTAATCATGTATGAATATTTCAGTTATTTCTTATTAAGTGAACTTTGGTAGTTATATCTTTTAAGGAAATTTATCCATTTCACCTAAATTATCAAATTTATTTATATAAATTCATTCATGAAATTCCCTTATTATCCTTTTAATTTTGTTAAACTTTATGGTGATATCCTCTCTTGTTTTGCTTTTTTTCATCAATCCAGTTAGAGGTTTATTAATTTTATTGATCTTCTCAAGGAACCAGCTTTTGGTTTCTCTGTTGTTTTTCTGTTTTCTGTTTTATCCATTTGTACTCTCATTTTTATTATCTCCTTCCTTCTGCCTGCTTTAGGTTTAATTTTCTCTCTTTTTTCTAGCTTCTTTTTAAAAATATTTATGTATTTAAAGAGAGAGAGAGAGAGAGAGAGAGCACGCGTGTGTGCACAAGTTGGGGGAGTGGTAGAAGGAGAGGGAGAGAGAGAGTCTAAAGCAGGCTCCATGCCCAATGCAGAGCAGGGCATGATCCCATGACCCTGAGATCATGACCTGAGCCATAGTCAAGAGTCAGATGCTTAACTGACTGAGCATCCAGGTCGCCTCTTTTTTTTAGTTTCTTAAGGTTGAATCTTAGGTCGTTGATTCAAGGCCTTTTTTTTTTCTTCCCCTAATATATACAGTTAATGCTATATTTTCCTTCTGTGTTCTGTTTTACCTGAATACCATAAATTTTGCTACATATTTTCATATTTATTGGATTCAGAGTTTTTTCTGCTATCCCTTGTGATGTTTTTTTCTTTAACCGATGGATTATTTAGAATTGTATTTCTTTATTTCTAGATGTTTTGAAAAAGATATTTTCAGATACGTTTCTGTTATTGATTGCTTAATTTTATTTTTTGACAGTGTACATACTTTGTATGATTTTGGTCATTTTTGGTGTGTTTATATTTGTTTTATGGCCCAGAGTATGTTCAGTGTGCACCTGAAAAGAATGCACATTCAGTTGTTGTTGGGTGAAGTGTTATATAAATGTCAATTAGCTCAACTTGTTTGGCATTGTTTTTGATGTCTTCTGTATCCTTACTGATTTTTGGAAGGCCAGGGAGGGGTCTACTTATTCTATCAGTCACTAAGAGAGGAGTGTTGAAGTATACAAATATAAATATGGATTTGCTATGTTTAATTTTGTTTCTATTAAGTTTGCTTTCATATTATGAAGCTCTGTTATTAAGTGGCATTTGAATGTAGGATTGTTGTGTCTTCTTGATCAATTGACTCTTTAGCATTATGAGAGTTTACTCTTTGTCTCTAATTTTATTCCTTGTCCTGAAGTCCACTTTGTTGGACATTAATATGATTGGTTACTCCAGCTTTCTTTTGATTATGTTCACCTGGCACATTTTCCCCCATCTTTTTACTGTTAACCTATCTAAGTCTTTATATTTAAACATTTGTGTATATTTTTAAAAATATTTTATTTATTTTTTTAAATTTATTTTAGAGGGAGAGAGAGAGAAAGTGTACATGCATGTGAGCTGGGGAGAGGGGTGGAGGGGGAAGGAGAGGGACAAGCAGGCTCTGCACTGAGCATGGAGCCCATTATGGGGCTTGATCCCAGGGCCCTGAGATCATGACCTGAGTGAAAACCAAGAGTTGGATGCTTAACCTACTGAGCCACCCAGGCGCCCCCATTTTTGTGTCTTTTTAAAAAACAGAATCTGCTGGGTCTTGCTTTTATGTAATCCAGTCTGACAATCTTGCCTTTTAATTAGAGTTTTTAGATCATTTCTAATTAATGTAGTTATTTATGAGATTGGATTTAAACCTACCATGTTGCTGTTTGTTTTATGTTTATCCCATGGTTCTTCTTTATTATCCCTTCCTGTTTTTATTTCATTTCCATTTTATCTCCATTATTACATATTTATTATAAAAATGTTAGCAATTGCTCTAGGGTTTGTAATATATATCTTTAATGTATCAAAATCTCTCTTCAAATAATATTATACCATTTCAAGTATAGTATAAAACTGTACTTCTATGTCTTCCTCCCCTTTGTGCTAATCTTGACATACATTTTACTTGAACATATGCTATAAATCTTACAATACATTGTTTTACTTCAGCCATTTATCTTTTAAAGAGATTTAAACACTTAAAAAAATGTCTTTTAAATGGATCTTCATTTTTACCATTTGTGGCATTCTGCATTTCTTTGTGTAGATTCAGATTTCCATTTGTATCATATTTGTTCTTCTTGAAGAACTTCCTTTAACATTTCTTTTAGTACATGTCTGAAGGAAATGAATTAGCTTTCATTTATCTGAAAAAGTCTTTGTTTACCTTATTTTTGAAATATTTTTTGCTGCCTATAAAATATTAGATTGACATTTTTTTTTTTCTTTTAGAACTTTGGAGATGTTGTTCTTGCTTCGGTTTGGATAGTTTCTGCCAAGAATTTGCTGAATTTATCTTTGGTTTTCTGTATTTCATGGTTTTTTGGGGTTTTTGTTGTTGTTGTTGTTGTTTTTCCCCTCTCTCTCTCTGGGTCATAAGGATCTTGTTCTGGCTTTCCTTAGTGACAGTGCTCCTTTGCCTGGGACTGTGAGCAGAAGGGTACTCCTCCAACCCCAGGCTGCTGCTTCTTGTTACTTGTTGAAAACTCAGGGGCAGACAATTTTGTTTCTGCTTCTTTGCCTGGGTCCTAGAGTGAGACATCATTCTTTAGTGACTTATTTTTTCAGTGTGTTTTCTGGTGTGTATTATATAACAGTGCATTAAGACATGTAAGTAATTTAGAAATTAATGTGTATATATGAGAGGTGTATATTCAGCAGTTTTACTCATCAGAGTGTATAATCAGAATTGTTCGGAGGCCACTGTTGTAGAGGGTCAGAACTTGTAACTCTGATAGATTTGAAGTAGAATTTGCTACTTGCTGTTTTATTTGAAGACAACATGATTCAGATGGTTCACTTTATTGCAGTGAGCAACCTCATTTATAAGTGGAGAATGTTTTACAGTACACATTTTATTTTAAAATAATTATTAGACTTATATGCTTAAGAGGTGAAGTGGTTTTTATGAGCTCTTCTGAATTTTAAACTCCTTTCTTTTTTGTAAATGAAAATCTCTTTATTGTTTTTAGGACTGTGAGGACATGGGAAGTTGAAAATCCAAGGAAGCAAAGAAGTGTGTTTAAACCACGGACGATGCAGGGTAAAAAAGTAATTCCCACCACGTGCACATACAGTAGAGATGGAAACCTTATAGCAGCTGCCTGCCAGAATGGAAGCATACAGATCTGGGACCGAAATTTGACTGTAAGTCTAGGACATTGAAGTCCGCTTTTCTTAGAAGAAAACCACCTTATAAAGACAAACATCATGTTAAAATATTATGAAGGTCAGTTTCCTGAGTTTAGCCCTAATTTAAACTTCGGTGTTAGTTGATAAAACATTGGGACATTTGCAGTAAACAGCATTTCAGCAAACATTCCAGCTCAGTATTTTCCAATGTGTATTAGATTTTGTTTTTAAAATAAAGTAGATCTTTTGGCATAAAATTTAAAAAGCATAGTGTAGTTTTGTTATTTGGTGTCTCAGTGTACTTGATTTTGAAAGCGAAGGATTTGATAGTAGTGTAAAACAAGACTAAGCAGAGTACTAGAAAATACCCTTTGAAAGATTTAAGAAAACCATGAAATGTCTGGGATGGTCCATCAGTTGTTTTGCAATTATTTTTGTAGTAATTTAAATAATATTTTGTTTTAACATTCCATGACGTTCCATTTGAATAGGTTTCAGATTTTCTTTTACAGTTTTAGATCATTATTAGAATAAATAAATTTTTGAATTGGAAGGGATCACAGAATTCTATGTAAATAATTCTACGAAATAGTGAATATGGAAGTTTTTGGCTAATTCCGAGAATTACCAATAAGCTTTAGAAAGGGTTTTATTCTATGTAGAGATGGTACAATAAGATTTTTTGATAAGTGGAATGATTCTATATTACCAATGTTAAAATGAAAATCTGCATTAATGTTATAATACTATTTGGTTATCTTTATTTTAATAAAAGGTTCTGATAAAATGATTAATTTAGTAATTTGTTAGAATTTATTAAGTACATCTACTAGATGGCAGGCTCTATTGTAGGCACTGGGAATACTGCAGATTATAAAAATTTCCCACCCTGTGGAGTTTATATTCTAGTTCTTTTTAAAAATTATAAAAATAATATTCTTTCAAATAAAATTGTCTATCAGACATTTACATTTTGAAAGGGACCCTAGGAAACATAGTTGTCTTTTTAGGCAGATGGGTTAAAATCACTTGTTTTGGAATAAGGTAAAAAGTAATGATAGGGAAAAAAGAATCCATGTTGATAATGCTGGAAATATCTTTGGCATTTTCTGTTTGTCAGATCTTTTTATTTCTGTTTTCATCTCCATTGTAAACTCCATAAAGCTTCATAACAGCACAGAGATTTTAAAAATCCTTTGAATTGTAAACTGAGTTTTAACCAAGCAATAAATTCTTTAGTAACTGGCTTTTATCGTCTCTGGGTGCTGTTGGATTAAACATAAAAATTCTAAGTCATGAAGTTTTTGTGTGTAGCTTTAAAAGTGGTGTTTGTAGTATAGTGCACATATGTGTGCCTTTCTCTTAGAACCCGTATATTCTTATAAAGTTGGGTACAGTTTTTAAAGATTGGCTCTGCATATCTACTAGAATAATGAGTATCTTCTATTTCTATTATTGTAAAAAACAAAGCTATTTAAATGTCCATTAACCCCAATTTTTTAAGCTATTTTGCCTAATTATAGTCTTTGGTTCTATTTTGTTAGAATTTAATAGTATATAAAGTTATAGTTTATTATACCACATCCTCTTTGTTGTATTTATTCATATTTTTACATTTTCATGTAAATATATGTCACCTAAAGACAAATCAAATTGAGAAGAAAAAACTTGCTAGCAGAAAGTACAGCTTGATTTAAGAACAGAATTTTTAAAAATTTCTTAATTATTACTTCAGCAATAATAAATTATCTGCAGGGAAACACTAAAGCTGAGATTAAAAAAGCCTAATAGCAGTAGTTTTTCCATGCAGTAGCCGGAGAATTACATGGTATATAGTGATTAATACATGTGTGTGTTTTATGACAGTTAAGTGAAAGTTTCATAATTGCCCTACTTAATCATAGAATTCTCATTAGAGAATTTAGAAAATTAAAAAATATTTCTTTTTTAGAAGTAAGGTGTCTATTAGTGATAAATTCCTGTGTTCTTAAGACCTACCTTTACTCTAGAATTATGTTGGCCAGGATGGTAGCCACTAGCCACATTTTGACTGTTTCGATTTAAATTAATTAAAATTTACAATTAAAATTTCAGTTCCTTAGTCACATGGCACTTTTCAAGTACCAAATAGCCACATGTGTCTATGTGCTACTTATTGAACAGCACAGATAAAGAACATTCCCATAGTTGCAGAGAGTTCTGTTGGAAAGTGCTGCTCAAGAGGAGTGTTTGCCCAATATCCCTTTCAGTCATGTGATGATGGCCTGTCTGTCAGTTTGAGAGAAGAGCTTTTCAGAGGAGCTTCTACAGGTCTGCATTACCTCCGTGGTCCCTCAGCCCTCATTCACCAGCATATATCTGAGCAGTGGCAAGAAAGCCAGTGTCTGGTTAGAGTAAGGTGAGGGAGGTGCAGAACAGTGGGAGGGGACATTGGAGAGGTAATAGCATGCACCCTGACTCGGGTTCCATGTATGCAGAAGCCTTCTCGGCCTGCAACATGCTTCTCCTACGTGTTCACGTGGCTTCTCCCCCCCTCCCCCCGGCCACCCTTTAGTCCTTTGCTCACATTTTCTCTTCTCAGTAAGGTCTCCCTGACTCCACCCTACATAAAATTGCAGCCTTCTCCCCACCAGTGGCGCTCTCTGTCCTTATTTTCTTCCGTCATGCTGATCAGCATCTGACATACTCTACTATGTATTTTACATACTTGTTTATTGGCTATTTACTTCCAGTAGGATATTGGCTCCACAGGGAAAGGATTATTGCCTGTTTTGCTCCCTGCTGTATTCCCAGAGCAAAGAACAATGCCTATCATACAGCAGATCTTCAAGAATGATTTGTTGAGTGAATGAGTGAATGAATCTGTTCTGTAAAGGTAACAAAATAAGGTTGTCAGTTTATTTCTGGGAAGACATTTAAAAGTAGCAACATTAAAAAAAAACCTATTTATATGAAACCTCAATGAAAGAGAGATAGAGAAGGAATAGGGGAGACTGAGGTAATTTTTGGTATATCCTTAATGATGTATAAATATATAATCTCTATTAACATAGTAGATTTTTAAAAACTACTTTCATGGCTCTCAAGTCTAATTTCTGACTTTAAAATATTCTAGCATTGTATGGTCTCATGAATATCTAATGACTTCTTTTGTTTGTATAAAAACACATCCTTTGGACATATTTTTTTCAAAGCTGTTCTTTAATATCTATTAAGAATCTACAATATGCTAGGCCCTTAACTACAAGAACATGCTGTATTTACTTGTATTACAATCACTATTTATAAACTAAGATTTTGGCAGGAAAATGGGGACCATCATATTTATTTCTTTATTTTTGCCTTCCATAGATACAGGTGATGGGAAGGAATAATACTTGAAGTTGTTTTATTTGGCAGTAGCGTACTATCAGCAGCAGCTTGACCTACTCTCCAACTGACTGCCTCTTACTTCTCCTTTTGCCTGCATTCCCTGCCCAGATTCTGGGGCTGTGCCTTTTGGGAAAATGACCACATACTCCAATCCCCTATCAGGAAAACTTCAAGCCTAAATGTGCAGAGACATTTATCCAGCTCAGTGGCTCATCAGTGCCCATACCATCAGCCATCCCAGAGAATGGTTGGTATGGACCAGAGAGGGGCTTGGGCAGAACTAGTGATGTTGGGAGATAAGTTTCTGGGCAAATGAAGCCTCCAGTGTGTAAGAGAACAGGTATAAAAGAGAGAAACAATGGGAAATAAAGTCACCAGTAGTAGCTTAGATCCAGTGCACTACAGATCCTTAAATGTCTCCAGTCACTGTCAGATAACCTGTGTTAAGCTTAGGTTGATTTATGTCCTTTTCACCTTCCCCTTTATTTATGTGTGTAAGTATGCATTAAGAGATTTTGTTTTTATAGAGAGAGAATTTGCAGTTTGCTTTTTTTACCTGAAAGCGTAGCATGGACAACCTCGTAAGTGAATAGGTAGAGCTCTAATTTCTTTATTTAAGTGCAATCATAGTTTTACATACATGAAAGGTATACTTTTCAAAAAATTTATTTTTTTATTAATAACTTCTTCGCTTGCATTATTCTATCTCTACCCCATAATGCTTGTGAATTACCTGGTATGTATTCTTCTGTACTTCTTTCCATATTTCTGTATCTCTAGCTAGCTAGCTGTCTACATTGGGAACATTTCTCCTGCTATTTTGGAACACCTACCACCTCACTGAGAATGAGACAAAAGAAATTTAAACCCATTAAGTAATTATAAAAAAGAATTATCTGTAAGATTACTTATAATCAGATGTTATCTTGTATAATGCCCATAATACGGAAGAGTTAGGGAAGGCTTAGGGGGTCAGGATAGGTACTCATATTCAGGACCTCTGAGAGGTATGGAATTTAGATAACCAATGGGATCAGTTGGGATTACAGAGTAATAATGCTGTTATTTTACTAAGCAACATAACAAGGCTATTCTGCATCAATGCAGTCACACTGAAAGGCTCTTTTGAGATTGTTATATCTCAAAACGTTTTAGATCTTTTCTTTTAAAATCACCATCAAGCTTATTTCAGATAATAGCAAGTACCACAAAGAAAATAAAGCAGAATAAAGAGAATGTTTTGTGGGAGGGGTGGCACTTGAGTTCCTGGGTACCTTTAAGTTGCTTAAAGTCACACAGAGGGTTGCCTGGTTGGCTCAGCCCTTAAGCGTCTGCCTTCGGCTCAGGTCATGATCCCCAGGTCCTGGGATCCAGCCCCGTATCGGGCTCCCTCCTCGGTGGGAAGCCTGCTTCTCTCTCTCCCACTCCCCTTGCTTGTGTTCCCTCTCTCGCTGTCTCTCTCTGTCAAATAAAGAAATAAAATCTTTAAAAAAAAGAAAACAACAAAAAAATAAAGTCACACAGAAATGATTCCTCACTGTTGGACACTATCTGCTGTGCCTTGTATTTTATGGATTGTTTTTGAGATTTAAAAATTTGTTTCTCGTGGTATTTTCTATTAAATTCCATAATACAGCTTTGATCCTTCTTCTTTCACACCTCGTGTAAACCAGTTCAGGTCAAATTCTCATACTATTGGTTAACTACATTCTGTAGTCATTTTTTTATGGATAGTTTTTTTTCTCCCCCTGCTTTTTGGACATTTTTATGAAGCTGTCATAGCCACTGAAGAGAAAAACACTATTTACTCTCATAGAGTTTCAGAATTATCTCTAAGTACATATACTAACAGAGACTATTAGTGAGAGGGAAAAGTTTTATGAAGGAGGGTTCTTAATATTTACCTCATCTTTCTCATTTATACAATTTGAACATCCCAGACTTCCTTTAAATAGAGTGTTAACCTGTTGATATTGCAGATTTTGGAGATTTTAAAAGGAATAATACTTTGAAATATTTTTAGCATATAGTATTTTGTCCTTATTTCCAGTCTTGTTTTGTGACAAATTTGTCATTTGTTGTGCAATTTTAATATCACAATAACTTCACTTTGGAAAATGTTTCATTATATAGCTATTTATCATTTACTGTCATCTACAAATGCGAATAAGTCAAATCACTAAAAAAATTCCCTTTGAAACTATTTCAGCCAAAACAGTTGCTTTTACTCTTGTGTTTTAATTTTTATGACATACCGCTTTAGCTATCAACCTTGGGAATAATGCATGGAGAGCTTTTTGAGATTTGATTTCTCTGTACTTGTTGGGTGTCCTTTATCTTTCTCATAGTGATGTCATCAAAAGGCTTTCATGAGTTAAACATGACTTCCATTGGCCAACACTGTGCTTGCAAGCAAGTCCAGGTTCGTGCCCTCCTCCAGGTGTCTTCTCCCTTCTTTACTTGAAGACCGGTCATTTAACAGTGATTCAAAGCTTTTAGCCAATCTCAGTTCAAGTTAAAGTGGCAAAATATTGACTATATGGAGGAGTAAAGTACATTATAGAGGAGAAAATGGTATTTTTTAAACAGTTTAAAAAGCAAATTATTTAGAAAAAAGTTTCTGGTATCTTCCTTTGAGAAAACATGCTGTCTCTGAAAAAAATATATAAAGAGCATTATTAAAAATTCAAACACAGATTTTTATCTCTTCATTAGGCCTAATATTGGGAGTCTAAAAAATACAGACAGCTAAATATTGATTGCATACTTCTATGGCACAGTTTGTAAATGATACCTGAGGCATAAATCACATCATACATCACTCGGGGCTTTCTGTCTTATCAGTCCTGGGTTTCCTGAGCATTCTATATGTCGTTTTCCTTATTCAGGAAATGAGGGCATGATCCCCAGCTTGTCATATTATTTTGAGGAATATATTAGGTAATATATTAAAAGTAGCCAGAATGGGACTTGCACATAACAGGTTCTCAATAACTGTTGGTCTCTTCTTCCTCCTTTTCTCTTTAGCTCCTAGTCAGCTTACAGTTTATGTAGAATGGTAAAATTAGATCTCAGGATGCTATTGAGCTCAGACTGAAAGTGTCATGAGTTTCCCAGATTTCTTGGGGACTAAAGGTATGGCTTAGAAAGATGAGAATGTAGATCCCTGTTACAGCCGTCATTCAATGTAGGAAAATACAGTCACCATCAGTTAATGAGAATGTTATGTACCCACTGGTAAGTGTGCCTGAATAGATGTATGAACTATAGTTACCTTTTTAAATAAACACTCGGGAGAAAACATGTGACATACAGATTGTTCTGTAGTGTTTTAAACACGCATATTTTTCGAAGTTTACTTTTCAAGAAAGTATGTCATTGACTCACAACACAAATAATCATCAAACTGCGCAAAATTACTTGCAGGCCCTGAAGTTAAGTTCTAATTTGTCAATTATTTTAATGAGAGCTTTAAAGTTTTACTTAAAATGCTTTTAGAAAATGTTATATATTGTTGGAAACAACATTTTTTAAATGAGGAAATACTGGCTTTTGAAAAAGTTAGGTTAAAAGGTTTTCTTTTAAATATAAGTGATTATTGTCCTTGTTTTTTGAGGTCAGGAGTAATAGAGCAATTGAATTTTAAGACTTTCAGTTAAACAGGATAAATTAAACACATTCCCCTCTGCTTCCTTCTGAAACTCCACTAAAATGACAGAAAGGGCATTTTTAAAAGCATAGATGAAGAGAATTAGAGGGGAGATGGCAGCAGAAAAGAGAACTCAAGACATTTTGGAACATGGAAACCAAATGCAAGAATGGTAACTGACTTATCCAATGAGAGAAAGCGGAAACCTTAGCAGTGGCGGGAGCAGCCAGTAAAAGACAAAGGGACTGTTCTTCGGTTCCCTTCTCTGTCCTGCGCAACCATATCACTGTTCTTCCCTCTTCTTCCCTCACCCCGCGAGAACAGTAAAGAATTACTTTTGGGTGTTAGAGACTATATTCCAGGTAAAGCTGAGATAAGGGGAACATCTTCATGTAGAGCTGTGTTTCTCCTCCTCCCCCCCCCCCCATTGTTACTGTAATAGCAATTACTGAGTGCTTCCTGTGGGGTAGGTGGTATTTTAAACACTTGACATGTAATATTTCATTTAATCCTTATAGCATTCCTGTGATGCAAGTACTGTTACTACTGTCACTTTACAAATGAAGAAATAAGACACAAAGAGGTTGAGTTGCTTACCAAAGTTTACAGTTAGTAAGTGGCAGAATTGAGATTTCATCCCAGGCAGTTAGTTCAAGAGCCTGTACCAGGGGTCAGCAAACTACGGCCCATGTGCCAAATATAGCTCACCATCAGGTTTCCTGTGGCCTGCAGGCTGGGAAGGGTTTTTACATTTTTAAATGGTTGTACTGTTGTCTCATGGCTACTGTAACAAATTACCACAAACTTAGTGACTTAAAACAACACAAATTTATTATCTTACACTTTTGTGGGTTAGAGGTCTTACTGGACCAAAATTAAGGTCGTTATGGGCTGTGTTCCTTTCCGGAGGCTTCAGGGGAAACATCTTTTTCTTGCCTTTTCCAGCTAGTAAGAGTCACCCACATTCCTTGGCTCATGGCCCCTTTCCTCCATCTTCAAGGCCAGCAACAGTGAGTGGAGTCCTTTCACATCACAACATGGTGACCTTTTCTTCTGTTTTTCTCTTTCACTTTTAAAGACCTGTGTGATTACATTGGATCGACTCAGTAATCTGGGATCATCTCCCTATTTTAAGATCAGTTTAGCAATATTAATTCAGTCTGAAACCTTAATTCCTCCTTTGCCATGTAAAATAACATATTCACAGATTTAAGGAATTAGGATGTGGAAATCTTTGGGGGGCATTATTCTGCCTACTGCAATGACACGACATTTTAAAAAATCAAAATATGAAATATATTTCATGACATGAAAATTGTGTGAATTCAGATTTCATTGTCATTAAGTTCTATCAGAGCAGCCTTGCTCATTCATTTTCATATGGTCTGTGCTTGTTTTTGCATTACAACAGCAGGGCTACAGCAGACTCTGTGGCCCTCAAAGCCTAAAATATTTACTGTCTATGCCTTTACAAGATTTTCACCCCTGACATAGAGTTTCTAATCAGCTTTTTAGTGCCTTACTTTTATATAGTAATGGACAGACAAGGGTTACGAGACATTTGAGGAAATCCTCTAACATGAAATACAGAGATTAAAGCAAACAGAATAACTAAGAGGGGAGAGAGAGACAATGTAGAAAACAGAAAACAGAGAAGAATTTTAAGAAAAAAATCCTATAATTAATATGCCAGAGAGAAAAGAGAAAATATTACAACCAAGAAACTAAAGCAGATACTACAAAAAATTTTTGAACAGTTAGAATTCAAGCAAGAGCTCTTAGAAAGTAAATAGATGATACTAGGGGGGACATCCATAGGAGTGTTGAAAAATAGAGTCAAGGAAATCTCCTAGAAAGTAGAATAAAACACTAAGAATGATAGACTTTTGAAAGGGTCAATTTTGACTTGAAAATTCTAGAAAAAGAAAATGTAGAGGAGGGAGGATGGAATTAGGTGAGAAATAGTTACTCCTCCTGCTCCAAAAAAAATGTCAGAACTGAAAAAACATAATTTTCCAGATAGGAAGGGCTTATCAAATACTCAGTGCAGTGAATGAAAAAGACTCCTATTAAACTATGTATCGTGAACTTTCAGGGCATCAGGGTTATAGAGAAGATCCTGAGAAATCTCAGAGAGAGAAATATAGGAAACATGTAACGGGATAATGGGCCATGTAATTAAGGATGTTGGTAAGGTGGTTGCTCAGTGTGGGCTCTTGGGTCAATAGGGAAGAAAACTAGGAGCAAGAGGGGCTGACAGATGGAAGGGAGGCAGAGAGATGACATCATTGATTCCACTAAGGTTATTGAGCATGTTCTCTGGTCCAAGTACTATTCTAGGTGCTTAGCATCTACCATGATTAACAAAACAGTGACACGACCCAGTTTGTTTTCAAACACCCCGGAGAAGCTCAAAATGGATATTTCGAGGATGCATCATAAGATATTGTGTAATCTCTTTGAGTGTTTTGAAGAATAAAATATGAGACTTTCCAAGCACCAAATCCAGCTTTTTCTCCTTTCTCCTCTTTTTTCAGTCTTTCTTCTCCTTATTGATAGTATCACTCTTTGAAACAATCTCTTCTCCTGCTAATTTTCCTTTTCTATAACCAGTGTCAGTCTCATAAATTCTGTTTTAGTGGCCCTCACATCTGCCTCCTCAGTTTCACCTCCTTTGCCTTCATTCTACTTCCGACTTGCGTCATCTCCAGGCTGTGTTTCTGGGTATCCTCAGCCTTCTCTGTCCATCCACTCAGATATACCCAGTTCCAGCTTAAATCTTATTAGATGCAACACATACTGCTTCAGCGCTTACCACATACTGACTGCAGTTCACATTTCCTCTCACTGACACCTACAGCCTTTCAGTTTATCTTTAACCAGTCTTTGAATATCTCCCACGACTTTCTCCATAAATAGAAAAACTTAAAAAAAAATAGACTTAATTATACTTTGTTCCCTCCTGATCACCTTCTCCTGCCTTGCTGCCTTTTGCAGAACTGACCACTCTGCCCTGTGTGCTTCTCCTGCAAGCCCCCAACTGCTGGTGGTGATTTCATTCCTTGAAAGCCAAATCAGATGCTATTCCCTGAACACTGCTCTTGAACAGTGGACCAGAAGATGATTTATCCAGGAGTGTAAACCCTGAAAACATACAAATAACAGAATTAGGTCGAATGTTTTTTAAGAAATAATCTTCCATTTTAAAATCTCATCATTTTAATAAGTGAAGATTGCTTTGCCTCAGTTTGGCCCATGGTGATGGTGAATTTCCCCAGAAATGTCCAGTTAGTGGCCTAACATTACCTCAAGCAGTTGGATAGGGAAGGGGTTGAGTCAAATAGTGAAATGGTTGAGGAATTTAGTGTCTGCCTATCTCTTTAACCTCACCTGCCATTCTTCTTCTTCTCCTTCTTCTTCTTCTTCTTCGTCTTCTTCTTGTTCTTCTTCTTCTTCTTTTTTGTAAGATTTATTTATTTGAGAGAGCGTGTGTGTGTGCGTGCACGCACGCATGTGCAAATGGGGAGGAGCAGAGGGAGAGGGAGAAAAGCAGACTCCCTGCTGAGTGGGGAGCCTGACATGAGGCTTGATCTCAGGACCCTGAGATCATGACCTGAGCTGAAATCAAGTGTCAGGAGCTCAACCGACTGAACCACCCAGATGCCCCATCTCACCTGCCACTCCTCTTTATGCTCATTAAACTCCAGACTAGCTAGCCTCTTTCCATTCTTCAAATACTACTAGGCCTTGTCCTGCCTTGGAGCCTTTGTACTTGTTACCCTTGGTGCTTGTAGGCCTTTGTCATGGTTTATTGCCTTGGCTGTGGCAACTAACTTCTCGTTCTGACCTCTGGCAAAATGTCATCTCAAAGAACCACAAAGCAGTGTAATAGTAGAGAATGTGAATTAAAAAGTCTAGTTCTAGAGCGAGGCTGGATTTCTGGCTAGAATAGTGCCCTTGTTTTCCCTGACCCTGTATTTCTGTCCCATTGCCTAAAATATGTTACTGTCTTTATAACATTTACCACTGTGTAATTATTTTGTTTTATTTTTCATTTGTCTGCTCATTCATTTTGTCTCCTCCTAACCTAAGCTTCATAAGGTCAGGAACTTTTTGTATTATTTGCTATTTTCCCATCCCTTAAAAGAGCATGACATATAGTATGTGCATCCCATAAATATTTGTTGAGTCAATGAATGGATGCTATCAGATCATCATAGGTTCTATCTTGAGGTGGTTTAGTTTTCAATTACCATTATTCGTGTTTTAAAATTTTTGATTACTGTTAATCAAGCTTTTTTATCATCAAATAAATGTGTTATTATAGATTGTTTGTTTTAGCCTTCAGTATGGAGTGACGCTTACTTGCGTCAAAAGTATTTTCAGTCTATTTTTTTCTAATAAATAGATTATTAAAGTATATGATGTTAATAATAGCTGATAATTACTGAACACTTTGTGCCAACCACTGTTCCAAGTACTTTATATATATGTTGATTCATGTGACCCTTAGAGCCATACTATGAGGTACTACCATTAGCCATATATTTTAGATGAGCAAACTGAAACCTGGTAGAGAAAGGTATAACAGCTTGCTTGAGGCTGGTAAAATCGTGGAGCCACGCAGTCTGCAGTGAGCCTGCGCTCTTAATCACTGTGCCGCAGTGCTGTATGGTTCACGAATGAGTGATCCTTCCTGCTGGAGAGATTCTAAAGCTAGAGTATGGTCATGGTTGCACAACTCTGCAAACTTACTACAGATCATTGAATCATACACTGAAAATGGGTGAATTTTATGGTATTAAGTTGTATTTTGATAAAGCTGTTTAAAAAGTGACTTATTAAAATGGGTTATAATCTTTTCAAAACTGCTTCTGCAGTGGAACTTTAAACCCTGAATTCTCTTGCCACTGGAATAAAGGAAGAGATGAAATAGGTAATCTTCTGCCCTGCCTAAATTGGCTAAGGACAGGGATGCCTGGGTGGCTCAGTCGATTAAGTGTCTGCCTTTGCCTCAGGTCATGAGGGATTGAGTCCTGCATCTGGCTCCTTGCTCAGCAGGGAGCCTGCTTCTCCCCTTCTCACTCCCCATGCTTGTGCTCTTTCTCTCTCTCTGTCAAATAAATAAATAAAATCTTAAAAAAAGAATAAATTGGGGGTGCCTGGGTAGCGCAGTCGTTAAAGCGTCTGCCTTCGGCTCAGGGCGTGATCCCGGCACGCCGGGATCGAGTCCCACATCGGGCTCCTCTGCTGTGAGCCTGCTTCTTCCTCTCCCACTCCCCCTGCTGTGTTCCCTCTCTCGCTGGCTGTCTCTCTGTCACATAAATAAATAAAATCTTTAAAAAAAAAAAAAAAAAAAAAAAAGAATAAATTGGCTAAGGACAAAAAAGTTTACAAGTCACTGTTACATGCTCTTTGGAGACAAGAGTTCTTTTTCTTTCTTCTTTAACTTTGGATCCACTCTTATGGAAAACATATGTGGTAGGGATTTAATAAATAGTTGCTGGAATAAATTTCAAGGGTTTAATTTACCTATAGCCTCAATATTTAAATTTTATTCCAAACATTCTTGCTTTCATATTCTAATTTTGAGATGTAGACCTTGCACAGTATCCTGAAAAAGGCAAAACTTAGGCCGTGCCTTGATACATATTAACATACAGAAAGAAGGAAATATAACTGATGAAAATAATGTGTGAGAAAATTCTTAGGTTTAGATGATCACATATTGATCAAAGTTGCCCAGGGAAGCCAGAAGAAAAATTAAAATTGGATTAAGATATGTATTTTTCTTATAAAGATTATAAATATTCTTAAAACATTTTACCTTATAAGTAAAACTAGAAGAATTAGAATTTTCTCCTAAATGTGGTAAGAGTAGAAACTTCTATGAATATTTGTGGATGTGTATTGATCATTAGGACAGAAAAAAATAGAAATTGGTCAGCAGAAACCTCCAGTTTAAAATATGTGAGTAAGAGGGGTGCCTGGGTGTCTATGTTGGTTAAGTGTCCGACTTGGGCTTAGGTCATGATCTTGGGGTCCCTGCTCTGCAGAGAGTCTGCTTGTCCCTCTGCCTCCACCCTCCCCTGCTCATACACTCGCGAGCTCTCTCTCTTTCTCTCTCAAATAAATAGATAAAATCTTTAAAAAATGTATGTGAATAGGAGCTGCTGTTATGGAGTCAAATATATAAATATTGTAAGTAAGCAGTTAGTATAATCTTACATTTTCATTATACTGAATAAGCAGACCACAGAGGCTGTACAGATTCAAGAGCATGGTATAGTTTTTGTCACTATTTGGTGATGTGAATTTAGTCAAAATATTAAAGTAAAAGTAATTATGAAATATCTGTAAAGAAGTAAGACATTTTTGGGGCGCCTGGGTGGCACAGCGGTTAAAGCGTCTGCCTTCGGCTCAGGGCGTGATCCTGGCGTTCTGGGATCGAGCCCCACATCAGGCTCCTCCTCTATGAGCCTGCTTCTTCCTCTCCCACTCCCCCTGCTTGTGTTCCCTCTCTCGCTGGCTGTCTCTATCTCTGTCAAATAAATAAATAAAATCTTAAAAAAAAAAAAAAAGAAGTAAGACATTTTTATCTGTACGGCATGTAATCATGACAGTTCTTTTGTAACTCTGTTTTCAATTTTATTAGACATGTATCCAACACATAGCTCATGATTTCCTCTGGAAAGCTGGTGCTAACCTTTGACCTATGTAATGGTTCCCAAAGAAAGTTAATTTGGTCTATTTTTTTCTGATTATTAAACTAATCTATAGTTATTTGTAAAAATATCCAAAATACAAAAGCATATGAAAAACATGACTTACCTATAACTACTCCACCCAGAGATGAGCATTTCTGTACTCACATGTAAGGTGTGTGAGCCCTGCATGTGTGTTTGTTTCACTGAATTGGGTTTTTTAGTAGCCCTAATAATTTAGCACCCCTCTTCCCGACATGAGTTCTAAACAAAGTACAAAATAAGACTAATCACCGAAGTGTGATAGATGAAGGCCCAGAATCCACCTTTGCTACAGATGGTGGAGGAGGATGACAGCTAGAAGTGCCTGCTAACTAACTCCTAGAATTGGACAGAATTGCCCACCCAGTCCCATCCAACATTGAACCTTGCTAGGCTTGCGCCAAGAAGACTTTGGGCATGGAAGAGCGGAGGAGAATTACTCCTTAAGATCAGCTTGCACGCAAGAAGGAAAAGGGAAGAGCTAAGCCAGGCGCTGTCAGTTACTTTTTACCACAATCACAGGTCAGATTAATGTACTACCCTCCTTCCTAGGGAAGAGTGAATGAGAAGTGGGACAAGGTTGGGGCAGGAGGCTATCACGTCAAAGGGCCTTAGAGGTATGTCAAGGAGTTTGAATACTCCTCTAGGGTAATGGGAAGCCATTAGACGGATTCTAGAAGAATAATACGATCCAAGTTGTATTCTTAAAAGAATCACTCTGGCCACTTTTTTTTTTAATTGAAGTATATTTAACATACAGTGTTATATTAGTTTCAGGTGTACAACATAATGATTCAACAGCTCTATACATTACTTTTTTTTTTTAATTTTTTTTTTAAGATTTTATTTATTTATTTGACAGAGAAAGACAGCCAGTAAGAGAGGGAACACAAGCAGGGGGAGTGGGAGAGGAAGAAGCAGGATCCCAGCGGAGGAGCCTGATGTGGGGCTCGATCGATCCCAGGGATCCGGGATCACGCCCTGAGCCAAAGGCAGACGCTTAACGACTGAGCCACCCAGGCACCCCTATACATTACTAAACACTCACCATAATAAGTGTAGTTACCATCTGTCACCAGTGTTATTGACTATGTTCCCTATGCTGTACTTTTCATCTCTGTGACAGTTGTTTATTTTATAACTGGAAGTTTGTACTTATAAACCCCTTCATCTATTTCACCCACTCCCCCTCCCCCATACCTCCCCTCCAGCAATCCCTCATGCCATTTTGCATGGAGAATAACTGTAAGGGGAGAAAGGTAGAAGTAAGGTGACTGGGGGCTGGCTGTTGCAGATGTCCAGGTAATTTCCTGGACCAGGTTGGTAGCGGTAGAGGTAATCTTTGGATTTTGAAGATTTTTTTTGAAGCTAGATTGACAAATGGGTAGAATTTAATGTAAAGGTAATTTATTCACAGTATTTTAAATTATGGCTTTTTAAAGAGTTGTGCACTATGTTAGAAAGAAAATCGCAGGTCTAAAATGGTGTCACTTAGGTTAACGAAGACTTAATACCTAACCCATCTCTTTTTTCAACTTCTTAGGAATGTAACCTTTAACCATTCAACAAGGGAGTTTTCTGGTCCGCACTAGGAAAATTACAGATAGACCCTTCCTGTTACCCTTAGGAGGGCAACCTTGCCTATAACAGTGGATTCTCTGCTTAATAATTTCCTTTTTTCCACTCCTTCTCTTTCTTTAAAAACCCTTTCTTTTCTGTAATCCTTTGGAGCTACCCTCTACTTGCTAGAAGGTATGCTGCCCATTTCATGCATTGATTTAAAAAGCCAATTAGATCTTTAAAGTTTGCTTGGTTGAATTTTTGTTATTTAACAACTGGTATAATAAAAAGAATTTAATTTGACAAAGATTCCATAAAACACATTGATTGATTTTCATGGTTTCTGATTTTTAAACGGTAAGCAGGCTGTTTGGGGTTGAGAATTTGGATTACAGGAAAATCTGTTTTGATTTTGTGTTATTTTAGCTAATTTTAAATAGTTCGTTTTACTTTTATGATTATCTTAAATCAATTGGCAATATGGAGTAAATCTCCCTAATTTTCTTTCTTTCTTTCTTTCGAGAGCGAGCAAGCATGAGTGGGGGTGGGGGGAGCAGAAGGAGAGGAAGAGAGAGAATCTTAAGCAGGCCCCATGCCCAGTGTGGAGCCCTGCCCGGGGCTCAATCTCAGGACCCTGAGAGCATGACCTGAGCTGAAATCAAGAGTCAAATACTCGACTGACTGAGCCACCTAGGCACTCCAATAATCCCTGAATCTTTAAAAAAAAGAGTTTTTGCATCTTCAATAGCATGAGTAAAGTCCTTTGCAGTTGTCTAGATAGGGCTGTTATGTCATTTAAAATGGTGGATCTCTGCAGGATGACTATAGTCTCTAGAAAGCCTATATAAGGGATTCCTCTCTCTAGGAGAGATATTTCCTTCGCTGTGTTTCTCAGCTTCAGGACAGCTATGATTTAT
Source organism: Ursus americanus (assembly GCF_024610735.1). Taxonomy (NCBI): domain Eukaryota; kingdom Metazoa; phylum Chordata; class Mammalia; order Carnivora; family Ursidae; genus Ursus; species Ursus americanus. Next base: position 36,366,087 of record NC_142141.1, on the reverse strand, counting down.
TTTGTAAGCTGAAGAGGCCAAACATTACTGTTTTAATCATTATAAACAGCATAGTAAATGTTAAATGTTCACTCAATAGAGCCACTAGTAGGGCTTTTATATACAGAAAGTAATGTCTGAGCCAAAAATGTGAAAGCGTTCTCTGGGCTGTGTGCATTCTCTTTTAACCTACTGTTTGATTCATTGCAACTGGAGAAGGGATGCAACCAGTGATGATTTGAGCTCTGAAACTCCTGGTGTTACAGTGAACCTCCCTGTTCTCTGTGTGTGTCTTTTTCTTTTTCTTTTTTTTTTTAAATTTCCTTCTTCTACTAATCATACAAGCCGTAATAATTTACCGCATTTCATAAAACTCAGAAACTTATTTTTATGTATTGATAGCCAAATTATAGAGCATTTCAAGATTCTGGTAAACCTCAACAATTTGAAATATTTAAAATATTTACCAGTTTTGTTCCTTATCAGAGTTTTTGTTCTTTTAGCTCTCTTCTACAAAGTAATGTGAGGATCCAATCTTAATTCAGAAGTATTTTTAAAGTTATTGCCCCAATTTATTTATAGTTAATTACATAAAGAATTATTCTCACAGCTGTCTGATAAAAAATTTTACTTTTTGCTGTAGAAGTTTTACTTTGGGTGGAAAACGCTGATGTTTATGGGATAGGTGGTAAAGTCACCAATTGCTGTGTATATCCTATAATAAGCCTGTTTTATTCCAAAAAACAGTTCTTATGCTCTCTCAGTCTGGTCATATGGCACAGAAAGAAAGGAATTACTTGTTTTGTAAAACTATGTTTTGTTTTGCCCACAGTAAATTACATTTTCATTGTGACTGACTATACAAGTATCTTTGCACAGACTGGCACACACCCACCCATGCAGTTGAAATAGTTTACCAGAACAGTTCCCAGTCTTGCAATGTACAATGTGCTCCCATATTTTTTCATTTGATTTGATTTGATTTTACTGATTATAATCTATTAAATTGATTTTATGAACCACTAGTCCAGAGCTTACAAAATACTTCTGAAGCATGTCCCAAATATAATTTGATCTTCACGGTGACCTTGTGGATATTGGTCCTTTCAAAACATAGTTAAAACCTGCCTTTAAAAAACGGAAGCTCTATACGCCTGGGTGGCTTAGTCGGTTAAGTGTCTGCCTTCAGCTTAGGTCATGATCCCAGGGTCCTGGGATTGAGTCCCTCATCGAGCTCTTTGCTCAGTGGGGAGCCTGCCTCTCCCTCTGCCTGTTCTGCCTGCTGCTGTCCTTGCTTGTGCTCTCTCTCTGACAAGTAAATAAATAGAATCTTTAAAAAACAAAAATGAAAACAGAAGCTCTGACTGATGATAAAGAAATGGTTTGGGGCATTTAGTGACCAGAGGGCATCATGAACCCAGCAGTCCCTTAAATGGTGAGAGAGAAGAAGGGGAGCTGCAGAGATTTAGAACAGGAGGCAGATGGATGCAGTAGATGCTTTTCCTGCCTCGGGATTTTTACCTTAACCCTTCAAAACATCTGCTATGCCACCAGAAGTCATGGGTGGTTAGAATGTGCTAGGTTGATGGTGTCTTGGAAAGCTACCGAAATTAGTTTGTCCAGGGCTCTATCTTTGAGATTCCTATCTCAAAGTTTACCCCTCTGAGTTTACCCCCAGCAATCCCATCCATACTAATCGAGTTCGGTTTCACTACTTAAGTGTGTTTCTCAAACTTCTTTTGTTTGCATACTATTCTCATAACTTTTCCCATCTCTCTACACCATCTTGTTATTTACTTAATTTTAAAACATTGATTTATTTTAAAATTATAAATATTTTTTAAATTGAGGTAAAATGCACATAACATACAGTTAACCATTTTATTTTTCATTTGAAATATATAATTTAGTGGTATTTAGTGTATTCTCAGTGTTGTACAACCACCAGCTTTCTCTAGTTTCAAAACTTTCTCATCATGCCATAAAAACATCCAGTGCCCATGAAGTAATCACTCCCCATTCTCCCTTTCGAAAGGAAACTTTGTAACACTACCATAAGCAAAAAGCCAATGTTTTTGTTAATAGAACATAGCGATTTTTAAAATTGCATTAAAAATAAAACAATCATAAATACTTGCTGGATACTATTGTCAGCCAAGGCTCTGTGTCTGAATTTTTTTCTATATTAAAAAGATAATTAGCAAGTGTTAAGGAGGTAAAAAGGCAAATTAGTGCTAAATCAAGACTCTCTCCTTGGAATTGAAGGAGAATTTTAAAAACAGTTTTCTCACTATGAGATTCACTACCATTTAATACTATTTCCTTGTACCACCTAAAATCTGTCTTGCTATAGCTGAATTTATCCAATGCCCACCCCAGTCTTCTCATTCATTTCATTTAAGGGATACTGTATTAGTCCCAGAGTTTTCTATAACTGAAATTGAGAATGTGTTTTACCAAGTACGATGATGGCAGTCTTCATCATTATCCTTGATCATTTAAAATTAGGTATTTACCAAAGAGTAAACTAGATGCTTCAGGAGTTTTAATAAAAAGACACAGATACTACTCTGGAATGACATAAATCTTTGTTGTGAAAATCTGTGCACAATTAACACTTAGAAAAGAAAACTGATAATAGTAGACAAGTGGGTTGATTGTATTCTAAAATTTCATTGGTTTAAATTGTTTGGAACTTGTATACTTTTTTGTAGAAACAGTGTTAATATTAGCTATTTTTGTGAATATTCTAGATTAGTCCAAAGGAGCTTATCTTTCTGTGCTCTTCTTTATGTTCCCCATAGGTAGGTCTGGTAGGACAAAAAGAGTTCTTTGCCTTCCAAGCTTCAGTTTACTCTCATCTGAATAATAAACTTCATCTTTGTCTGGTTATACGGATTAAGTGAGATAACCTTTGTGAAAGTACAAAGCACCTGATCCCTAGGTGAAGGTCATTAAGTGTCCCTTCTTTTATTTAGTCACTCGTATTCATAGTTTTGTTAATATGTTATAGAACTACATCAAGAGTGTATGCCCAGGGGTGCCTGGGTGGCTCAGTCAGTTAAGCATCTGCTTTCAGCTCAGGTCATGATCGAGCCCTGTGTGGGGCTCTCTGCTCAGTGGGAAGCCTGCTTCTCCCTCTCCCTCTGCAGCTCTCCCTGCTTATGCTCTTTCATTCTCTCAAATGAATAAGTAAATAAAATCTTTTTTTAAAAAAAGACCATTTGTCCAGAGAAGTCAGTTAGCTTTGTTCTGGTATGACCTATAGAACTTTACGAGAGAATTCACCTCCTTCTCACTGCTGCCTACCTCAACAATAGTAATTGTGGTGGTGGTAGTGATAATAATAATAGTAATAATTATTAGAATAGGTGCTAACATTGTCTACCTACTGTGTACCAGGAATTTTTCTAAATGCTTTCAATCTATTTGCTTGTTATACAGCTTATGAGGTTAATATTGGTATCTCCATTTCAAGAATGAGTTAACTGAGACGGAGTAATTTATCTAAGGTCATACAGTAAAGCATAGGTAGATCTGGGATTTGACTCCAGGAAGTCTGGCTCCAGAGTCTATACTTCTAAGCACAATCTCTTGAGTCTCTGAGAGTGGGAACCCATTCATCTACCCAATTGAGGGGGCCTCTGTTCTCTATATGTTGTTCAAAAGCCAGGAAATGCATATTATCGGAGGTAAAATTGTCTGATTGATGATCTGGTTCCAATAAGAAAAGATCCCACTTCTGTCTGTCTGCCTAGAAAGGGCCCGCAGGGCTGGGTAATTAGGGAGTGGATCCAGGAGAGAAGAAAGAAGGGGGGGGGGGTAGTGTAAAGGGAATTCCTGGGTCCTTCTATCACAATTAATGAGGATCAAAATGGAATAAGGCTGCTAGAGGAAAAGAGCTCAGTTTAGACTCAGGTAATTAGGCAAGGAGTGACTACCAGAGCCTTTCCTCACAGCTGTATTTCCAAATGCTACCACCTAAATTGACTTCATTAGAAGTACTTCTAAATTTTATATCTATTTCCCTTGGTAAAAAATGTGTGGTGTCCACATTCATTAAAGGAAATAATTCACTCTGTACTATATTTATGCTTTCTGTATTTTATTACTGAGATATGAATCAAGATTATAGAAATAGCATAAAATTAAAACATTTTACTAAGTTTAAATGGCCATAACTTAAACGGAATTCTTTGTCATTGACTAGATCTAGTAGCCAGATGACATTGTGCTATTTTATTTTTAAACCTACAAAGATTTGCCTATAAACCATTTAGTAGCAGAGCAGACTTTCCAAGTGCTATGAGTTAAAACATATGGAGATACTAAAGATACTTGCATGGGGCTTGAATGTTTTCCCACACATAAAATGTGTAGCTCAAGGAGGGAAAGATATTTTAGACATTTCACTGAAACACTAGTAGAAGTTATAGCAAAATACGTGATAGTTATTATTTTTTATATTGAAAAATTAAGAGTACTTTAGATAGATATAAGCCAAAAAGTTAAAAAAAAAATCTATACTCTAACCCTAAATCCACATTCTTAGGAAGTGACCTTCCTGTATAAACTTGAAACAGATATAGTTGTGTGTGTGTGTGAATGTGTTTGAGTTTGATACTGATTGCTTGTTTGTATGGGGCTTTCCCATTTACAAAGATAGACTTGGACCAAGTGCTTCTGTTTTATCTTACAGGGGAGTGTTTTTCAGTATCTTAAAAACCAATACATATTCTGTGTTTCGCAGTTAGCTAAGAACACTTTGTTAAGCTCTACTTTCTGTACTCTGTTACAGAAACAGTGGGTAAATCAAATATGCTTTTTCAAACGAGTCTCTATTCTTACCCCACACAGTGATTTGCCATGCCCTTCCTGGTGACAATGGTGTGGGGTGAGGTCGAAAGGAAGGCCTGTTTTCTTCCCTTTCAGTAAATGGCTGTGTGCAAGAGAGGTCCATGATCAGACTTGTTTTTGAAGAATCACTTTGTTGTCTATGTGGTAGATAAATTGGAGGAAATTAAACCAGGAGGCAAGGGGGTCAGTTAAGAGGTGCTAGGTTAGTCCAGGCCCGGTGGGAGGTGAGAATGGAGATCAATCCAAAGAAGTGGATTAGAGAGATATTTAGAATACAGGAAAGACACATACAATTTGGTAACTTGTATGAGAGGAACGCAGGATGAGTGACTGACCAGGTTGAGTAACTGGGATGCATGCTACCATCAAGGCAGGGAGATTTGCCTGAGGAAGTAGAGGAAGAAGAAAGTGCTGTAAGTAGTTCAGTTTGGGATGTGTTTATTCACAAAATCTTCAATTCCATATCCAACTCAGTGGAATAAATGAATTAGTTAATTTATTAATTCCTGGGGCTTATATCCATGCCCATTACTCTTTTGCCCTGATTTTGACTGAAAAGTGCTCTAACTTTTTGGCCTAGGGCTGGACTTCTATTTCTGAAATCTCACTGAGATTAGATTCTTTCCTCCATTGATCTCCCAGCCTAATTTCCTCATTTCTGCTAGTTGAATTTCCATGCCTTGACCCTGTGCCTTCTCTACCTGTACACCACTTTGCTCATGATCTCTGTCCCATGTTTCACTGTGATCCTTACCAGCTCCCTCCCTGTCTTACTCAGCTTTGGATCCAAAATCCCTTCTGGATGCATATACTTGAGAAAGATGGCACAATGAGACTTGTGAGAGATGTATTTTCCCAGTGTCTCTGTGCACTGATTTTGATAGGGGCTAGGAGAGGTCACAACCCTGTAGAGCAGAGGACGATGACTGTACTGGATCTTGTGCCGCTGCTGCCTCAGAACCAGCTGTTGGAAATAAACCGCTCCACCCCTCCAGTGCCTGTTGTATTCTTGCTAAAAATGTTTAATTTCAGTCTAATAATGAGAAAACATCAGACAGATCCAAACTGAGGGATATTCTGCAAAATAACTGGTCAGTACTCTTCACAAGAATTTAAAAAAACTTTCTACATTAGAGGAGACTAAGAGGACATGACAGCTAAATGCAATGTGGGGTCCTGGGTTCAGTCTGGACCAAAAAAACCCCCAAGGTATATGTGCATATAAATGATTTACCTTTTGAGGGTGGCCCTCTGGAGGACAGCCATGTCTCCTGATGCCATTAAACGAGTTTTAGTGGGAAATAGAGCACAGCTCCCACACCAAAAGCCAAAAATGCCAAATGCTGACTTTCTCAGCCTTGTTTGTGTTTCTAGAATGCAGGTATTCAGCTGAGGCTTGAGCAATCAAATTCACCTACTCTGGGCTTTGAATCAGGAGCTAGTGAGAGAGGAGAGTTCATCCTAGTGTGGGAGTAGGAGTACAAGCAATCATGTTCAAGGGCAGCAGTGACGCCGATGGTATCACATCCAACATTCTGAAGTGGCAGTGGTGCCTTCTAGATTTGTTCTGGATTCTGAGTCTCGCTGGCATCCTGATTGTGCCAAACCTGCCTTGTTCCCACACATTTTCTGAGCCTGGCTCTGTAGTTTCCTCAACAACTACAGGATGCATTTTCTGTTATTTCAGTGAATTCTTTTTCTTGTACAGTTGAGAACTCTAACTGATAATGTACAGATCTACTCATGTTTAGATGTTAGCTAAAATATCAGAGGTAAGATAGAACCTTTTAGCATATGATTTCAATGGATTTAATGCTTTTCCCTGTGATTACTAGAGAGCTATCTGGAACTTAAAACTGCCTCTATCTTTCTTATCCTGTCTATTAGGACACTAAAATGAGTTTATGTTGCAAGAGTTATTTTGAGGCATGTATATTTCAGATTTAATGTGCTCTTATATGTGTTATATTGATCTATTGAGTTTGAGAGTCATTACAGTGTAAAGGTTAACAGTGTAATTTCTGGAGATTTGCCTGGATTCAAATCCAGGCTCTGCCACTTATTATCTGAACAGTCTCTCCACTTATAAAATGGAGATAATAACAACACTTCCCCTCAGTTTATTAGGAGGACTAAATGTGTGTGTGTGTGTGTGTGTGTGTGTGTGTGTGTATGTATTATATTAGCTATTGTTAGCTACTGTTGTAATTTTGATTGTCTTATCAACTCGGAAGTTTATTTTTATTTCATTTTCTGGTCAATTTTAGTATGTCAAGTCCTTAAACCCTGTTTGTGTCTGCAGTATGTTTCCTCTTTGTTAACCTCTGTAGTAGGTATCTTATAGGAGAAAGTTCACACTGATGCTAAGATCTGAGATCAGATTTTGTGAATTGATAATGTTATTGCATCAACTCTATTTATGACAGTTTTTGGAATCTATACAGCATCTCAGTTTTTAGGTGATTTGCTTATAAGGAAAAGTGATAACTACCATCCCAACTTAAGAAGGAAATGAATTTGTAATTTTGAGAGCAAGACTAAAATATTAGCTTCAATTAATTATCTTAAAATATTTCTAGAATAAGTTGATATACATAGTGCTTAAAAGAAAAAAAATGTTATCTAACTTAATTAAATGGATTTTTATAAGCCAGATGAACAAAATTAAGCTATTCACTGGCTGCCCAAGAGATGAGTAAATTAGAACATTCGGAAGAAATGGAGAACATAAAAACAACCCCCGAGAGTTATTCATTTAAGTAATGAACAACAGCATCATTGTGTTGAGCCTTTGAAATTCTTTCCCTTGTTGCCTATTGGAGTAAGTTTTCCTTAAAGAATGATTATACCAATATGATGGAAAAAACCTGAAAATATTTCCCTATAAACTTCACACTTTCTGATCATGTGATTAAGACTCAGTGATTTTAATCATTATGATCGTGATTCTTTCCCAGTGGATATGGACATCGTTATCCATCTCTGAAGGCTCATCAAAACCTTCCTCAAAGTTTTATTGTAGTCAGTTAGCAGCCTATTAAAGGAAAGCCAGAGTGCTCATTCAGGCTGCTAGCGAGACAGGAAGAAGTTAAAAAATTACTGTCTAAATACTTTTCCTGCCTACTTTGCAAATCTAGGAATGCTAATCTGTGGACCTTAATAATTCATGCGTATTGTTAGTCATAATTCCTTTGTTTTCGTGGCTCTTAAGCTTTTTCTGGTCTGGGTTTCTTGTACAGTTCTTTGTCAGTGGCACTGGCCTTTTACATTTTAGTTGATGCCAGTGTCATCTGTTTTGGATTATAAATTCCTTGAGGGCACTGACTCTTTGGCTTGGGTTCTACCACACTCTTTGATGGTGATCATGATGATGAAGTGGTTTGCTTCTTTAATTTCAAATATACTATTGACTTCTGGTTAGCATATTCTGAGAATTAATAATATTGCATCTATTTCTCAATATTCATCTACTTTCCAATTGCCTATTATATAATAGCTAATATAATAAGTGGTGTTTGTTGATCATTTTCTGGGTACCAGAAGTGTGTGTGAGCACTTCACATTTATTATTGCATCTAATTCTCACCACAATTCACTGAAATTCATGCTATTTTCTCATTTTACAGATGAGAAAACTAAGGCTTAAAGAAATTAAATAACTTGCCTGTTGTGTACAATTAGAAATACTAAAGCCGAGAGACCCAGTTCTTTCTGATTTCAAAGGTACTGCTTTCAGCCACTGTATCATGGGTTTCTTTGAGTCCCCGTGGACATTTGCGTGTGTCATTGATTCTTTCATTTCTCTGAAATCTATAAGTAATTTTCATTCCTTATAGAATGCTTATAGAGTTATCATGATCGTAATAGCATGCTCTTGAAAAAATGAGTATTTCACTGAGTTGCCTTCACTTATTAGGGAAAAGAATTCTAAAAATGTCTTCCTCTCCCATTTATCTAACACTGGAAGACCTGTTATTTTAATTGTTAATGGTATTTAGAATATGGAGTGGACATTCCTGATGGTAGCTGCCAGGGTTGATACATTTCCCTGATAATTCTTCTGTAGCTATGCCTTAGCCTTTCTGATGTGGTATTCACTAGTCTTTGATAAATAGACTGTATTGTGTGTTTTTTTTCCTTGAGAGAATGATGGAGTTAAAAATAATCACAACACTAATTTTAAAAGAACATGCTGACATTTAGATCTAAAGACTTTCTCCTCTAGGCTATGAAGTCTTAAAAGTAGGTCACACTTTGGGTTTAAACTCTGAACAGATACTTGCTCTCTGTATTAGCTTTACCTTTTGATCTTAAAGCAGCACTTATTCTTGACTTCAGTAAATTTTAAATTGTCCTTCCAAATTTGAAATACCATATGAAATGAAAAATCACTAGTCATTTAAAGGAGAAAATTAAAGAAACAAGTTTATACTTTTCTGTCTTCTTGAAGAATTAGAACTTTTCTTCAATCTAACTGATTTAAGTTAGAAATATGAGACAGTTTAAAAGTACGGAAGTTCATGCTCACTTGAATAAAATGAGGTATAGGGTAGCATCCTTAAAATTCTCTGTAGAGTTACTTTTCATTAAGCAGAGGACAGTAAAGTAAGAGAGTGTTTGCAGGCCGTACCCTAAATATAGCCTGCTTCACGGAGTTAGCATAATTGACAATTCACTTGTTTCCCAGTACTCTATTCATTACAACAGAATCGCTGTGGGTCTTTTGAACTGTTTTTCCTCAGTTCTACACCACCACAAACCACTGAAGAACATGACCTTTAGCCTTTCCTCTTTTATTTCTCTGATTCATAGCACACTTTCTTATACTTAGAATTTCTCTTCCAGATTCCCCTGCCCTGTACTGCCCGGTTCCAGTTACGTGTAAACAGCGGGCTCACTTCTCTGCTATAGGCACTGATCACTGACACATGTGTTTTTGCAAACGGATTTTTGTTGTTCTGTAGTAGCATAAACTATTTTAGATGTCAGCTATTTTAGAAAAGCCAGAAGGTTGGTGGTGGTGGAGGTGTAATTAAAGGATACTTTAAATGTTCTAGATCTAGTAACTCTCAATATTTGATATAAATATACTTGTTAAGAGTTTTGAAAGCATGATTGCTAAAACTTTGGTACCTGTTTACTTTTAGAGTAGGTATTTTTTTTATTTGTATAAGTTGCCTACAGTTATGTAGTGTTAGGAGGTATTTGTTTCAAGATCAGTAAACTGGTGATGATTTATTTCACATTTTAGTTCTCTAGCCCAGTGTTACCCTCATCCTCTAGTGTTACCCGTCCTGCTCTTCCCTTCTTCTCTATACTAAGTCTAGTTTTTCCTCCCAGATGCTTAGTACAGTTTTCTCTTTCCTTTCTTCCTCCGTTTCTTTCTTGTCTTATTACTGAAAATAATAGTTAACTAAATTCTTTGTTTAGAAAATAAGATTGTATCCTTTGTCTTATTATTATTTATATTTGACTTTATAATCTTGATCTCTGTTGTTATGATTTAAAATAGGAGCCCCAAGATTGTTGAAATTGAGCCTAAGATTATAATCCTATATAAGTATTTAACAGGTCCCATTTAAGATGGTCTAAAAGAGAATATTTCCAGCGTGAAACTGTCAAGATAAGACACATATCAGGTATTCATGACAACCAGGAAGTGGGGAAGTATAATTAGAATCCCTGTTGGAGGCATACTGCCTGAAGTACACAGTGCACATGCATTTTATACTGACTCACAAAGTACTGACAGTGAAAAGGCATTTTCCACTTATCCAAGGAATACAAAGAAAGAGCGACATAGGAAAAAAGAAGAGCATAGAGAGAAAGATCAGTTAAAAACTGATCCTGTAGGGGCGCCTGGGTGGCACAGCGGTTAAGCGTCTGCCTTCAGCTCAGGGCGTGATCCCGGCATTATGGGATCGAGCCCCACATTAGGCTCCTCCGCTGTGAGCCTGCTTCTTCCTCTCCCACTCCCCCTGCTTGTGTTCCCTCTCTCACTGGCTCTCTCTCTCTGTCAAATAAATAAATAAAATCTTAAAAAAAAAAAAAAAAACTGATCCTGTAGATGTTATTTTGTCTTCAGTTTCTTAGGTCAGCTTCTAATTAATTTCATCAGATGTTCATAAATAAAGAAAATGACCCAGCATCCTCAGTTCAACTAATATTTATTGCATAAATACTGTTGTTACCTGGTCCATTATCTTCATAAGATTATGATCCATTTCAAAGTATAAAAACAGTTCGGGGCACCTGGGTGGCTCAGCTGTTAAGTGTCTGCCTTCAGCTCAGGTTGTGATCCCAGGGTCTTGGGATCGAGCCCCACATCAGGCTCCCTGCTCAGCGGGTGGCCTGCTTCTCCCTCTCCCACTCCCCCCCCCCCCCGCTTATGTTCCCTCTCTCACTCTCTCTCTGTCAAATAAATAAATAAAATCTTTTTTTAAAAAATAAAAAATAAAAAGAGTTCAAAACTGACCAGAATTATACATAAGCATTTTTAATGTTTTGTTCGTTTGTTTTTTGATGAACAATAAGTAAGCAATATGTTTTCCTAAAAAGAATGAAATCTTGCTTGCTAATTAATTAGGAAACTCAGAAGTATTTTGAACTTGTAATGATAGTTCTTACATCTACCAAATGTAGGATTTAGAAAAGATGTAAAACTGTTCTTCAGGAAATGAGTATTATACTTCCAACAAAATTGTCAGGCTTCAGTTTTTTATGACTTCCTTGGGCATTTTGGGAAATAATTTTTAGATTTTCTAAAATATTTTAACCTTTACCCAAATGAAAGGGCAGCATGAGAAAGAGTTCCCTTTCTAGCATTCCTTATAGAAAGTCTAGAGCTTTGTTTCTGTGGTTGTTGCTACTAAACAATTTTAGGAAAGATCATGAAGTAGTGGGGTCTTTACCAATGCATTTTATATAATGTGTGACTATCATGATGCTATACAGACTGTTACCAGATATCTAGCAAAGGGCTGCCTGCTTGAACTTTGTAGAATTTCTCACGCGATCTGAAACCAGAGCTGATTCTGGCTCTTTTGTGTAGCTTCGAGTTTATAAAGAAAAAACAACAGCACTGTTTATTGATTATCTGTGATATTTCTACCCTTACTAAACTGTATCCCATGGTAAAACAAATTTAGGAACAACTGAAATTTATTTAAAAAACATTATTGATCAGTAGAATAAATTTAATGTCTTTTATTCTGTGTTGTGTCTTATGGTACTTTCGAGCTTATTTGGACATTTTTCCTCCTAGTTCACGCTGTCCTATATCAACTACACCCAAATGACTACATATTCACTGTGTGACATAAAATGCTAAATGCCAATACTTTTCCTCATGAAGTATTACATTTTAGCTTTGAATGCCTCAGACACAGGAGGCACTCAATAAATATTGACAGGCTGAAACGTATATAAAAGAGAGATTTCAAAAATACTTTAAAAAATAGTTGTCTTGGGGCGCCTATGTGGCTCAGTCATTAAGCGTCTGCCTTTGGCTCAGGTCATGATCCTGGGGTCCTGGGATCGAGCCCCACATCGGGCTCCCAGCTCGGTGGGAAGCCTGCTTCTCCCCTCCCACTCCCCCTGCTTGTGTTCCCTCCCTCGGGGTCTCTCTGTCAAATAAATAAATATAATCTTAAAAAAAATAGTTGTCTTATTGAAACAAATTAATGTTCCAATTTTCTCCCCACCAAGAAACTTCCCACATATGAAAAGTTCACCAGTAAATATATGGAAAGATCAAATGAAAAAATGTTTATTTTGAAAGGATGTACCTAATAAATACTATCCATCAGTATCTTTTCTTCCTTTACTTGCTTGAGTAAGATGGTGATAATTTCTGCAATGTATGAAGAGTTCTTGGGTTCTATTCCTAAAAACCACGTCTTTCAGGCATGCTAAATTTTCTTCTGTTTTATCTAAATTTATGATACCACTCTACTGTAAAGTATGATATCGTAATTTAGAAATCATAGTGATTAATCCTAATATCAACTTGAACTAATTAATAACTTTTTAAAAAAAAATAATATTTTCCAGAGAAAGAGAGCTATGTTTTTAGTGGTAATCTGTTGGTAGCTAAATTGTCAGAAGTGACTATAAAATAAAACATCAACAAACATGGTTGGTACTCTTCACCCATTATTTGTTGTCTAAAGTTTATGGAAAAAACAGTGGTTTGATATATTTCTTTGGCTTTGAACAAAACAACACTGTAAAGTTGAGTACTTCCCCCTTCTTTGTAATACATTATTCATAGGGTTTGAATTATAGCTGAAATGCATGTGTCTTCTTTATGAAAGGAAAAGTAACTGGAATTTTCAAGTATGAAGATTTTATTTCATATGTAAAAATGGCAATTTGGAGCAAGGATTTTTCTCTGCTGTTTTTTATTTTTATCTCTTCTAAATTTCATTGATCCTATTGAATTTTACTTTTAAGGCATTGATTTTTCATTATTAACATTGTCAGTGGCCTCTAAATGTTTTTTGAAATGATATTTAGAAATCATTTAGAAATGACATAAAACTGAACTGTGAATTTTCAGTGATAAACTCCCTTAAAAGCATATTCCTGTATCCAACTTCATAAAAATTAAATCAAATCAAAATTTTAAAAAGGTATTTTAAAAAGAGTTCTTGGGGCACCTGGGTGGCTCAGACTGTTAAGCCTCTGCCTTCAGCTCAGGTCATGATCCCAGGTTTCTGGGATCCAGCCCCGCATATGGCTCCCTGCTCCACGGAGAGCCTGCTTTTCCCTCTCCCTCTGCCTGCCGCTCCCCCTGCTTATGCTCTCTCTCTCTGTCAAGTAAATAAATAAAATCTTAAAAAAAAAGAGAGAGAGAATTCTTGTGTGTACTTTAGAAAAGCTTCATGTAGCAAAAAGTACCTGGATTGAGACCTACAGGTTAACTATAGGGCAGGCAGTGAGGAGAGACGCAGGCTCTCTAAATAAAGAACAGCATAGGCAACAGTGTAAAGTGGAAAATGAAAGTCTTGCCAAGTGACAGCGACAATTTGAGTTTATCTAAAGCAAAGGATTGTCATTAGGAGTAGTAGGAAGTAAGACCAGGAAGCTAGGTTGGGTCCAGATCATGGAAGAACCTGAATGTCATCGTGCTTGGTTTTAGACATGCATTCGTTCATTCACTCATCCATTCATGAATTTACTTACTTTCTTACTTACCTATTTACCTGCATATTTTCCTTATTATTTTGCAATGTCACTTTCTAGAGGTCTGTGCATATGGAAATAACATGACCTACAAAGTTTTATTAGAACAATTAATTTGGCGGGGGTATATAAGATGGTTGGGATGAGCGAAAGATCTTTCCTTCCTTGAATTATTATAATAAGTGGGATGAAGCAGGGGAGCATGATGGGAAATGGGGCTTGTGATCTTGAGCAGAGTCATTAATCTTTCTAATCTTGTGTGGTTTTCCTATCTAGACAGTGGATGTAATAAAAAATATCTTTCCTAGTTGTCTCACTGGTTTGTTGTGACCAAGAATGTGATAGTACACATAAAAGTGCTTTCTAAACTATGAAGTTAGTATACATTAGCCAGATATTACTTATTATATTGTCAATATTTATAGGAACACTCAGGGGTTATCGGCCATTATAGTGGTTACTAAATAAAGCAGCATTGGATGTGAGAGATGTATTATATTGAGGGGTATTTGATAAGGGTCAAAGATGATGTTTAGTGACTAAAAAAATTATAGAAGGTTAACTAAAATAAAAAAGTCAGGACTGGGAGCAGGTTTGGGGGTAAAAATGTATGAGTTCAGTTCTAGGACTGTTGATTGGAGGAAATAATAGTACATCTAAGTGGAAATGTCCGGTATCATTACATGTTAAAGGCTTTGCTTGAGAGAAAGTTCTGGAACAAAGTGGGGTTGAAATTTGGGAATCATTTGCATGGCAGGTTATTGAAGCTATTAAAGTGCATTTGTGAGCTCTTGGGCAGTGGGTATTGAGAGGAAAGCAGACATTTAGAGGAAAAACCATGCACATAATTTGTTCCCTCACACACTCTCTCATATGTTTTGCTCCTTATTTTGAGGAGGAATAGACATCGTAACTCCCTCTACTACTCAGCCACCCATTCTTTTTTAATACTGTCCTGAAACAGCAACATTTGCTTCAGCAGACCTTCCTTGAGGGCTTTCAGAACATCAATCAGCACAATGTGCTTTGTTTTTATAGGGGCAAACTGTTAAGGGAGTTAACTGGCTATTTATCTTTAGTTTTGAAAGGGGAAAGAAAAAGTCTTTTTATCTCTGGATAGATCCTCTCCTATCTCATTTCTTGAGCTGATTTGGTGATTCTGGCACTAAAGTTGGCATGATAGTGAGAAAGGCTGAGAATCAATGTGCTAATGTGGCCCTGGGGACAAGATATTTGTTGGAGTCCAAATCCTGTAACCTGGGCTGTTGCGGTAGGACCATCTGGTGGGATGTGCAAGTTGTACCCTGTCAGTTAAGGCCCTTGATAATCTGATCCCATAAATCTTCTCTGCCTTACCCTCTACACTTCTGCATTCTGATCAAACTATGTTTCCAATGCCATGTGCTTTTAAACCTCCTCCATACCTCAGCTAGGCAGTTTCCTCAGCCTTAGTATCAGATGTGTCTGTGAAACCTTAGCCAGTCTGCCAAGAGAGAAATAATTGTCCCTTTCTTTGCTTTCCCAAACTATTTTATATCAGGAATAGATAAGAGGTCAAGCTCTAGAGTCAGATTTTGTAGATTTAAGTTCCAGCTCTAATTAAGTATATAACCTGCTTCCTCATTTGTAAAATGGGAAGTTTTGTAAAGATAAAATAAAATAATATAAATAAAGAGCTTACCCTGGGAATGGAACATAGTAAGTCCTTAATAAATGTTATTTTATAGTGATTATTGATGAGGTCGTAGAATATAGGTGAGGTTCAGTGGGGTGGAGTCTGGAGCTGACGACCAAGAAAGAATTCTTGAGGCGTCTTTGGTGCAAAATTCGTGGTTTATTAAAGCACGGGGTCAGGACCCGTGGGCAGAAAGAGCTGCTGCCCCGGGTTGTGAGAGGTGGCTGATTATACACCATGGGGTTGGGGGAGGTGAGGAAAAAGGGAGGCTGAGAAAGCACTTTCATATGTCAAAGAAGACTCGCAGGACACTGGAGGCCTCGCTATTGTCAAGCCAAGGCTGTTTACACTATCACTGTGTCCCTATCAATGAGCTGCAGGTCCTTTCCTTAGTTTTAGGGCAGCCAGGAATGGTGAGGAATGTTGCATACATGGGGGGAGGGGGTGTTGCAGGGTGTCAGCTTCGCTTTGTCTTCAGCCAGCCTTCTATTCCCTCATCAGTTATCATATCTTGAAACCATAAAAAGTGGTTTCATCCTTTGTTATTCATAGTTGTATATATTTTTGTCTCCTTTGCAAGATTGGGAGGTCTTAGGGGCTCCAGGTAGTTATTTTATTCCTGGGGGGGGGGGGCTAGAACAGTGCCTCATTTACAGTAGAAACTCAGTAATTGATTATGAATTGAGGAACCAGTTGAGCGTGGATATGGAACAATAGCAACTGTCTGGTCTCCCTTCCATTGAAACCTAGTGTCTTCAAATCCAGATTTCAAAGGATTACACTTTATTTTTATAAATTACTGTCTATTTTCACTCTGACACCCCCTCTCTTACATATACTGTGGCATACACGCCTTAATCATGTCACATACTGACTTCTCACTGGCATCACATAATTAATAAGTTTATACCCAAGTGATAACTTTTCAAAAAAGAATTAGGACAAAAGCCCATGTAAAGAAAAGATAGGAAGGCTGAATTTGTTAACTTTTTATTGTTTAGGTGACTCATTGTTTTTAATTAAACATAGATAAGAGTCTCTAAAATTATGAAAATTGTTTAACATATAGATTAATGCTCCCATACTATCTCTCTTTTACAATGAAAATAAAAAATACTTAGATATATATGCCCTTCTCCCATAAAATATTGAACATGCTAGTTAAATAAGAGATATATATTCTCAGATGATAACTTTTCAGTGGAAATTCAAATAGAACCAACTCTCTAATCCTATGTGATTGTAAGAAGGGGCAGCATGAATATTAGGCTACCAGACAATTGCTTGTCATCTCTAAATGTACTGTGCCCTCTCCCACTCTGCCTTAGAAAATAATGTTCCTTCTCCCTACTATATACCTTGTCCCTTTCTCTGCCTGGTGACCTCCTCGTTATCCTCCAAAACTGCCCTTAAATGTTATTACCTCTGTCAAAACATTCCTGCCCCTAGACAGAATTCATTACTTGCTCCTCTCTGCCTGTGTGAGACCCCTTGGAGCTCTCCTCCCACACTATACTGGGAGTTCCCTGAACAGTGGCCATCTCTGTAGCTTCAGCTTCCCAAGTGCTTAGGTGCTCTAGAAATGTTTAGAGTTTGGATGAACTGGTGAATGAGTTCAGTAAACTAGAAATCCACAAACAGCCCCAAATCCAGGGTTTTGACAAGAGTGATAGGCTAGCAGCTTGCTCTCTCCCAACCATTTGCCAACCGTAGTTTTGTTTTAAGACAAAATTAAACATTTGAAGTTTTAGTTTCATTATTTTGTCTTCCCACTTTCTGTCAGAAGACCATTTATTTAAGAGACTGGAAGAAGAGAACGAGATACTTTGCATTTGGGCTAATCAAATCCTGATCTCTATACTAAGAGATTCTCCTTGGTACTGATCATATTTTCTATCAATAAGAGGAGTGTTAATGATCTGTACACGTTTCATTCAATAATTTTCCTTTCAGCAAGTTCTTAGAAAATGACTTAGAAGTAGATTATTATTTTCATTTTTTGGGGGGGGGTATGTTCTACATCCTCAGGAGCATATATTTTAAGATAAATATATAGAGTATATAGATTTTAAGGTAAATGCTTCTATAGTTAGAAAACACATTATTAATACTTCTTAACTGTTTGTGACCTAATGCAATTATGTAATAACCTTGATTAAGTTCCTTAATCATAGTAGCCATATTTCATGATCTTAATAACTACATGAGGCAAATGGCTACCATGTTGGACAGTGTGGGTCGAGAACACAGGCAGATTTCCTGCTTCTTGCCTTGATGACAACCAAACTCTGCTTTGTTTCTCTAGAGAGTCTTGGGTGAGAGCACATAGTCTCTTTTTCATCTTTCTCTGTGACATCTGACCTTTGCCTAGAAGGGGCAGGGGCCAGGAGATAGGAGAGTTTCCTACCCTCTATCAATAGTAGGTGCTTTTTGCTTTTTATTAAAGTAGTGTCCAGACCACAGCCCTGGACCAAAGTTCGTCACCACACCTGTGCCTGCCACTTATGGATGATGTGAAGGGTCTTAGGAGCAAATGCACTTATAGATAGGCTTTCAGAACTTAACGTATTGATAAATAGCAGAACTTCAATATCTTTCCATTAAAACTCAGGTGAAAAAAGAGTTTAAGAGAATATTCTGAGCTTGTGGAGATAGCACAGTTTTATGGATGAGTAAATGTTTTCCAAGATCAAGGTAAATGTTAAATACCTAGGAGAGGTTTTTGTTTGTCTGTTTTTAAACTCAGCTTCGTATCCTTAATAAAGATTGATATGTAGTCATTCCCAAAACGTACTTGTCTGCACAAAGGAGGAATCTACCTGCCTTGGTTAAAATGGTTTCAGTGCATCCCTGTGCTTATACTTAATGATATCTTACTAATAAATGAGTTACTTTTTTTTTTTTTACTTCAAATTAAAACAATTGCTTTTGTCATGTTACCTGAAGGCAGTGTCTTTCTCTTCTATCAGCCTATTATTACAATGTGGAAATAAGGTGTGTGGAATTTTTTAGTTTATTAAGAGAAGCCGGAAGTCCCTAATTTCTTGAATACCTGTAGGTTGTTACAAATTCCTATTTGTTTCTTCCATCTTCTGTCTTCTTGTAATTAAAAAAATTTTTTCCGGCAGTTAACTGCTTGGTCACTGTTCCCTTTTTTGTGGTTTTAGTTGAAAGATTATACCAGCATCATTAACAAATATAATGAACAAGGAAATGTAAGACACTATTTAACAAGGAAAAAAGTAATTAAAACATTTAGAATATGAATTACAGTATAATCTTGAAGGTAGGGATTGTGGTTTTGCATCTGTTCCTACAGGCATGGCATAATGCCACAGACCTAGAAAGCAACCAATACATATTTGCTTCAGGTTGGTTTAACTGAGTGAAATTAGAACTCTTGCTTTTTTGAAATGAGTTACTGCTATGCTCAGTATAAACAAAATATCGGTACTATTATTTTTAGTTGTAGTGAAGACATTTTCTCTAACAAAGTGTACATTCAAAGAAGAGAAAACATTCTATATTTGTAATTGAGCTAAGTTTAAAGTTACATTATACGGACCTCAACTTTGACTTGGGGGGCAAAAATGCACATTTAAGCCAGTTAACTGTGGGGTGTAATCCTTGGAGAAAAGGCAAAAGATCATTTGACTTCTGCGGTATACGTTTTACCAAGACTTACACTGTGCTTTATTTTCTGTTTTCTATCCTACAGCTCCAGTAGTGTGGTTCTTTGCTGCTTTGCTCTGGCTCTAAGTCCAATGTGATAAAACCCACAATTTTGCAGATTAGTATATTCCAGATTGATGATACACCTTTTCTTCTGGGCCCTCCTTGCCTTTGGTAATCCCTTCCTTTTTCCTGGTCGTTTATCTCTGTCATTTCACCTCAGTGGGAATTTTCAAACTCATCCAGCTCTTCTCTGGTCTACCGTGTAATTCCCACCCCCTACTCAGTTATCTCTCCTTCTCTACATGGAAGAATAAGGACAATGGGCTAGACCTCTGTCAGACTTTTCCCCCTGATGTATGTAATGTCTCTGGGGTGATACCTGCTTGTCTCCCAGCCTTCTGCATTGCAGCTCCACGGAAGAGGTCTGTCTCCCAGCTCCTCACTAATCCTTCCACCTGTGCACTTGATCTTGGGTCCTTCCTGCCTCCTCTGAGACTTCATTCCATCAGTTGCTCCCTTTCCTGTATTTTCATCCTTTTCATCCCTACTGGCTCCTAGAATGTATGCTCAAGCTCCTGCTTTTTATTTACTTGATTTAACAAAAGGCTTTTCCAAGTCTTCCTTCTTTTTTTTTTTTTAATCAGGTATCTACCCAGAATAGACTATATTCGCTCTGTCACAGATTCACTGAAACTATGCCAAAGTCACCGACTACAACTTCACTTGTTCTCAGGCATACTCCTCCATTCCCCAGCTTCAACCCCTCACCTGGACCACCACAGGTGTTTACTAACTCATCTCCCTGCCCCCAGTCTTCCCTTTTCTAGTTTATCTTTCCCACTGCTGCAGAGCCATCTTTTAAAATACAGGTATGATCATATTACCCCTCTCTCCTTAAAACCCTCAGAGGCTCAGCATTGCCCTTGGGTACAAATTTAAACTCCATAGGAAGATACCAGAGGGCAGTAATGATTTGACCTCCGGCTCTCCAGTCTTATGTGCTATTGGTTTGTTCTTGAGTCCCACCTGTAGTTCCAAAAGCAGTATGCTATTTCACAGTTCAGAGTCTTTTATATTCTGAGTCCTCTAGTGGAATAACTTTCTCTTGTATTGCTAGTGATCTCCTACTTATCCTTCAAAGACAGGTGTCAAGCATCCTCACCAGGTTTTACCTGATTTCTCTCCACTACTCCCAGCCTATCACCATTTTGCTACCATAGCAGAGTTGACAATTATTCTGTGGGCTTATTACATAGTTTGTGATACTGCCGTTATTTATTACACAAAGAATTGCAAATATTTGTTTTATGTTTGCCTCCATTTCTAGACAGATCTCCTTGAGAGTAAAGAACCATTTTACCAACCTGTGACTCGTCTGCAATACCTAGCATAGTGCTTTGCACACAGCAAGGACTCCATAGATGTGTGTAGAATGAGTGAATAAACAGTTGGATTAATTAACCAGCACTTCTTCTATAGGCTCAGTGTTATACTTTTAAAGTTAGATAATAAGTTTTGGGTTGTATGTTTTTGATATCACTGTACTTGATGCTGGCTACGGTGTCATATAATTTTAAAGAGACCTAAAGAGCAGCAGGAGGAGACATTTGTAGCTAATGACTTAATATGATAGTTACCTGAATATTGAAGTCTTTTCCTGATATTGCCATGGTGCATGGTACAACCTCATCCATTCATTCTTTTCCTGACCAAAGTGTACAAAACTAGAGAAAAGATTTCATGATTTTATGATCATTTTTCTCTTTGCTTCCTGTCTCCCTCACTATCTCCACATAACTGCCAGAGAACTCCATCTGAAATGCAGATCTGATGGTTGACTCCTCTGTTCATGACTCTTCAGTTCTTCCTTTCCATTCTCCTGTACTTTGTCATTTCCACAGTCTCCCACTTTATCAAATTTAAGATCTTGTTCTTAGTTGGACTTCTTTTGAAAGTTTGTTGTCACTAACAAAACTGTTCTATGTCCCTTTTGCACCTGTAGCTGATAACACTCATTATTCTCTCTTCCAAGCATATTGTTCTAGAGGACAAATATAACAACACATTGGTAATGTTTATGTTAAATGAGCCAGTCTTCTTCAAGCATCTGCTGCACAGGCGCAGAAACAGATAAGTGGTTTTAGTTCTTGGCGGCCAGGGGAACAGAAGGGTTGCCACAACAAACTCAGCAAACAACCCCAAAAGTCCCCAAGAAGCATAAACTCCTGCTGCTGGAAAATCAAAATTAGTAAAGGATTGTGCATTTTTGATGCTTGATCTTAGCTTTGTCCCCTGCATCCTTATGGAGAGATTGGACAATTTTCTGCAGCAACTGGGCCATCTTTAGATTTTTAGAAGAGTACATTTGAGAGTCACTCAGCTTTTGAAGGAATTTGAAATCTCTCTGGTTGCTTTGTGGTAGAGTTGGATTGTGCTCTCCTGGAAACTTGGTCTTTTGACTGACACTGATAAGGTTGGTTCCAAAGAAACCCAGCATCCTCTTTGCCCTGGCGCCACTGGGCCCCGCCACCCTCCTCCCCCCGCCACTCCCTCTTCCTCACCCTTCCTTCTCTGCCACCTCTCTATCCCTCACTTGAACTGGCTGCCAGAGTTCACAGACAGCTGGGCAGAGAATGGCTAAATCTGCCCAGCTGCCCGGGAAGCTTGGCGGCCAGGCTGAGGGAAGGAAGCATCGGCTCTCTTTGAAGGTTGGCTGCCAGTGAATCTCAGGCAGCTGGACTTCAAAGGGGGGACCGCTGGGCTTTCCCTCCTGTCTAGGCAGGTCATTCCACAGCACTGTGCTTCCGGTGTTGGCATAGTGGCTTTCAAGTTCCTCTTCAATTTAAAAAGCTGAATGGAAAGCTGCACTTGTGTTCACATTTGTGTTTCTTATGTGATATAAATGGTCTAAGATCCTCACCCCTCTTACCCCATACTTACGTGTAAAGATGGAGGGGAAAGGTAACATCATACAAAGGGCAGCTAAGGAGATCCACAGCAGTTAGCAGGATTTCCTCATTGCCAGTTGTAACTTGTTATTTACCAAGTTCTAAATTACTTTAAGGACTCTTTGTGTGATCTTTGCAAGGAAGGAACCTTGGCTTATGGATTGAATTAACTAGTGACCTGGAATTGGGTTTAGTTGTGATGGTGGTTTTATTTGTTTCCAGAAACTGGTCTAGCGCTCACCTACTATGCTACACTCTCTTACTGTACTTCCCCACTTTTCACTTGCAAATTTCTTTCATGGTAGTGGTGAAGGGGCGGTGCGGGGCTGGCCTCTTGAAGAAAGAAAAAAGGTGCTGCGCAAAGCCCAGGCCATTGTTGCTAAAGTCAGAAGAGTTGTATGTACATGTCCAGTGGTGGATAACAGTGCAGCCTGTTATCTGAAGCCAGATGCCTGAGTTCAAATCTTGCCTCCTACTTAGTGACCACATGACTTGGGCAACTAACCTTACCTTTCTGTACTGCCGTGTCCTTCTGGAAAGTGGGGATTATAATAGTATTTATCTCATAAGGCCGTTGGAAGAATCAAGGGGTTAATACATAGCATGCATTTAGGACAGTATCTAGCCCACAGCAAATGCCCAGTAAATGTTAGCTGTTATTATCATGTATCAGATCCCATTGACTGGGACTAGAGTAGGGGTGAAAAATAACTGGTTTATAATTTTTACTCCCCCTTTACGGATTAAAGATGGCTAGCTTCTGCCTTAGATGGAATTTATAATACAATTTGTTCCCCTCAGAAATCCCTAATAGTGTTTAAAAAATGTAATATGTATTTTGAAGGAGAAAAGTTATTTCATGTTATCTACTTCCCGCCAACCCCCCCCCAACACTGCCTTTCTTGGGGGTGCAAGGAGATGCAATTCATTTAGGACCATTACTATAATAATCTATACAAATCCAAAAGAAGCCTGGTAAAACATGACAGCATGCATATATGTATATACACATTAATATATAAATATAAAAATATGTGATTATATAAATAAAAAGATGTTTTAGTGAAGAGTACAATTTCTAGGGTTAGAATTATGGTTTGAATTTTTGCTCTGACTGTATACTAGTCATACGTCTTTCAGTAAGTCACCTTGCTAGCCCCAGTTTTCTTGTTTGTGAAATGAGGTGATTACATACATCTCAGGAGGCTTGTTCTAAGGATGAAATTAGAAAATGTATGTTTTATTGCACCAAGTAGCAGCATGTTCAATAAATGTACCTGTCGTTGTTGTTACTGCCACCACCATTAGTGTTACAAGTTAAATTATTGAATCACAAGGAAGCCTTTAGTTTATAGAACAGTCGTTGCCTTTTCCTTAAATTTTTGTTCTCTCTAAAGTAGAGGTCAGCAAACTGTGGATCAAATCCAGCCTGCCATCTCTTTTTGTAAATAAAGTTTTATTGGAACACAGCCTCATCCATTTGTTTATGTGTCGTCTGTGGCTGCTCTCTCGCTACAACAGCAGATATCAATAATTACAACAGAGACTGTAGTCCTCAAAGCCTAAAATATTTACTGTGTGGTCTTTTCCAGAAAAAGCTTACCAACTCTTGCTCTAGATACTGTATTTCCCCAGTTAAGGTCCAGAGAATGTTAGTTCTCTCTGTGTTAGTAAGTACTATGTGAATAAAAAAAAGTGCCATGGTCAAATAAGCATCAGAAATGTTAAAGAGGTTGAGTTATTCTAGGACTGCTATTTAAAAGACTCTGGCTTTTAATACACTAATGTGCATTGTGAATTTTCAAGACAAGGGCATGGTTTGCAAATAAACTCTATTTTCCCAGGCTTCCTTGACCCCCACCCCCACCCCCACCCACCTCTCGAGAGGATGATGTTGCACAAAACATTCCTCTGGGAAACCCTACTTTTAGGCTGTTTCTGGAAGGACTTTTTTCTTAAATCACTCTTCTTGGTGATTTAGGTGATGTCCTCATTTGGAAACCTAAGAATATCATATGAAATTCTATATCACCGCATTTTTTCCCCAGTAAAAAGTATACTTTGCTTAAAATCAGAACAGTAAAAAAATACCAGGTATTTGAATGTTCTAATCAGATAATATCCCTATCTTTAAATGATCCCATATGATGTCTTAAGATTATAAATGCAATCTCAAAGTCCAGCATTTCATTTTATTCCTTCTTCAAATTCTAAAAGCTTGGGTTTTCTGTAGGGCTTTAACACTTTTTGCATTCAGCTTTCTGAAGCATAAATCTAGAGTGCCTAACTGGTATAGCAACTGACTTAGCTAGGGTTTATAAGAAGGGAGATTAATGTGAAGGTAACTTGTGCCTTAGCCATAAGGGGTTTGTTTTATAGACTAAAGTAAACACCTTGAATTTCAAGTTGCAAGCACATGGGGAGCCAGAAGATTCCAGAGCAGTGGCGTCATATGCAGCCTGTGACTCACACATCTCAGTGGCTGAGCTTTCTCCTGCAGCTGCAGCTTCCAGCTGGTCATCAGATAGAGCCCTAGGTAGTCACACACTGCAGTCACCTGGCTTCAGATGACCCAACAGGCATGTAATTGCAACACTGTCCAGTTATGAATGAAGGCTGGCTATCTCTTTGCCAAACACAGTTGGAAAATAAATGCTAAGTCATACCTGTTTTCTGAAATCACAGTGGTTGCAACAGTGAACCTGGGCTAAGAGTGGAGAATCTTGCTGGAGAGTTCAGCTCCGATCATTCTGTCTCTGCCTGTCTCTCACTTGTAAGCTTCCCCATTAAGGCAGAGGCCAGTTCCTGGTTGTTTCGATGCCCTCTAAACCTGGCTTATAGTCGATACAGTAAATGTTTTATGAAAGAATAAGAGGTCTTAAGTGTGTCTCCCCCTTTTCCAATTTGCAAATCATTTCAGGAACATTCCATGTGGCCTCTTCATTTATGTATCTCGTTGTTGTGTGTGTGTAATAGGTCCTCGGTAAATGTGGTTCACACTGTAAATGTGGATTCTAAAAGTTTCATTATCACACTTTTATGGGAGATGATGAATAGACTTTTCAGAAACCTATGTCAGATTATTATTGTCTTTTGGCTTTAAATTATTTCTTTTAAACAAAGGAAGGGAAGGAGGGAAAGACAGAAGGAAGGAATGAGGGAAGGGAAAAACATCTTGGCTAGAGCATAATTATCTTTTTAAAAAACGTTAGAAACTTGGAAAACTGTCAACTTAGTATGAAATATATTATTTCCTTGAAACATACTCAAAAGTTCCCAGTTTCATTTGCTGTATTTATTAAGTCTGTTCCTCTTATAAGCACCATGATATGTGATGTATAACATATTATACTGTTCTAAGACTCATTGGCGTTCTTGAAGTTCAGATGTGCCTGGGAAAGAAAGAATCTGAGGCTGACCTACTTGAAAGGATCAGAAATGTGGGGAAAGAGCTTTTATCTAGTACAATAAAGAAAAGCAACTTAAACACAGTCTTCCCTTCCCCATCCTCCAAGAATGAGCTATTTCTAAGCATTCTCTTCTCTCACTGCAATGTCGTCTGCTGGAATCATCTTATTTGGTGTCCAAGAATATATACAAGAATGGCTGCAACTGGTTGGAACCAGACTACAACTACCTAGAGACAGTGGTGTTTCCAAGTGACCACAGCAAGGATTGAGAAACATTGCTAGAGAGAATTCTTGCTCTCACAGGCAGATGCAGAAAGGCAAGAGAGGAGCGCAGTGATCATGTAAAGTATAACACATGATGAAGTTGAATAAATTTTAATTATTGGATTCTAGGACTAGTTTATGATGGATATTATTTGGTAGCATGCTGAGGTAGGGGAGAGGGAATCAACCTTCTTTAAAAAGTTATGCTCCTGTAGTATCATCTGACTTATAATAATGCCAAACACATATAATGTTTACTGTCAGGCACTGTTCACATCCTTTACATGTTGTATTAGTTACCTATTGTTAGCCTGACAAACTACTTGAAACTTAGTAATTTAGACCTTTCTTGTTTCTTACTATCCTTTGGGTCAGTTGGGCGATACTTCTGGTCTGAAATGGCTAGGCTGATTTCTCCTGTGTTCTCTATTGGATCTACAGTTAACTAACAGCTGGATGGTCTAGGATGTCCTCACCCACATGTCTGGCTGTTGGCTGGATGTCAGCTGGTGCTATGGGGATGATTGGGCATGTCTCTGATCATCCAGGAAGCTAGCCTGTGATTTTTCACAAGATGGCTGGATTCCTAAAACAGCAAAAGAGCAAGTCTCAATGTATATGCCTTTGCTGTTCTCTGCTTGTGTCTTGTTTGCTAGTGTCCTCTGTTCGGCTTCTCCAAGAAGCAGATGGCTAAGGCAGCATTAGCTATGTAAGCGATCTATTGCCAAAACTCCTGGAAGAGAAAAAGTGAGTGGGGAGCCAGAGGAGGAGGCTAGAGAGTACCAGATGGTGATACAGGTCCAACTCCTATGGAAGAAAGAGGGAAGGAAGGGAGAATTAGGGTTGGCTAGGAAGAATCTCAGACAGCAACACAGTTCTGGCCAGGCCAGTGGGAAGTCCTTTTGCCAGAATCACCTTAAGGCTTTATTAATATGCTCTAGCTATGATCTGTCATTCATCACAGCAGCTACAATTGGGACTACTACTTGATTAATTCTGTAGTCAGCTATCCCTTTGTGGAAGGACTAGAATTATTGCTCCACTGAGAAGCACTGTCCTTTTTGTTAGGAATCTGGCTACCTCTGTAGTCAGTAGGCTCCTGATCTGAAAATAGGCTTAGATATGGGAATAGAACAAGGGATCATAACTTTTTATCGGGGTGACCACCTTCAGCCTCCTCCTCCTCTGTTCATCTCTCTTTTAGATCATAGAGATTAAGCATTACCTTTGTTGTCTGCCCATCTCTTCTCCCTCTAGGAATGCTGTATGCTATCAATCTTCTCCACAACTCCCTGCACATTAAGCCCCCTTTCCTGCCTCTCTGACTTTGCCAGTCATTATACTTTATATTATAGTAATTGCAGCCTTTTGGCTTCTAGTAATTAAGCACTGCAACCTGGCTATTATTACTTTGGGCCTCATCATCCCTGTGGATGTTAATTTTAATGGTCTGGCTCCGTGACATTAGCCCTGGGCTGCAGTGGAGAGCTGCCATTGAACTTCTCAGTGATACTGGCTCTCTCCCCTGTGCTTGCTGATGTTCCCTGTAAATGGTGGTTCTTCTGGGCTCTCCCATGAAAAAATAATAATCTGTGTTTTCTGGTCTGACACAATATATCCTTTCCAGTATGTCCACTTCCCCAAGCCTTCTTATTCTTTTCTCTGTCCTCTGCTAGAGCGATCAGGGTGTTTTTATTTTACTCAGCGTTGGCCATCATTTTTCCAGGCCTCTAGTAGCATCCTAGCAGCTTGTTTTCCCCATCTCCTGGGTTCCTTTTCCAAAAATCTCCCCCCCTTCCAAATCAAGGAATCCTGCTTATCTAGTCTTACATCAAAGCCCCCTTGATTAAGCATCCTCACACTTTAAACTCAAGGCACGTCATGGCTCCTCCCAGTAGCTGCTAGCTAATTCTTGTGTTCTTTTGGTGTATAATTTCTTTCCTCCTTTCAGCTACCACCCCCCCCCCCCCACTGAGTAATCCTAGATTCAACCCAAGTTATTAGCCTAGCAGCCAGGAGAGGAGGAGGTAGGGGAAGGTCCTCATGGGGGAGGGGCAGTTGTAGCATCTTCCAACACAAAGGAAGTTCTAGCTCTTCATAGGGCAAGAGTTGGCCACCTCTGTAAGCTGTGAGAGTTCCAGGGGCATCTGCAGATCCAGCATCCTATGGACATCCATCCAGATATCCTGTCCTTACGTTTCAGGGTCTCAGGTTTTCCCAACTGGAGCCCTGATCTTAGAATAACAGACCTGCCTTGGTTGAGCACTTAAACGTCTCTGGAGCTCTACAAATCTAACTACCAGATCACTTTTGTTCGTTGCTCAGCTATGTCTGTTGTTCCATTGTAGGAGATGAGGGCCTCTTCAAAAAGTACTCAAATTGGCCCCCTGGCTCTCCCACGTAGTCTTTAACTGTTAATGGCCCTCAGTTTCTCATTATCCCTCTGTAGGGTATCAGTACGACTTAGCAGTAGCCAGCTAACACTATTATCTTTGTAGACATTGCTCCTCTCATATCTTTTAAATGCCTGAAACATTGTACCCACCAGGACATTCCCCTATACCAGGAAGTTTTCCCAGGTCACCTCCAGTGAAATCTGTAGCAGTTGAACCAATACCAAGCGCTAGAGCGTGTCTGCACCTCATAGTCCACTCAGAACAATGCCCTCTCTACCTACCAGGCAGTGAATGAGCCAGTCGCACATTCTTAATCTTACCCTGATGTTGTGGATCTCTCAGGGCACCACTTGTGTTAGTCTGGGTCCTCTGAAAACAAACAGCAAGAGCAGGATTAAACATGTGAGATTTACTGGGGAAAAGCTTGTAGGGGGAAACGGGGAGAGAGCCTGAGAAATCTGGAAAACAGAGCATGATGCGTATCATAGCTCTGTGAAAGGAAAGAAAGAAATATTAAATGTTCATCTGATGAATGGATAAATAGAATGTGACACATTTATACAATGGAATATTATTTGGCAATAAAAAGAAATAAAGTACTGACATCTATCTACACTGTGGATGAACCTCAGAAACATTATGCTAGTGAAAGAAGCTAGTCACAAAAGATAGCATATTGTGTAATTTCATTTATATGAAATGTTCAGGTAGACAAATGTACAGAGACAAACTAGAGTAGCAGTTGCTTGGGGCTGAGGGGTTAGGGGGAAATGGGGGAGTGATTGTTATTGTGTATAGGATTTCTTCTTGGGGGTGATGGAAATGTACTAAAATTGATTGTAGTGATGATTGCCCAACTCTGTGGAAATACTAAAATCGGTGAACTGTGTACTTTAAGTAGGCAAATTCCATGGCATGTGAATTACATCTCAATAAAACCGTTAGAGTAAAATAAAAGAAAAAAGAAGGCTGTGCAGAAAGATTCTTAGACTGTAGCACAATGTCAAGAAAGTTTCATTCAGATGACAGGAGTCCTTTATCCCCATGTGCTCACTCATTGGCTGGGAGCAGCCCTTGGAAAGCCCAGCCGAGTCACGGGCACGGGGAATGGTAGTTACGCTTTTTACCGTGGGAGATGTGAGAGGCACATTTTCATGGCTGCATGTCCTGTATGCCCAAACAAGTCACATGTCCATACCCAAAACCCAGGCTTTGAGAAGTAAACGGCACATCTTGATGAAAAGAACAGCAAAGTTATATAGCAAAGGAGTGTGCCATGCTTGCATCAACTCATTAAATTCTCCCAACAGCTGATGTGGATGCTATTATTATTCTCATTTAATAGATGGCAGAGGGAGGCAAAGGGAGGCAGAGGGAGATTAGTTCGCCCAAGATCATACAGACAGTAAGTGGTGGTGAAGCCTGGATTTGAACTTGTCACTCTGGCTGCATCGCCTGTGCTTTTTATCGTGATGCCATATTTTCGTACAATATATTAATCTGAATATCACAGAATCAGTTGAAGTGTTATTATCCATTTCTCCACACTAAAATGAAGGCTTCATGGGAGTAGGGAATGGCAAAGCATGTTCATATGACAGTTTCTATTCTTTTGTATACATTCTCCTCATTCTCCTTACTACAAGTCTCCAAAATCAGAGAAACAGGAGCAAATTATGTCAGTCTAGACTAATATTTATTCTATTCTTAATCTTGCCATTTAAAAAAATCCTGGTATATTTTAACCCTGGTATAGTAAGCAACTCTAACATGTGATTGAAATTATGGAATTGCTTGGTTTTTGAAAATAGATTCCCAATGAGAAAGAAATTTTATGTCTATTGAGGGGGGTCCTAGGAACAGATTTGAGAGAACAGTCAAACATTAGTACCACTCGTCTGTTAGGGATCCCTGCATTTGCTTCATCTTGCTCTTGGAGTTTGTGTTTTGGTAGCATAGTTGCATGCCAGCAACTTTCTGAAAAGAGGTACCTACTACAGAGTTAATGAGTGCGTGTGGTCTTGACATAAGGCAGGGATTAGTAGGTCAGACGTAACTCAGTGTCTTTGGTAGTTGAGGAGAAGGGGAGGGGTGGGAAGATGTGTAGGGTGTGTTATTACCAAAAATTACCAAACTGAGACACAGAAAGATTAAGCAGTTTGGCCAGGGTCAAACTAAATGTATCAGATTGAAAATTTAGGTAAAGTCAGCTTGGTTGTAGTACCAATATTCTTTCCGTTAAAATGTTCTCTGTTTTCAGCCCAGCAATTCATTTAAATTCCCTCATTTAAAATAATTTATTCCACTGTCTCTATTAATTACAAAACATGTTTTGATCATTCTGAGGGCAGTCATTCCTCTTGTATTGATCGACACACACTAGAACAATGAAGATATCGGGGTCTAGGCAGCCCCTGGATGTAAACGCACCATCAGTAGCACCACAGAATGTTTGCATTATGTTTAGGATTCTGGGAATGGTGTATTTAAGACTCTGTAGAAGACGTCATATTTTTCTTTGAGAATTTGGCAGACTGCATTAGAGAAGAAAAACTAGAATTAGCATAGCCACAGAAGACAGGGGCAGGAGTCATAAGTGGATACTGGACTTCTAGGAAGGAGCCTTGGACCTAGTTTAAGAAAAGTGTTCCCAGTTAGAGCCACCCAGAAATGGACTGATGTTGCTTTTAAGGTAATGAGTTCTGTACTGCCAGAGGCTCTTGACCATCTGCTAAGAAAGAGTATAGGAACAGTTTTACCAATTGGAGTTTGTATGGTATGATCTCAGGAGAGGGCCTTTAAAACTCTAGCATTTGTGCTTGCATTTTCCATCACTATGAATCTGTGAGAATTGATACTCTTCAAATCATAACATAAGGCCCTCCTAAGAATAGGAAACCTATATAAAGGAGTTAATAATCTCAGCTTCCCTGAAGAACGATGTTCTTTGCTTGGGATGATCATAAAATCAGTTAAAGGAGAAGTCGCAGTTTTAGATTTCCCAAGTTATGCCAGAAGTGTTTTTAGTCAGGTCGGTTCTGTTTCTGAAGTGTAAGGGTGTTTGTCATCATGACTGTCCAAGTGGTGATATTTTATGCAACTTTAAGATCACCTCTGGCTATCATTTTATTTCATTAGAATAAATTTTTGTTATTGGGTAAAGTGAAGTTAATAATTGAAGAGTACTTTTGACATAAAATCTGTGAGCTGTTCATCTGAAGTGAGGAATTTTGCCTTTTTTATTTTATTAGTTCCTTTTAAAAGAGGAAATGATTTAGATTATTTTGAGTGCATTCTCTCCCTTGAAATCTTAATTATTAACTATGCAGCCATTTGTTACTCTAAAAGAGTGTTGCACTGAGATGTAAATTGTAGCAATAGGAACTCTGGGAAGTCAGAAAGACAAGGTGGGGTTTGTTTCGTGGCATATATTCAGACATTTGGCATTATAAATGATGAATTGTAAAAATTTCAAAACACCAGCCTCTACTATAGTGGCCCTTTAAAGTAGTACTTAAATGAGGAGTCATAAAAGTGTGGCACATGAATATTTGGTAAAGTGCTTTCTTACTAGATTAAGTCAAAATCACCTGTAGTCATAATTCCTTATTCCTGTTCAGTTCCTTGTATTATAGTTAGTTATACTATCACCTGTTAGATCCAGTAGAATCTTAAGTTTTGAAACAGTACTTTTTCTTTGCTTGAATACCAGATGGCTATATGCCTTTAAAACCTAGAATCCCACTCAGGGCAGTAAAAGGAGGAAGCAAGACCAATTTAGGGAACAACAGATTCGCAGCCTCATCTCACCCCGCTGTCTGAGCTACAAGGATGAGAATTAGACTATCACAGGGAACAACCTGCTTGCCACGGGGCTCATGTGGAAGCTTAGATTCCTTTGGATTCTGTACCTTTTAGGGTTCTTTGTCCCACTTTCCTGGTATATGTATGTATATATATATATACACACATCTATGTGTATGTGTGTATTTATGTGTTCAAATGTTGGCATTCAAAATCCATTTTGTCCTAGTAATAATAAAAAGTACATATTGATCAGTTTGTTGAATTATAAAATATTATATATACCAGTTTTTGTCTTTTCCTAAAGAATCACAGAGCTGTCAGTGACCCTAGAAATCATCTGGTACAATCCATTTATTTTACAGCAGATAGACTTGTGATCTGGAGAGTCAAATTTGTCCCCAATCGCACTGCTAGGTTTTACTGAATGAAGTCTGGATTTCCTATCTCCTGGTCCTGGCCCAGTTTTACTATACTGCTCTGCCCTACTGCTCCTGAAATGATGGGTCTTCCTTCTGTTTAGATGTGTATATGTATTTATGAGCATTAAAAAGAAACAAAACATTTAAAACAAATAAACACAAAACTGAGTTAATTTCACTGAGAGGCCAAATGTAAGTACAGACATTTTGGTAAGCTGCTCTCACTACCATATCTTTCAGAAGTTTTATTTAGAGTTTAGTAGTTGATGACTTGATGAAATATGACTAAGTGGCAAATTTTCCTAATTGAGTTTGGTAGCAGAGTTTTGTTTTTCTGAGGAGCAAAATACTCCCAATCTATTCTCCACATGTGTCCAGAATGATCTTTTTAAAATAAGCAAACCTAGTCACATTCTCCTCTGAGTAATCTCCATTAAGTAGTTCCCTTTTGCCTTCAGGATAAAATCTAAGCCCTTAACATGGTCTACAAGGCTCCTGGTGATCGAGGCCCTGCTCACACCATCCCCCCACTTCTCCTTTCCCTCCAGCTGATGTTAGCTGCTTTTAGTTCTCGGACTACAACTAGCTCTTTTACCTTTATGCACATGTTAGCTTTCTGTTGCTTCATAATAAATTACCACTAATTTAGTGCCTTAAAAAAAACACCCAATTTATTATTTCACAATTTCTGTAGGTAAGATGTCTGGCATGGTGTGGTGGGATTCTCTTCTTAGGGTCTCATCAAGCTAAAATCAAACTGTTGGCCAAGGCTGTGGCTCTCATCGGGGGCTCAGGGTCCTCTTTCAAACTCACTGGTTATTGGCAGCATTCAGATCCCCATTTCCTTGAGTCAGCAGTGGCATGTTAAATACTTTTGATTCTTCCAGTCTCTCTCACTTATTCTCTGTCGTGTCTCTGTGGCTTCCTCTTCTGTCCTCAGCCAGGAGAAAGTTCTGCTTTCAGGGTCACTACTTCAGCCCCACCTGGATAATCCAGGATAATCTCTTTTAAGGTTAACTAGTTAGTAACCTTAGTTATACTTGCAGAGTCCCTTTTGCCATGTAGAGTGACATGTTTATGGGCATGACACCAGGGGATGGAGGTCATGGGGGTCAAAATTCTGCCTACTACAACACAGTACCCTGTGACTGGAATACTCATTCCTATCTCTGCATCCTACTCCTTCATCTGCTAACTCATACTTTCGTCCACTGGGTCTCAGGATTTCTTTTTGCCCCACTCCTTCCCCCCCCCACCTCTCCTCAATGCTCACTTATTACTCTTCACATCCCCATTGTATCACTTGTCACTTCTTATGCTTACCCATATTTTTTCAGGGGACTGTCAACTCTCTAAGGAGAAAAGCCATGTTTATCTTGTCACATTTGTGTTTCCCTGTTTAACTTTGTGTCTGTCATATAGTTGATGCCCAATTAAAAGAAAAGTTGGGTCAGTAAATTATTTGTACCCATGAAAGGTGGAAGCATGAGCACCATGTTTAATACAAATTTCTAAGACTATCAGAGGAAGAGAAAGGACAAATTTATTTCAAGATATACAAATTATTAAAACACACAAACAAACAAAAACCCAGCCTGCTTTTGTGAGGTAATGAGGTGCTCCTCATTACTGGAAGCTTTGAAGTGGAAGCTCACTGACAGGGTGTCAGGGGTATTGGTGGGAGGCTAACGGACATGAACTCTGTGTTGTTACTCATTTTTGTTAGGGTTGACATAAGACCAAAGGAGATGGATTCATTTGTATTCCTATTCCTGTGGCTCCCAGGAGAGACCTACATGCTGTTATCACTAGCAGTGTCCCTGGTCCATTCACGGGAATTATCCAGCCTAGTGGAGCTGGGAAAATTGACTCCCTAGTATTTTGCCTGTGCTGGTTTCTGATTCATCAGTGAGTGACAAGATTAGTATAGTAGAGTTACTTTTATAAGTCATCAACTGTGAAGAAGCAACATGAGAAGTAAAAAGACTATTAACATACATCACTAGAGAAAGGAGTATCACGTAGTGTTTAGGAGTGGGCCTTTTGGTTCAAACACCCAGCTGTACCACTTACTAGCTGTGTGACCTTAACCCAGGTACTTAAGTCTTTGTGGTTTAGTTTCCTAATCTGTAAAATGCAGATGAGAATAGTAGAACCTAACTTGTAGAGTGATTGAATTAATTAGACAAGACAGTAAAGGGTAGAATGCATAGGGTATGATTAGCATTGTATCAGGGTTAGCCCTTCCCCTCTTCCTTCTCCACAACAACATTATCCTACAGGCACATTAAAGAGAGTTCAAGACCTACAACCACATGCACAGTGTCTGGCATATACTAGGAATACAATGATATATATATGTTTTAAAATAGGCACCGTGCCCAGTGGAGGCTTGAACTCACAATGCTGAGATCAAGAGTCACACGCTTTACTGACTGAGCCAGCCAGGCATCCCTACAATTACATTTTTAATTTAATAAATAATATGTTCATTTGTAATTTTTATTCATACTTACTCTTTCAGATAACTGTAGGAAATGGTCCCAATAACTTTATGCTGTAAGAACTAAATACTGTGTTAATCTTGTGTTGCTCAGAGCTTGCTAAGGCAATCTGAAAAATGGGACTTAATCTCTTTTTTATTCTTAAAGTAAATGGATGTTTTTAGAAACC
The DNA here is from genome assembly GCF_024610735.1 of Ursus americanus. Lineage (NCBI taxonomy): Eukaryota > Metazoa > Chordata > Mammalia > Carnivora > Ursidae > Ursus > Ursus americanus. Next base: position 36,330,798 of record NC_142141.1, on the reverse strand, counting down.
TTTTGAATTATTTTCCAGAATAAAGAAAACTGTAGTCAAGTAAAATTCATATTTTACATATATCATTTTCTGGATGATAAAGTAAAATACTCTTGCCACAAAAATGTTCTCATTTGAATTTAGATGAGATGTTAACACTTTGCTTGTCTTTGCAAACAGGTTCATCCTAAATTCCACTATAAACAGGCTCATGACCCAGGCACGGACACTTCTTGCGTGGCTTTTTCCTATGATGGTAATGTCCTTGCCTCTCGTGGAGGTAGGTTAAAAACTTTCTTTTGGATGTGTTTCTGTATTTAAAAATGATCATAATTAACTCGAACAAATGTTACACTAATATCCTAACAGTAAAGCTTGCTGTGCTTTTGTTAATGTGCCTTTGCCGGTCTGACTTTTTTTTTTTTTTTTTCATTAAAATGCATTTCTAACTTGGCAATATTGTTTTCTTAAAAGGTATCAAGTAAAATTTAGAAAATATGTACTTTTTTTGCCTAAGTTTTTAATTTAGCTTCAAATTCCATCAGATTTTGAAGCCTCAAAGGATGACCTTTGCATCTAACTTATGGAATTTTATAGATGATGTTCTACATTCTTCCTGTATCATTTTATAATTTAGAGTCTTCTGTTGGCTCACCATTGATTTTTTTTTTAAGTTTGAGCACTGTACCTCAATTTAGTTTAGAAAAAAAAAAAAAGTTGTGTACCTGGATGTTAGTTTTTAAATGGCTACATAGTTCTATATGGCCATATTATAAGTTTATTTATTCACATTCATATGGTTGAATATGGGTTTCTTCTTGCTGAATCTTTCTCACATGGATGAGCTAAGTGTTGACAGAAGGAGACAAGGGAATAGTAAGGGCAGCTTATGAGCAGAGCATTCTGGGAAGTATGGGACATGACTGAGGATCTTCCTGTAGGCCCAGTTGTGGGGAGGGAAAAGAATCAGTAGAGTAAGTAGATTAGAGCCATTACAGATGGCTTTAAATGTCACATAAAGGATTTAGTCTTTATTCTGTAGGCCATGTTAATCTAGTAACACTACATTCGGTCATTCAGTCAACTGCTCTGTGTTGAGCAACTACTCTGAGCAAGCATTGTGCTAGGTGCTGGGTCTAAACTGTGAATCAGAGTTCCTTCTCTGATGTAGGAAGTAGTGGGAGTGAGGAGGAGATAGACTTGGCCCAGCTCTCGCTCGGTTCAGCTATTCCATGTCTGTGTACCTTGGGAACTGCATCAGATTCTCTTTCCTCTGAGGAAGTCTTGTCTATTATATCCAAACTACCCTCACTTACATAATTGTAAATCATCAAAGCACATGTATTTTCTATTTGTGGTATATATGGAAAAGGGGGGTCTGTATAAAATATGTATTTTGGTCCATCAGTTCTAACCTATTTGAGTCCTGAGATGACTCTTAATTAAGACTATATATACTCCTTACTTAAAAATAGTGGTTCTTACTCCAAGAGTGTGTATCTGAATCTTCTGAGAAAGTTTTTCAAATGATAAATGTTTCACTTGGAAATTCTCACATTTACTCTTGCAGCTTTAGAATGATATACCCAAATCTCCAACATGGAGGGGGGAGACAAGAGAATAAGAGGGAAGCATGGTTTGAAAATTCCTCTCAGAGGATTCTAAAACAGACCAGCCCCAAACCAGTTGATAATTACTAGAAGTATAGGACTAATAACCTCATTTTAGTCAAAGCCATTTCGGTGATAATTCTTACCTTCCCCTTCCATCCTATAATAACTGTTAGGTTACATGTCACCAACACAGCATGCATACCGTATTCCATCACTTTTCTTCCTGAATGTATAGAATATGGCAGATGGAAGTCTGTTCAGCAGAGCCCCCGGGCATTGTAAGTACTCCTGCTAGCTCCAGAACCTGTCAGGTTAGCGGAACTGTGTAATGCAGATTAATGTCTTCTTATTGTTTGAGAATTATGAGGATATGTAATCTTTTTTTAAAGACTAAAAGCAAAAAAAGGTGAGTCTTACAAAGTTCTTCCATTTTAAGCAGGTCCCCAGTCAGCCAGTTGTGGATTAGTGCACCTGCCAAAAGTTGAGTTTCAGAGGAACGGTCACTTGGGAGAGAATGGAGATTTTTATTGAAATCTCCACTCACCTCACTTGCACCTGATACTGATTCTTTATTGGACCCAAGGGGTTGAAGCAGATCTCAGCTGTGGACACTGGAGAGAAAGAACAGCAAAGACATTACTTATATGAGTTTTGGCTTTCATTCTGGTCAGGAATATTAGTTAGTAGCCCTATAGAAATATAAAAAAAAGGGATTCTTAGAAGGATATTCATTATACTTTAAAGAGCTTTTGGAAGAGCTGTACTCCCCAGCAAAGTGAAGAATGATAGCCGCAGGTAGAGTTACACTGGAGGGAAGAGAATCACATGGCTCACTCTCATTAATGTTAATGGATAGCTTCATCTACACACCAGTGGGAGAAAGGATCTGTTGTGAACTGAACTATTTTCAGTCCTGATGGTTGTTAAATTAATTTCTTCTTAAGAAGTCAGGTTATGCTCAACTATACCGTAGGGGAACTGCCAGCTGCTGTAAAATCACTCCTTAGAGTAGATTCTCCAGGGTTCCCTCTAGCCTACAGATGCTCCCTCAGTTTGAAAATTTATTTCTAGAAGGCCAGTTCATTATCCTAAATCTTTCTACTGTTCTCACATCCACTACTTTCAAACTTCCCAGTTAAAACAGTAAAATACGCTTATGTGCATCTTTCTTCTTCCTTCCTTCCTTCCTTCCTTCCTTCCTTCCTTCCTTCCTTCCTTCTTTCCTTCCTATACTTATATACTAAGTTTAGCAAACTCTAAACTTAAAACAGTTTTTTGCACAATTCACTTTCTTTTTTTTTCTTTTACATTCCTATATCAGGTGATGATACATTGAAATTATGGGACATCCGACAGTTTAATAAGCCACTTTTTTCAGCCTTGGGTCTTCCTACCATGTTCCCAATGTAAGTAGCATATTTTAAATAATTGATAAACATAAGAGAATGGAAAAGAAATTTCTTCACTTTAATTTATGTCATATGTCTTTTAAAAAGGGACAGGAAGAATATTTGAAATCTGTCTTTCAAAAGATGCATTTTATTTTTCCCTTTCATTTGCACATTCTTCAGACCATAAAATTTTTTTGAAGTTGAAACATGTTCATGTGTTTCTCTGTGTGTATACACACATAGGTCTTGGGATAGTAAAAATATTTTAAGGGATTGAATTGTTCTTTTAATATGTGTAAATGACAGGGTAGGCCTACATATTTGTTGTCTTTTAAAATTTGAACCCCATTCCAGCAAAGCAATATTTCATAGTTACTGAACATTATTATTTTTCTTGTCATCATTCCAGTCAGTAATTCAGTATACTTCAGTTGTTCAGAGTGTCTTGCTCTAGGTAGCCAAACACTGTTATCTTCATTCTATTAAGTTGACAACTGAAGCATTTAAAGATTTTTCTAAGGCAACTGAGGTGGGATTTGAACTTTTAAGTCCTACAGTTGGTGCCTAAATAAAACTTCCTGTTTTTGTAGAAATAAAATTTCACATCTGTGTTAAATAATGACCAATAGGGAGAGCGTGAAGGTGATGGAAGCGTCAACTGGAGGAAACTGTAATAGCAGAGTGCTAACTCTAGCGTGGTCCATTGCCCGTGGCATTTATCTGTTAAAACAAACAGATGGACAAACAAACATGAATTTATAGCTGATGAGAATTTTTTGAGCTCTTATGCCTGCTGCAAACTATGCTAACTACATAACTTCTTTGGATCATGTCTTAGATTACTCACAATCAGGTGGTCAGATCTCATAACAAGGGCTCTTGAATCATAGCCATCAGTTAGGTTCCAGCAGTTCAACCTGCTCCTCATTTCATGGCCCTTGACTTGACAAAACTCAAATTATTTGGGGATGGTGGCTAGTGGTGGTAAAAAATAATTCCAAAACTGGACAAAATTATCACTATTTAGACATTAGTCATACAATGTCTGTTTGTCTGTAGCACCGTCAAGGTCTATCTTGAGTTTTTCCCACACTTCCTTTACATTAAAAAATATGGTGTTGTAGAAGTTAAAAGCACAGATTCTGGAATCAGACTGCCTGAGTTCAAATCCCAGCTGCGCCACTTACTTTTGTGATCTTGGGCAAGGTTTTTTTGATCTCTCTCTGCCTCAATTTCTTCATCAGTAAAATGGGGATAATGATATCTACCTCATAGGATTGTTGTGAAGATTAAGCAAACTAATATAAGTGCTTGACTTACTGTGAGCCCTCTATAAGAGTTACCTCTTGTTACAATGGTGTTGTTTATATTTTATTTAACTCATTGCTGTACGGTCATAAGCGTATGCTTACACGCTGTTTTTGTCTGTAGGACTGACTGCTGTTTCAGTCCAGATGATAAACTCATAGTCACTGGGACATCTGTTCAAAGGGGATGTGGCAGCGGCAAACTTGTTTTCTTTGAGCGCAGGACTTTCCAAAGGGTGTATGAAATAGACATCACGGATGCGGTATGTAAATTCCTCTTTCCTCAGCCTTGAGAATGAAGTGAAGTTTGCCTCTTAGTCATCTTTTGTTTTGGTTTTAGTTTTTAAATAGAACATAAGTTCTGGCCCTTACGGTGCAATGGTAGCTGCTTTTTTCACCAACACAGGAATTATTAGTATGTTGCAGACTGGCTGATCTACACTTTCCTTCCTCTGACCCTGTATTTCCCATGGGCCTGTGCTTCAATCAGAATTTACCTGGGCCAGGGACATTTGCCCCTCTGCCAACCAGTCTGAGGCGAGCAGACGCTGATCATCATGTGGGATGCAGAAAGGAGTGTCCCGCAGGGCGCAGGTTTGTGAGGGTTCAGGATTGTGGACAGAAGTGAGAGTTAGGCCCTCAGAAAGTGATGAATTGTATCACTGTTTCCTAAACCTTGAAAACTTTGTCCGAATTCTGCTTGCCAGCGTGGTCATTGAAGTAAGACTCAGCTTCCACTGAGCTTAATTTCTATTTAGTTATTTGGAAGTTTAAAACATTTCACAGTTAATTTCTGCATCTAAAAAAACCCATTAGTTTTCTTTACATATTTATAGAAGCACTGAAACACCAGTATGCATGCACTGATTCACTGACTCCTTCGTTCCTGTCCTGAGACTGGAGCCGTATGTAATACAGTAATAGTGAAGTTTCCCAGAGGAAAAGCTGAATTCCTTTATAGTCTTTTAAAGTATGTATTAGTATTTAGACGGTAAGGTAAATCATGGTTATTTTCTGAGTATGAAACAGACTGATTAATGTCTGTGTAAATTTTCTTTGGCTCACGGTCAAAGCCTTTAGTAATATCCTATGTCTTAAACAGCGCCCTTCTGTAGACTTCTCCAGTTGTTTTAGCTCTTTGTAAACAGTTGGGACATATTATGTACTTAAATGTTTCAGACAATTGAACAACTGTTTTTAAATCACTAGTCAAAAGCTCCTGTCTCTAATGTTGTAGCATTACTGTGGAGTCTTAATTTGTAGGCCCTGAATTTGAAACCATGGTATAGTTAGTTAAAGACAATGAAATAACAATGAGACTAATTCTAGGTGAGTACTTAAGTTTTATAGATTCTAATCTCATGACATAATTTGAAATGTGCCAGCACTAATAATAATTTTTTTGGGTACATCCAAGAGCCAACCAAAACACTAGAATCAAAGAAAAACATTCTTGACTCTATCAACTTTAATCTCAAAAAATAAAATTATTATAATTGGTTCTTCCAGAAGTAAGCTGTGTTCTGTTATGCCTCTCAATGACTATACATTTCAGTATTACTCATGGTGTTATGGCTTTAAATTATAATTAAAATTGAAACCTAAATAAATTAAGGGATGTATGATTGCACTTTTAAGACACCCTATGTTTTTGTAGAGTATAGAACATGCTGTTTGCTCTGTTGCTCTGAGTTGCTTTTCTAGCTAGATCTTTTCCTCCGTAGTACTTACTGCCCTTGCGTCTATTATATGTTTGTTGTCTGTTTTCTTCCACCAGGATGTAAGCCCACTAGAGCAGAAACTTTGTCTCTTATGTTCACTGTGATCTCCTCAGTGCTTAGAACAGTGCCTGACACATATTTGTTGAATGAGTGAATGGTAAACTTGGCAAGTGCACGTAATGCATACTGTACAGCGCAGGTCTGTCTTTGGAGAGTGAGGCAGGAGAGAAGTATCTAGAGATGGAAAGGTAAACTGATCTTGTATACCACAATAAGAAGGTGACTTCATCGTCTGTTTTTTGTTTGTGTATTTGTTAAAGCAAAGGAATGGCACAGTCCAATTTAGGCTTTAGAACAGATAATTTTTATTGAAGTGTGAAAGTTAGATTTACAAGCTTTGGTGTTGTGTATGAAGGCTGAGGTTTATTACTTGGGAGACTGGGCCAGTGTTCCCCAAGATTAAAAATAAGAAAAGAAAAAGAAGAAAGAAAGCAGATTTTGGAAGGAATACAGTGCGTTGTTGTTGATATGTTGAACTTGAAATACCTGCAGGGCCTCTGGCTGGAGATAGTAGGCAGATAGGTAAGTGAGTTTGGTGCTTAAGAGAAAGAAAACACAGTTTCGGGAGAAATATTTACAGTTTATAGTTGAAATGTTGGTTGCTGATTAGTTTGATTGAGGAAAGAGCAGAAAGGATGGAGAACACGAGCCCTAGGAAACCTGAATATTTAAAGGATGATCAAATGAAGAGACGCAAACAACGAGAATGGTCATTAAGTAAATGGAATATACCTTCTATTGAATTGTCTTAGAAAAATCAGAAAACAGATTTTGAGATCCATATTAATACACAGATGAAGAGAAAACTTCAAATAGGGACAAAAGTGCCACAGCACTTTAAAGCAGCCTTTTAAATAATTGATCTTGGATACCAGTCTTTTATCTGTAGCATCATTTGCAAATATATTCTCCCATCCCGTGGGCTGCCTCTTAGTTTTTTTGACTGTTTCCTTGGCTGTGCAGAAGCTTTTTATCTTGATGAAATCCCACAAGTTCATTTTATCTTTTGTTTCTCTTGCCTTTGGAGATGTGTCATGAAAAAGGTTGCTTTGGCCGATGTCGTAGAGGGTGCTGCCTATGTTCTCCTCTAGGATTTTGATGGATTCCTGTCTCACGTCAAGGTCTTTCGTCCATTTGGAGTTTATCTTTGTGCATGGTGTGAGAGAGTGGTCAAGTTTCATCCTTTTGCATGTAGCTGTCCAATTTTCCCAGCACCATTTATTGAAGAGACTGTCTTTTTCCCACCGGATGTTTTTTCCTGCTTTATCAAAGATTAGTTGCCCAAAGAGCCGAGGGTCCATTTCTGGGTTCTCTATTCTGTTCCATTGGTCTATGTGTCTGTTTTTGTGCCAGTACCATGCTGTCTTTGTGATCACAGCTTTGTGGTACAGCTCAAAATCTGGCATTGTGATGCCCCCAGCTTTGTTTTTCCTTTTCAACAGTTCCTTGGTGATTCGGGGCCTTTTCTGGTTCCATACAAATTTAAGGACTATTTGTTCCAGTTCTTTGAAAAATGTCCTCGGTATTTTGATTGGGATAGCATTGAAAGTGTAGATTGCCCTGGGTAGCATGGACATTTTAACTATGTTAATTCTTCTGATCCATGAGCATGGAATATTTTCCCATCTTTTTGTGTCTTCCTCAATGTCTTTCAAGAGTGATTTATAATTTCTAGAATATAGATCCTTTACATCTCTGGTTAAGTTAATTCCAAGGTAACATATGATTTTTGGTGCTATTGTAAATGGAATGGATTCCCTAATTTCTCTTTCTTCAGTCTCATTATTTGTGTATAGAAATGCAACTGATTTCTGAGCATTGATTTTGTGTCCCGCCACATTACTGAATTGCTCTATAACTTCTAATAGTTTGAGCGTGGATTCTTTTGGGTTTTCCATATAGAGTATCATGTCATCTGGGAAGAGAGACATTTGACTTCTTCTTTGCCGATTTGGATACCTTTTATCCCTTTTTGTTGTCTGATTACTGTTGCAAGGACTTCTAGTACTATGTTGAATAATAGTGGCGAGAGTGGGCATCCTTGTCCTGTTCCTGATCTTAAGGGAAAGGCTTCCAGCTTTTCCCCATTGAGAATGATATTTGCTGTAGGCTTTTCATAGATGGTTTTTATGAGATTGAGAAATGTACCCCCTATCCCTACACTCTGAAGGGTTTTAATCAGGAAAGGATGCTGTATTTTGTCAAATGCTTTTTCTGCATCAATTGAGAGGATCATATGGTTCCTGAGTCTTTTCTTGTTGATATGATGTATCACACTGATCGATTTGTGAATGTTGAACCACGCTTGCATCCCAGGGATGAATCCCACTTGGTCATGATGGATAATCCTTTTAATGTACTGTTAGATTCTATTAGCCAGGATCTTGTTGAGGATTTTGGCGTCCGTGTTCATTAGGGAAATTGGTCTGTAATTCTCCTTTTTGATGGGGTCTTTGCCTGGTTTGGGGATCAAGGTAATATTGGCCTCATAGAATGAGTTTGGTAGCTTTCCTTCTGTTTCTATTTTTTGAAATAGCTTTAGGAGAATAGGTATTATTTCTTCTTTGAATGTTTAGTAGAAATCCCCAGGAAAACTGTCCGGGCGTGGAGTTTTGTTATTTGGAAGGTTGTTTATCCCTGACTCAATCTCTTCATAATTAATTGGCCTGTTTAAAAAATCCATTCCTTCCTGTTTCAGTCTTGGTAGTTTATAGGTTTCTAGGAAGGCCTCCATCTCTTCCAGATTGCATAATTTATTGGCATAAAGCTGTTGATAAAAGTTTCTAATAATCCTTCCAATTTCATTGGTGTTGGTTGTGACCTCTCCTTTTTCCTTCATAATTTTATTAATTTGGGTCCTTTCTCTGTTCTTTTGGATAAGTCTTACCAGTGGTCTGTCAATTTTATTGATTCTCTCAAAGAACCAGCTTCTAGTTCTGTTGATCTGCTCTACTGTACTCCTGGTTTCTAATTCATTGATTTCTGCTCTAATCTTGGTCAGCTGCTTCCTCGTGCGTGGATTAGGTCTGTCCCTCTGTTGCTGTTCCAGCTTCTTAAGGTGAGAATATAAAAACTGCATTTTAGATTTTTCTATTCTTTTGAGTGAGGCTTGGATGGCTATGTATTTCCCCCTTAGGACTGCCTTTGCAGTATCCCATAGGCTTTGGACCGTTGTGTTTTCATTCTCATTGGTCTCCATAAATTGTTTAAATTGATTTTTGATTTCCTGGTTTATCGAATCATTCCTGAGCAGGATGGTTCTTAGTCTCCAAGTGTTTGAGTTTCTTTCAAATTTTTCCTTGTGGTTGAGTTCCAATTTCAAAGCGTTGTGGTCTGAGAATATGCAGGGGATAATTTCAGTCTTTTGGTATCGGTTGAAACCTGTTTTGTGACCCAGAACATGGTCTGTTCTTGAGAATGTTCCATGGGCGTTAGAATAGAATGAGTATTCTTTGGTTCTGGTGTGTAGTGTTCTATATATATCTATGAAGTCCAACTTGTCGAGTATGGCATTCAAAGCCCTTGTTTCTTTGTCGATTTTTTGCATGGGTGTTCTGTCTGTTTCTGATAGTGGAGTGTTGAGGTCCCCTACTATTAGTGTATTTTTATCTATATGTCTCTTGATTGTGGTTAAGAGTTGGTGTGTGTATCTTGCTGCTCCCCTGTTGGGGGCATATATATTTATAATTGTCATATCCACTTGTTGGATACATCCATTAAGAATAATATAGTGCCCTTCTGTGTCTCTAACTATAGTCTTTAGTTTAAAATCCAATCTGTCTGATATGAGAATTGCTACCCCAGCTTTCTTTTGAGGTCCTTTGGCGTGAAAGATGGTATTCCATCCCTTTACTTTCAGTCTGACTGTATCTTTAGGTTCAAAATGAGTCTCTTGTGGACAGCAAATGGATGGGTCATGTCTTTTTATCCAATCTGCAACGCTGTGGCCTTTCGTGGGAGCATTTAAGCCATTTACATTGAGAGTGAATATTGAGAGGTATGATTTTAATGATGCCATGTTGCCAGTAAGTCTTTGTTTCTATCGATTGTGACTTTCACTCTTGGGGCCTTTTTACCTTTATAGAACCCCCCTTAATATCTCCTGTAGGGATGTTTTTGTGGTTACGAAATTGGTCAATGACTGGCAATTCTGGAAGGTCTTTATTTCTCCATCAGTTCTGAATGACAGCCTTGCTGGATAAAGGATCCTTGGCTGCATGTTTTTCTCTGAAAGAGCTTTAAAAATGCCCCCCCAACCCTTTGTCTCATTCCAGGTCTGTGTAGACAGGTCTGACATAATTCTGATACCTTTGCCTTGGTACGTGAGAAATTTCTTTGCCTTGGCCGCTTTCAATACTGTATCCTTGGATCTAATATTTGCGAAATGCACTATGACGTGACGTGGCGTAGGTTTGTCGTGGTTGAGCTTGGGAGGGGTCCTCTCTGCCTCTTGGACACGGATGTTTGTCTCCCTTGCTAGATTAGGGATGTTTTCAGCTACAATTTGTTCATTTATCTCTTCTAGACCTCTGTTTTTCTCCACCCCCTCGGGGAGGCTGATGATTCTGACATTGGAATGTTTCATTGAGTCAGTAATCTCCCGTAACCTACATTCCTAAGCGTGGATTTTTTTGAGTCCAGATTCTATTTTAGCTTTTTCTTCTACTAACCCATCCTCCAATTTGCTGATACCTTCTTCTGCCTCATTCGCCCTGGTCGTCAGAGCCTCTAGTTTTGCCTGCATTTGGCTCATAGAATTTTTAATTTCTGCCAGATTCCCTCATATTTCCGCCCTTAGAGATTCTATATTCTCATTAACATTTTCGTTAATACTTTTTTTAAGTCTTACACATCATCTTGACCATTGTTACTCTGAATTCCATTTCTGATAATTTGGTTATATCCATATCCATTAGTTCTGTGGCAGAGGCCACAGACTCATTGTCTTTTCTTTGCTGGGGGGGATTTCTCCTTCTCGTCATTCTGATGAGGAGAGGGTGCGGGGTTGTCCAGAGCCCAAATTATTGGCCGGTACCCAAGGCGTGCGCCCTTGTTTTATAGGGATCTTAGGGATGTGGGCTTCTTGATTTTTCAGCCTGCCTCCTGGGGGAGGGGCCTGCCGCGCCGATACTCAGGCAACCCTGTTTGGGTAGAGTCTCTGTGTCCCCTGCAAGGGGGGATGGGGATGGGCACCCTGTGAGCCGGTATTTCCAGGCTTTTGTTCTCTGGCGGCTTTCCCTGGTGGTTTGCTGTGCCTTTTCTGAGAGACAGAGCAGCAGTGGCCGAATCTCAGCCTCTGTCTCAGAACAGAGGGATCGCGGACCGTTCTGTTCTCCACTGATGTTCTGGCCACTTTAACTCTGTTACTGTTGGTGCTGCTCAATCCTGCAGCGTCCCGGTATGTGCGCCCCACACCCGGCGTCCCCGCCCTCACTTCCAGGGCTGGCGCATCTCTGTCCTTTGTGTTTCTAATACCGCCAGCTGCCAGCTACCCTGCGCGCTCCCGAGCTCCCGGTCTCAGTCTGGTTCCAGTGAGTGCACCGGAACTCCGTGAGAAATCTGGTGGTGCGCGTTCCCGGCTCACGGTCTCAGTCTGCTCTCTCGTGGGTGCCCGTCCCCGAGTCCGCCCGCTCCCCCGTGCAGGTGGCTACCGCTTCCCGTCACCCGAGCGCGGAGGCTCCCTCCCCCTTCCATTTATCTTCCGATATCTGTGCGTGGTTTCACGGCTCCCCGCTTCGTACCTCAATACTCAGCGTTGGGGATGTTCATTTGTAGATATCCATATGTATCTTCCTGCGTCTCAGGCTGATTCCGTGGATGTTCAGGCTGGTCTGGTACCTATTCAACTCGACTCAGGGGACTGGCTGAAAAAGGAGTCCCCTACTCCTCCGCCATCTTAACTCCTACCTGTCGAATATATTGATATTTTAAATCCAAGGAGATTGAAATGAAAGAAGAAATGGGTATTATGGGGCCATAAATAATGGACTCTTCACAAAACTAGCTGTTTACTTAATTTATGAGTGTAAGGGACATGCTGACCATTCAGACTACAATCATCCTCCATTATTTGTACATATGTAAGAGAAAAGAAAGGTCATTCAAATGAATGGATATTCCAGACATCCTTAGAATTGGTTTTGGAAAGTGTCTTTGTTCTTACATATGAGTCTAAATGGAACTACTCTGGAAATTCACTTCAAACAAATTAATGAAGCTGTGCTTGTGAAAGCTTGTCCCTGAAGATTTGAGGAACTCACCTGTTCTTCTGTATCATCCTGGGAATAGACTAATGATCTGTCTCACTGATACAAGGTTCCACCTCTTTAAAAGTTTTCTGGAAATAGAGTCCAGCGATGTCTTTGCCCAGTCAGGATTATACAAGGAATAGGACACAGAGGAAGCTTGAGCTTTTTTTTTTTTTAAAGCTTTTATTTTTTATTTATTCGACAGAGATAGAGACAGCCAGCGAGAGAGGGAACACAAGCAGGGGGAGTGGGAGAGGAAGAAGCAGGCTCATAGTGGAGGAGCCTGATGTGGGGCTCGATCCCATAACTCTGGGATTACGCCCTGAGCCGAAGGCAGACGCTTAACCGCTGTGCCACCCAGGAACCCCAGCTTGAGCTTTTGATAGTGAAAATGCCAACTGAAAATAAACTCGAAAAAAAGAACGTATTTGGCATTTATCTGCCTTCTAAAATACAGTGAAACCTTCTTAATATGAAGCGCAGGGGATGGAAAAAATGGACTTTGGGTTTAACTAGCTTTCCATTACCTGATTTTTATTAAAGAGTAATCAGGCAGCTGGTTGCCTAGTGAATAGCAGTTGCTTTGAATTATGTATTATCTTGGATAAAGCAGCATCAGCTTAATGAAGTTTTGCTGTAATTCACTTTCTTGGGAGGATTAAACAATGCAGATTCTAGATAGATACTGATTAACATATTTTTACGTACTAAAATAGGTATATTTTCCCATAGCCAAGTGATAAGACAGTATATTCCACATAGCTGTTTAGAGGATGTGCTCATTGGGAACAGAAAGGCAGGGTACATTAGCACTGGTTGTTTCTTGGTCTTCTGAGATGTATGAATATTTGATGAAAAACTTGGGAGTATTGTTTGTTCCAGCTCTGTGAAAAGTGTTGATGATATTTTGATAGGGATTGCAAATCCTAGAATTTGTATGGAACCACAAAAGACCCCAAATAGCCAGGAGAATGTTGAAAAAGAAAACCAAAGCTGGGGGCATCACAATGCCTAACCTCAAGCTATATTACAAAGCCATGATCATCAAGACAGCATGGTACTGACACAAAAACAGACACATAGATCAATGGAACAGAATAGAGAGTCCAGAAATGGACCCTCAACTCTGTGGTCAACTAATCTTTGACAAATCAGGAAAAAATAGCCAATGGAAAAAAGAGAGTCTCTTCAATAAATGGTGCTGGAAAAATTGGCCAGTCACATGCAGAAGAATGAAACTGGACCATTCTCTTACACCATACACAAAGATAAACTCAAAATGGATGAAAGACCTAAATGTGAAATAGGAATCCATCAAAATCCTAGAGAACACAGGCAGTAACCTCTTCGACCTCAGCTGCAGCAACTTCATGCAACACACGTCTCTAAAGGCAAGGGAAACAAAAGCAAAAATGAACTATTGGGACTTCATCAAGATAAAAGCTTCTGCACAGCAAAGGAAACAGTCAACAAAACTAAAAGGCAATATAGAGAATGGGAGAAGATAATTGCAAATGACAGAACAGATAAAGGCTGGCATCCAAGATCTATAAAGAACTCACCAAACTCAACACTCAAAAAACAAATAATCCAGTCAAGAAATGGGCAGAAGACATGAACAGACACTTCTCCAAAGAAGACATACAAATGGCCAGCAGACACATGAAAAAGTGCTCATCATTAGCCATCAAGGAAATACAAACCAAAACCACAATGAAATACCACCTTACACCAGTTAGAGTGGCAAAAATTAACAAAATAGGAAACAACAAACGTTGGCGAAGATGTGGAGAAAGGGGAACACTCTTACACTGTTGGTGGGAATGCAAACTAGTACAGTCACTCTGGAAAACAGTATGGAGGTTCCTCAAGATGTTAAAAATAGAGCTACCCTACAACCCAGCAATTGGACTACTGGGTATTTACCCCAAAGATACAGATGTAGTGAAAAGAAGGGGCACCTGCACCCCAATGTTCATAGCAGCAATGTCCACAATAGCTAAATCGTGGAAGGAGCCGAGATGCCCTTCAACAGATGACTGGATTAAGAAGTTGTGGTCCATATATACAATGGAATATTACTCAGCTATCAGAAAGAACGAGTTCTCAACATTTGCTACAACATTGACGGCACTGGAGGAGATAATGCTAAGTGAAATAAGTCAAGCAGAGAAAGACAACTATCATATGATTTCTCTCATCTATGGAACATAAGAACTAGGATGATCAGTAGAGGAAGAAAGGGATAAAGAAAGGGGGGGTAATCAGAAGGGGGAATGAAACATGAGAGACTATGGACTATGAGAAACAAACTGAGGGCTACAGAGGGGAGGGGGGTGGGGGAATGGGATAGGCCGGTGATGGGTAGTAAGGAGGGCACATATTGCATGGTGCACTGGGTGTTATACACAACTAATGAATCATCGAGCCTTATATCGGAAACCGGGGATGTACTGTATGGTGACTAACATAATATAATAAAAAATCATTATAAAAAAATTAAAAATAAAAAAAAATAAATAAAAAGTGTATAGTTCTGTGATTTTTAACACATATATGGATTTATGTAGCCACCATCAATACAATCAGGATACAGAACAGTTCCCTCACCCTCCAAAGACTCCTTTGTTCTGTCCCTCTGTAGCCACTCTCTTACCTCTTCCCCTGCCCCCCATTCCTAACCCCTAGCATTCACTGGTCTCCACTGTAGTACTCGCTTTTCAACAATGTCTCCTAAATGGATTCATACCTCATGTAACCTTTTTAGATCAGCTTTTTTTTTTTTTTGAATTATTATTATGTTCAGTTACCCAACATGTAGATCAACTTCTTTTAGCAGAATGCTTTTGAGACTCATCCAGGCTATGGTGTGTATCAGGGGTTTGTTACATTTTATTGCTGAGTAGTATTCTACTGTGTGGCTATAGCCCAGTTTACCTTATTACAGGACATTTGATTGTTTCCAGTTTTTAGAGATTATGGATAGAGCTGCCATGAGCATTCTTATATAAATTTTTGTATGAACACAAGTTTTCATTTCTGTGGAGTAAATACCTAAAAGTAGGCTTGCTGGGTCATACAGTGAGTATGTGATTATTTTTTATAAGAAAATACCAAGCTGTTCTTCAGAGTAACAGTGCCATTTTGCATTTCCACCAGTGTTGAAAATACAAATACAATGATGTATTTGTTTTCCACTTGCTCCATATCCTCACCAACAGTTTGGGTTGTGGACATTTTTTATTTTATACATTCTAATAGGTGTGGAATGGTCTCTCATCATGGTTATAATTTGCATTTTTCTAATGGCTAATGATGTTGAATATCTTCATATGCTCTTTGTCTATTATTATTCTCTTTAGTGAAGCACCTGTTCAAGTTTTTTGCCATTTTAATGTCAGGTTGTTTATTTTCTTACTGTTAAGTTTTGAGAGTCCATTATATATTCTGGGCACCAAGTCCTTTTTAGGGTAAGTTCTTTTTAGGATATCTGCAAATATTTTCTCCTAATCTGTTGCTTATTTTTTTCTTAAGAGTGACTTTTATAAAACAGAAGATTTTAAATTTGATACAGTCCTATTTATCAGTTTTTTCTTTTATAGAGTATACTTTTGGTGTCATATCTAAGCTCCTTGACTGACCCCCAGGTCACCCAGATTTTCATAAAAGTTTTATGTTTTGTATTTAGGTCTAGAGGTCCATTTTAGGCTAAAATTTTATGTAATAGAGGGAGACATGGGTTGAGGCAGGGCCAGGACTAGGGTCAGGCTCAAGCGCAAAATTTACGGAGGTACCAAAAAACTCAGTAGTCAAGATAAATGACATTTTAATGCAACATTATAAAAAAATGAAAATTAATGCAAAAAATCCATGGTGAATAAAATACCAATATTTTGAATAAAAATGGGATGAGTAACAGGGCTGTGCCAAGCCATACTAAAGCTTAAGGCAAAAGGGAAACTGAGTTGGACTGAGCTGTCTTTTTCAAAATTTTGATATTTTGTGCATCACAGATTTTGGGGGGTAGGTAGGGGGAAGAACTGGAGTAAGGGAAATAGTAAACTCACTTCTTCTTCAGTGATACTCTGAATATGGACTAATTCCCCAATCTATCTACTACTGTTTACTTTTCAGAGTCCTCAAATAGGTGCTGCATGCCTTCTATCTTATATAACTGCATTCGGAAGGAGAGACTGAGTGGAATGTTACCGCTGTCTCACCTAAAACCAGTTCCCTCCCTTCCTTCCTTCCTTCCTCCCTCCCTTCCTTCCTTCCTTCCTTCCTTCCTTCCTTCCTTCCTTCCTTCCTTCCTTCCTTCCTTCCTTCCTTTTTTACAATGATAATGGAAAATACATAATGAACTAGTACAGACTGCAGCAGATGTACCTAGGAGGAAGCTTCTAAGATCCCTGCACATTTGCAGGGACATTCATATTGTAGGAAGTAAAATAATGTCATTGATCCTGGTGTGAGTCACTTCTCTTACTCTGGTGGTGTGTTCTCTCGACGTAACTGTGCCACAGGCGAAACTACTGGCTTTTGCTTAATCAGCTGCCATCTGGCATTAAGCATACTTAGTTTAGTTTCTCAATATTACCTTCTGGAGTCCATCTCCTTGCTTACCTGAGAACTATGCCTTAATTCTTCTATGTGAAATTTAGACTTAATTTTAACAGAAGATTTTACAACCCTCCCAAAGAGTTCATTCCTGTTGTTGAAATCCCTTACCATCAGATCTCTTTTATTTTTTTCCTGTACTTTAGACTCACATTCTTAAGCTTAGAGCCCACATCCTTTACTTGAGTCCTCATGGAGTTGGAGAACAGCTGGTCAACATCCTCTGTTTCCTCTGTTATAAAGTTTCTCTTCAGTCTTCTCTTGTCTAAGAGAACCAAACTTAGCTATTTTTTTTTAACATTTCCTTGTGGGTCATATTTTCTCAACATTTCTGTTATCTCTGATACTCTCTTTTCAGCTATTCTCTTCCTTGAAATAATGCTTGCTGTAGGAATGCATTCAAAACCTATAGTGAGATGTCTTTCCTGTAATTAATTATCTCTTTGTTAATCAATTTGAAATGATCTCATTTTGAGAGTTACATCGAGTTGAAGTGCCAATCACATGCTGCTCTAGGCTTCATAAATTATTGAAAGCAAAAGAATGAGGACAACAAGGAGGGCTTGTTCAGTTTAATAGTTTACTCGTTTTCTAGTGGCATTTAACCCTATACTGTGCTATATTAAAAGGCATCTACTACTTATTGGTGATAGCAGTTTCAAAGAAATGTTTTCTGTTTACTATTTTGCTTCCCTTTCTGGACCCGCAAAAACAATAGCAAGAGTCACTATTACCCTTTTGGTTAAATAGAAACATTTTTTCCTTCTCTGCACTCTTGTGTTTGGTGTTCTTTTAATTGGTATTTAAACTTATTTGTATTTCCTTGTATAAATATCATTGCCATGAATGGCAAAACTGGATGAAGAATTAGCCACTACATAATACAACCCTGAAGGAGAAACATACTTGACTCCTTTATAAAATATCAGAAAAAGAAAACTTGATTTTGTAGATGTTTGAAGGTATTCAAAATGGCACACTACTCTTTATACCATGAGAAAACATACAATGCGATAATGACTAGTGCTGTTGTCTAACCCCAGCACCGTGTTATGTCCCACTGATAGCAGACCAGTGAAGGACTTTATGTCTTGTAAGATATTCTGTGACAGTTTTTCCTCTCCCAACCTGAATTTGATGAACGATCTTCAGTAACAAGTTTTCCAGCTGTTCCATTGGAGCTCTGGCCAGACTTTCACAATTATATATAGTGTGGGGAAGAAAGAGGTCTATAATTAACACATATCCCAGGATAGTGGTTTTTTTTTTCTTTTTTGGGGTAATAGATAATGCTTTGTCATGTATGAGGAGGGGTTGTGAGACCCCCAAAGGGCTAAGTAAAAGAGTATGATTTGTAAAACATTTTTACCCATACTATATTAAGATCAATAGTGCTTTACATATCCTATATAGTTCATTTTTCAAGATTTGGTTTTTCCTATTTTGTATGATTTGGTTTGGTTTGGTTTCACATACATAGTTGATGATTTCCAAGATCTAATCATGTATATTTCTTATCGTATAGTTAGGGATTTAATAGCCTTATCTACTTGTGCTTTGTTTATTCATATAAACAGAGGATTTATGGTTATTATCTTTATGCCCATATCTATCTTTTTAAAAATTTTAAGTCCAGTGTAGTTAACATACAGTGATATATTAGTTTCAGGTGTACAATACAGTGACTCAGCAGTTCTTTACAGTACTCAGTATTCATCATTGTAAGTGTACTTTTAATTCCCTTAATTTATTTCACTCATCCTCCAACCCACCTCCCCACTGGTAACCATCAGTTCTCTATAGTTAAGAGTCTGTTTTTTGGTTTGCCTCGTTTTTTCTTTGCCTCTTTGTTTTGTTCCTTAAATTTTACATGTGAGCTAAGTCGTGGTATTTGCCTTTGTCTGACTGACTTATTTTACTTAGTATTATACCCTCCAGATCCATCTCGGTTGTTGCAAATGGCAAGACATTATTATTTTTTATGTCTGAGTAATATTCCATTGTGTGTGTGTGTGTGTGTGTGTGTGTGTGTGTATATACACACACACCACTTCTTTATCCATTCATCTATTGATGGGCTTTGGGTTGCTTCCGTAATTTGGCTATTGTAAATCATGCTGCAATAAGCTAGGGGTGCATATATCTTTTTAAATTGGTGTTTTTGTATTCTTTTGGTAAATACCCAGTAGTGGAATTACTGGATGATACGGCAATTCTATTTTTAATTTTTTGAGGATCCTCCGTACTATTTTTCACAGTGGCTGTACCAATTTGCATGCCCACCAACAGTGTACAAGAGTATGTTTTTCTCCACATCCTTGTCAACACTTGTTGTTTCTTGTCTGTTTGATTTTAGTCATTCTGAGAGGTGTGAGGTGATACCTCATTGTGGTTTTGGTTTTCATTTCCCTGATGATGAGTGATGTTGAGCATCTTTTCATGTGTCTATTGGCCATCTGTATGTCTTCTTTTGAAAAATGTCTATTCAGGTTTTCTGCCCATTCTTTAATCAGATTGTTTGTTTTTTGGGTGTTGAGTTATGTAAGTACTTTATATATTTTGGATATTTAACCCTTTATCCAGTATGTCATTGGCAGATATCTTCTCCCATTCAGTAGGTTGTTGTTTAGTTTTGTTGATAGTTTCCTTTGTTGTGTGGAAGCTTTTTATTTTGATGTAGTCCTAATAGTTTCTTTTTGCTTTTGTTTCCCTTGTCTCAGGAGGCATATGTAGAAAAATGTTGCTATGGCCAATGTCAGAGAAATTACTGCCCATGCTCTCTTCTAGGATTTTTATGGTTTCAGATCTTAAATTTAGGTCTTTAATCCATTTTGAGTTTATTTTTGTGTTTGGTGTGAGAAGGTCCAGTTGCATTCTTTTGTGTGTAGCTGTTCAGTTTTCCCAGCACCATTTGTTGGAGAAACTTCTTCCCATTGCATATTCTGGACTCCTTTGTTGAAGATTATTTGGCCATATAATTGTGGATTTATTTCTGGGCTCTCTATTCTGTTCTATTGATCTGTGTCTATTTTTGTGCCAGTACCATACTGTTTTGGTTAGTGCAGCTTGGTAGTATATCTTGGTATCTGGGATTGTGATACCTCCTGTTTTGTTCTTCTTTTTTCAACATTGCTTTGACTATTTGAGGTCTTTTGTGGTTCTGTACAAATTTTAAGATTATTTGTTCTAGTTCTGTGAAGAATACTGTTGGTATTTTGATAGGGATTGCATTGAATCCGTAGATTGATTTGGGTAATGTGGACATTTTAAGAATGTTTGTTCTTCCAATCCATGAGTATGGAATATCTTTCCATTTGTTTGTGTCATCTTCAGTTTCTTTCATCAGTGTTTTCAGAGTAAAGATCTTTCACCTCTTTGATCAAGTTTATTCCTAGGTATTTTATTATTTTTGGTACAATTATAAATGGGATTTTTTCTTTATTTCTCTGTCTGCCACTTTATTATTAATGTATAGAAATGCAGTGGATTTCTGTATATAGATTTTGTTTCCTGTGACCTTACTGAATTTATTTATTAGTTCTACTAGTTTTTTGGTCGCGTCTTTAGAATTTTCCATATACGGTATCATGTGATCTGCAAATAGTGAAAGTTTTACTTCTTCCTTACCAATGTAGATGCCTTTTTTTTTTTCCCCGTATTTGATTGCTTTAGCCAGGATCTCCAGTACTATGTTGAATAAAAGTGGTGAGAGTGGACATCTTTGTCTTGTTCCTGATCTTAGGGGAAAAGCTCTCAGCTTTTCACCATTGAATATGATGTTAGCTGTGGGTTTTTCATGTATGGCCTTGGCCATCTTGAACTTGATGAACGAAGAAGGGTAAAGAGGCCTGGGTCTGCATAGATTAGATTGAGAGGCATGGCCTTAGGTAGTGTCTCTCAAGCTTTTTCTCAACCTGGTGCTCATAATGATAATGTGTGGTATAAACAGATAAGGGTACTTTTTGCTGTAACCGATTTGCCGAAGGCTCTAGTGCCCTACGCCCGTCTCAGGCCTGAGATCTCAGGCCTGAAGACTTGCCTGCAACCCATCCTGTGCCAACCAGTGGGAAGCTCCACTAGAATTTTGGGACTGTGCCTCCAGTAAGTGCTGCTTCTATGTGGATCACTGTGGTGTAGGGCCTCTGGGATTTTTGCCTTGTAGGATCCGCCATCAGTGTCTCTCATCCTGTGGACTTCAGCTTCCAGCCGCCTGTTTCCTGCTCCCAGACTGTCGTTAATAAGAATAATTACCAGATTTTGTTCAGTCATTATTTGTGCTTTCTTTTCCTTTGTGAATTCTTCTCAAATAAGTGGATTGGAGCAAACTAACATTTAGTGTTTTGAATTAGATGAAGAAAATTGTATTTAATTTTCTTACCCAAGAGACCTTCCATTTTCTCTGAGAACTTTTTGTTGTGATGAAATTCTTAAGGCATTTTTATTATCAGATACAGATGTGATTCATTTAGTGCCAAGGACAACTACCAGGTTTCAGATTTTTGCTGCTTTAGCAATTACCTTAATTTTAGAGCGTAGGCTATAAATGAAAAGATTTTAATAAATGAATTTTCCATGGCTTTGGTGGGAATTAATTTGATAACTAGGTGCTCATTTTTAAAAGTCATAATCCATACATCTGTATCAAATATTTATGGCAGGTATAGAGCAACACTTCCTTGTTTGGGTTTTCTGCAGCAGCCCCTACATTTATAGAAATGCTATGGCCTTCCCCCCCCACACACACAAGTGAGCTGCTATCAGGTTTATCAGAAAATTACTTGGGGCAGGAAAGGGGGAAGATTGAGAAGATTTCCAGAAAAGAATGGCAGTTGCTATGTGTTTGGCCCTGTGGTAGAACTTCCTTGGAGTTGGAGGAGGTGTGGAGGAAGAAGAAAGGATAGGTGTGTACTTAGAAAGAAGAGCAGAGAAAATGTCTGTCTTTAATTTTTTCCATTTGAGGGATGTCTCCATGGAGATAAGGTGGGTGTTGAGGAGTCTTAGTTATTGGAGACTGAGGCTTATTCACCAGGTTTGCTTCCTGAACTTTAGAGGGATGAAGCCAAGCCTCATGACCCATGCATGCTGCAGAATAATCCAAATTTGGAGAAATCATAGCTTTGGCAGGACAGGACAAATAGCCTAGAAAGGTATAAAGAATTCTCATCTTACTCTTCTACCTCCCTCGCTCAATATTTTAATGTAGAAAGCAGTTTTTCTTTCTGTGAAGTAGAACTTGGGCTTGTGAAAATTTGAAGAAAGTTCTTTCTCCAGTATTTTTCCATTTTCATCTGCCTTCTTTTTATTTATTTTGGACTCATATCTTGATCTATGATCTTAGCCTTGGAAATCAGCGCACACACAGCCATTCAGATGCAATGGATATTCCTGAATGTCCATGACCGTGAGGCTGCCTCTGTACAGGTCTGCAAAACTGTGACAGTCTCCTTCACAGACAGGTGTAAGGCTCCTTATTTGAAAATTCTGGAAAGTGCTTGTTCTCCCAAGGAATCGGTAGGTAGCTTATCCATTCTTGTACTATGTGACAAAAACCAAACATGAAAAAACCAGATGGAGTTTGGTTTACAGTGTGGCTCAGCAGCTGGGAAGAATCAGGAAATGGTGTTTCATCATAATCATGTTTAAGATATAAAATTATGAAGGATGTTAGGCTTCTTTTAGCATGTAAAGTAGAATAAGGGTGGTGTTTGGATATGTGCGTTACAGACCCCTAAGATATTATACAGGCATTGATTTCTTTTATAGTAACATTTATGACCTGGGTAGTAGTGAGCCTTTTCCTTTATGATTTTAGTTATACCATCTGCCTTTTAATATAAACTCTCAAGATTTCTACTTCTGGCTTAGGTGGGTTTAGAAATGATTTCAGATCTCCCACATCTCTCCTCCCCATCTTCTAAAATAGGACTTTGCATAATTAAGTAGTATCAGGGAATGAGCATTGGGGTTGGGAAAACCTCCCCACGGATCCCAGCTCCTTTCAGTATAAGTTGTGTGGCCTTAGGAAAGTTACCCACCCTCCCACAAGCCTCAGTTTCTTGTTCTTGTGAAATGAGGATATTACTAATTTTGCAGTATTGTTGCAAGGATTCAATTACTTTAAATAATATAAAATTCCAGATACCTAGTAGTTCCCTTTCCACCGTGTCCTAAAATATAAATTCATTTCTCTCATTGGTTTCCTTCTCCTCTATTTGCTTCCATGATTTCACTTAAAGTAAACCAGAAAAACCACAGAAATAAATTATTTGGAATTTTTTGTGGCCTTTTTACTTTTGCTAAGGGAGAATTCCAAAATTCCTGTTTTGGAATATCGACACTGCTGTTTGTACACAGTGCGCTCTTCTTCCCCAGCCCACACCCCTGTTTTTTCTTTGGTCTCTGCAGAGAAGAAAGATCTCTGTGTTAAGTACATTAAAGTCTTGTAATTCCTTCTTGTCATCTTGCTTATGATCTCCAGCCCCATTACCGTCTCTTTATGGCTGCTGCTGGAGCTAAGTACCTTTGGGGCAGATTGTGGTTACTCTGCACTGCCAAATTACAATGCTAAAATGAAGGTAGGCTTTGGTTTACAAGGCTACATCTAATTTTATGCTAAAATGGAGTTCAGCCTAGTTAGCTAGGGGAAGCCATTAGTGGACCCACATTGTTTTGGTAAGTTGAAGTAGATTAGGGTAGGAATAAAAATGCTTTATCAATTTAATTAAGCAAATCAGCGTATTAAAATACGCAGACTAATTTCAGAATCTAGTCCTTTGCACGTCAGTGGGCTTCTGCCATTTGAATCTCATGATACAGTGTGAAGGCTTTCTCTTAGATCCGGGTAGCTCTTGTGTCGTTTTCCTCTCTGGTCCTTCCACTCAGACGTGCTCAGGACCCTCTGTTTGCTGCGTTGCTCAGGAAATCTGTAGGTCTGACTGTGTCAACCTCCAGCCACAGACACACCTCCTCAAGAACAGAGTCTAAAGGAAGGCTCGGGTGGATGGTTGATGGAGTGAATGCACTCTAAGTAGTTATAGCTCATATGTCTTCAGATAGTTCCTTGGGTTTCTAGCAGGCACGTGTCCCATTGTTGTTAAGTAAAGCCCGGTATGTATGTTTGACAAGTTAGCGGCGTGGCAGCTCTGCTTGCTCCCCAGCCCTGCCGCTGTCTCAGAGATTGTTTGGTTTGGCAGATGGCCAGCTCTCTGCTATATGATGCATTTCCTTGACAGGACAAAGTGCGGAGCCGCATTAGCTGCAAAGTTTACAAAGGTTAGCTAAACACACACAATAAATATTAATAAACAAAAAAGGCCCACCCACCTTTGACTTTGAATTCTGTTTCTTCATTCCATGTTTTGGAATCCCTGTAGTATTTGATTAATAACCAGTCTTAGGGTAATTGAGCCTTAAGTGTCCTCTGCCTAAGTTAGACTGCTCACAGAGCCCTCATTGGCGGCTTTGGTGACTCATCGCCACAGTGGATGGAGCTCTGGAATGACTGTTTAGTTCAAGGGGTCTTATTTGCATTCCCCCAGCTTCCATGTGAAAAGGAGAGTAAATGTGCTTCTCCATGAGCTTTAAGCTAACCAGCCATGTATGTGTCTTAAGAGCTCTGGAGAGGAGAGGATATGAACAGGAATAGAGGTGCAGTGCCCTGAGTTTGGACTACCTAGAAAGCAATCAGGTCTTCGTCTGTTGGCTTGGGCAGTTGCCTCTCTCTAACATTTACACGCTCAGCATAGAGGGAGAGAGTAACAGTAACCTGCTGCCCCTGGAAACTGCCTATTTGGCTGGGTGTCTTGGAATTTACCAGGCCTTCATTGTGGATCCTTTCCAATTCTGCACCCTGCTCACTCGAAAACATATTTGAGAACCAGTAATCTTAGACTGCTTAGCCAGACCTCCAGAGAACCAAGGAAGAGAAATGACTTTAATACTATGTCCTTGAGATTGTCCTGGGGCTATTTGTGGGTGGCTGGGATTTCTGAAGGCCCTTGAAAGCCCCTCTTACTATTGTCCCTTGTTCTCTGTTTCATGCACATCCTTCTTTTTAGGACCACATTAGGAGGGAACGAACCCTGCTCGTTTGTAGGATACTTGAGTATGATAATCTAGAGAAATAAAATTATTCTCCATAGATAGTAATGATTTTAACTTGGGAAATTATCTCTAACTCCACTTAGCAAAGCAATCCATTTAGGCGTGGTGAACTCTGACTTTTAAGTCATTCCATCAACAAACATTTATTGAGCACCACACATTAATCTAGGCATTTGGGATACATTGCCACCCCAAACACACCAAGATCTCTGCCTATGTAGAAAATATGTTCACATCGGGGAAGCAGATAATAAGCATAATTAATGATAAATTATATATTATGTTAAAAGGTGATACATGCTTTTGAAAAATGAAAAAACAGAGTAGGGAAAGTTGTGCAGTGTGGTTTTAAATGGGGCAGTCTTGGCGTGATAACATGTAAGCATTGATTTGAAGGAGATGAGTATTGGCTCAGATGAACTTATTCTAGATAGGGTTTATGAAGTTAAGTTTGTGACTCTTCTCATGTTTCCTTATACCTGGCCATGACCATTTGGAAATTTCCAGTGGCCAAGGCATGGTTCTCAAATTAATCTCAGTGGCAGAGCACCCATAGTCAGGCTGTGTGTTGTAGATCATGAACTGTTGATGTACTTCATTCCATTTTACCAACCAATCACATTTTATAAGATAAAATGTATCTTCTATACTCATGCATTATAAAGTAGGTTTCACAAGCATATGTAAGAAATGAAAACCCTCCCCCCAAAACCAAACCATATATGATATACTGTTTTCAAGGATTTTTGTTAATATTCACTCACTACTGTGTGTTTTATCATCTTTTAGCACTTGCTAGTGGACACTGGGTAGCAGGCACCATAGATTTAAGAAAAATTGTGGAAAGAACACCTGAAATTGTAAAAACCTGCCCTTTGAACCTAATTTTACCCCCCCCCCCAACCGGGAAAACACGGCCACTCTGATTTGATTTTCTCAGTGCAGTATCTCAGCTGTCATCAGTGGTGCAGAGCTTAAGAAGCGCTCTTGTAGAATATTGTCAGATCAGAATTAGAAGTCCTGCACACTCTTACATTTCCTCTTCAGTTACTCCTGAATCTCAGAGTAGGATTTGTGGCCATATAACTATATGCATACTTCTTGCCAGTCAGGTGGGAGCCAGAATTTCTATCAAAAGGGATTGAGGAGATTCACAGATATTCTGTCTTAACAAAAGAGTGGGATGGTTAGGGAAAAGAAACCAGAGAAATTCAGCCTGAGATAGATTTGAAAGGCAGGAATTTTATTATTTTCATTTTACTCTTAGAACCTAATATAGCGGTATCTAATTGTACCCCTTTTCTCCTTAGTCCTTGTACGTTGCTTGGCACGTGATGGTTTTTAATCTTGAATTGGTGTTTCCACTCAATACTTGTCCTATCAGAGTGAGATCTGCAGAACCTAGCACATGGTGTCTCTGCCTACTGATTTCAGCTTTATCTTTTCCCCCCTTCATTCCATCCCTACTAAACCTCCCACCTTGGCCCTCTTACTGCAGACAAAAATTAAAAACAGGTTGTAGTTCTCACCGAGAACTCATTCTTTTCGACCCCAGAGCACCACTTCTTTTCCTTACCAGTAATGAATTCAAAGGATCATAACTTCCAGTGAACCTTCTCTTAAATAGTTTTTCATTCAGGTTAATGTCAAGTCTTTGTATGCTGTATCTCTGTTTTACTTCTGCTATTATCCTGCTGGTTTATCTCATAGATAGGGAGATATTTTTCAGTGCCTGCAAATATGTGTTGTTCCTGAAAAAGCTTTATGAGATTTGGACCTTTGTGAACTAAAAACAATAAGCACCTGGCTTCAATCTGCTGTCCAGAGGGACATATTGTGTGTATAAAAGCATGAAACACTGAAATCTAAATCTGCTTCAGTGGTAAGCAGAACCGAGTTATGTGGGTTTAGCATTTTGAGATGCCAGCCTCACATGGCAATGGAGCTGGGGAAAGCTAACTTTGTGGTTTCTAGGTTGTCAGGAGAAGAGAGGAGTGGTGTCAGGAAGGAACATCTTTTTCATTTTTAAAGGATATCACACATATGACAAGTGATGGAATAGAACCTAACCTCAGGGACACAACCTTATGGTTTAGGGGGAAAATGTCCTAAAAATTACAGGTAGCCATCAGGATGATATTCGGTTTAGTAAACTAGCTATCAAAGTACTAGCAGGATTTTTCCCATTTTTATCTGGCTTCTTTAGTTGATTACCATGCCTTTCCTTTTCAGAGTGTTGTCCGCTGCCTGTGGCATCCAAAGCTAAACCAGATCATGGTAGGAACTGGAAATGGATTGGCTAAAGTCTATTATGACCCCAACAAGAGCCAGAGGTATTTCATAAGTATTGCCTGTTTTAGATGGATGACAACAACTGGGGGGAGGGCTTCTTTCCCCACCCTGCTTTTCTTTATCTTTCCCTTTGATGGGGATCCACCCTTTTAGAAAATGCAGCTGGCACGGAGTAAAGCCTCAAACTCCTGGTATTGTACTTTAAAGAGGATTTGGATATTGCCCTTGATCCAGACAGAATTCAAAGTGAAAGTTTCCTGGGGATTTTCAGTACTTTGGCTGAAATGTTGAGTGCAAAGAAGGAAAAAGTCTTGCCCACTTTGCATACCACCCTGGACCTGGCATTAGCAGTGATACATGTAAGGGATTAACAAAGCAGGGAACTAACCACTTACAGGAAATGGAAACAGTCTGTTTTGTTCCCTTTCTGTTTGGGCTTTTATCAGGTAGTGGTTTGGATTTTGGGGGTTGTTCTCCGCCAAGGGGACAGCACAAATTAATTTCCTCTTCGACCCTATGCCCACCCCAAATGCTAGACTTAAACATCCCAATGTGTTTCAGAAGTCTGAAAACTCCACTGGAGGCTCCATCAGTTCCTCAATTATTTTCATTTTCTTTGGGCACAAAGGTGAACATTTGTCACAACCCCAAAAAAGGATGGTTTTGTTTCTCTCTTAAGTACTTGATTAGCTCTTTCTTTAGAGTAAACCTTGGTTAGCTAGTATTAAAGTTCACATGCTAAATTCATTGGGGTCCCCCATAAACCTATTTTGAGGTCCCCCATCCTTTTTGGGGAAAGGAAACTCCTCCTCTATTAATGAATACTCATTGTTGTAATTTGGATCTGAATAGAAGCAGACAGTCCTGTTTTCCCTTGGAACTTTGTGGACTAGCGTTGGAACCCTTGGCGTATAAAATAAAGTTTTTATTGTGTTTAAGAACAAATAGGATTTTGTTTGTTTTTTAATAAAGAAATTGAAAATGCTAATGTAATTAGAATGAGGGAGTGTCTGTTTCACTTGAGAAAACGATGAGCCCCATTTGATAGCACCCATTTGGAAGCTACTATGTTTGGAATCTTGAAGAAATTTTTTTATTTGTATTTGCTCCTCCTGAGAGGGATAGCTCATATTGCTAAGGAGAAGTGAAATGTTCTAATCAGACTTTTGGTTTAATCCCACACATTCTTGGGCAGTTGCCCCGTGGCAACACTGCCAAGCCGACTCAGTTCCAGACACTTGTACTCTTACATTTGAGATGTGGACAAATGCCACTTGGGGTGTAGACCACCCAGGTTGCTTTCATCTGAGAATAAAATAAAACTTGAACCCTGTGACCTTCAGGGTGAAAAGGTTGGTTAATTTTATTTATATCTCTCTCAGATCTTAAATTTTTAAGTTATTTCTATAGATTTTTTAAACTAGTGTTCTGTGGCCCAGTTACCTCTTCAACCCTTTCACTCAGTAGTAACCACTGACTGACAGACTTGCTTTCCCATAAATTTAATCCCTTATCACCAAGGCCCCTTCTGTTGCCATCCCTTAGAAAGTCAAGGACTTGGCGAGATGGTGTGCACAGAGTGTGTTCCTGAAAGTATCTAATGCTTTTGACGTGACTTTCTGTTTACAAGACCAAGTAAAGAAAATAATGTGCTTTTACCCGCCCCAGGGGAGCAAAATTATGTGTGGTTAAAACCCAGCGGAAGGCAAAACAAGCCGAGACTCTAACCCAGGACTACATCATCACCCGTAAGTTGTTAGCATGGTCTCTCCATCGTCTCTCCCTTCTACTGTAGTGTGGTGTTGATCTCATAGCTTTAGAGACAGAAAAAGTCTTCAGAGTCCAGGCATATATTACAAAATACCATGTGGACAGGACTGCGAGTCATGTAACAGCTAACCGCTTTAGCTTCTGTGACTCATCACAGAGACAGGGTAATTTCATGTAACTTTCAACCCAAAAGGGAAAAGCCTATTTGAGCCTAATGCATTACTCCATAGCAGCCTTTTAAAGAATAACAATCTGTTCTAAGAATAAACAAGAACGAATGCTGGTCTTGGAATCAGGAGACCTGAATTTGTCCAGTTCTACCAGTGACTTGCAGTGTGATGTTGAACAACTGAACTTTATCAGGAGAGGGAGGAGACTAGGTGAAAGGTTTCTTTCAGCTCTCTCTGAGACTGACAATAGATTCAGAGACATTTAGATACACAATGAACTACCTGGGGTACCAGAAATCTTACCAGAATGAGCACCTTCTCTCAGGTTTGTCACACAACCTTGTCAACCTGGCGGATTTGTGTTGCTCCGAGCCAGGGCCTCAGACCTGTCACAGGTCATGGCTAGGAAGGACATCTTGGCTGCAGTAGCAGTTGTGATGAGCAGATGCCCTGTGGACTTTATCAGGGCCTTGGTCTAAAGCCCAGGGGGCGCTGTACTGCTGGGTTTTTCTCCCTGGTGGTGGGTCTCCTATAAGACCAAGTCCCTTGGAGCTTATGATCGGTAAGGAGATCCCGTGACACTTTTTGCAAGAGTAGAAGTGTTAAAGTCAGTGTCACAACCAGTCTAGCTCATGTAATTACATGCGGCCTACTTAAATTCCTCCAGTCGTTTGAAGTGAAAAGCTATTTTTCCCCCTCCTAAAAATACTGTTGTGTCGTGTTGCCCAACAGAGTGACGGGTGGCTGTGTTTCTCAGCTCCCCTGACTCAAGGCAGGCAAGTTTTACTGGTGAGTGAGATGGTCCTGGCCCCAGCTGGTGGTGCTAGGGGGAGGGGGATACTGGAAGAGTTTTTGAGGTATTTTAGACATTTCTGCTGTTCATATTATAAATTCCCTTTGAACCCCTCTTAATCCGTTTCCTTCCCTCCCCTCCTCCCCTGGAAAAACGTTTTCTCTTTTGAAGGATATTTTACTCAGCATGTAAGGATCCAAAGAAATTGTTCTAATACGGTTTTTGGTCAAAAAAAGGTCATTATTTAATTTTTTCCCCAATCACCTTCCTGCTCTCCTGCAGAATATCACTGTTTCCCTTTTACGTTCATATACTCTTTTATATTATAAAATTGAATTCTGACATTGAGTGAACAACCAATAGCAACTGGACAAATACTACTCTGATTCTTCTCCTTTTGTTTTGTCCACCATATAGAAGTAGGGAAAAGTCCCCATCAAGTCACCATGTCAGGAGATCTGGGAACCCCCGTGCATTCAGGGCAACCTTTATCCCAGTTTCAGGGGGAGAAGTGCTTCTCCCTTCCGGTTACTCAGTGTTGTCAACTCCTCCTGAGAGGTGGTCACATTTCAGAAACGTGTGAAGTGATTCCAGTGTTGGTGAGGCGTCCGAGGAGACGTCAGGACTGACAGGCAAGCTGCTGGCATCATTCACATTTGGGTCCTGTAAGAAAAAAATAGGAAGCAGTCCCATTAAGTGTTTCATTTCAAAACCACAAAAATTAGGGTTAACTGCTGCCCATGGTTTGGGCGATGGGGAGCCTCACCAGTGTTTCCGTGACAGTATTTGACAGGATTTCCTGAGTGCTGTTAGTTGCCAGGAGAGGTGAACAATGAGTCTGGTCTCAGACAAAATTGGCTAATTGGTTACAGTAAGACTGTCTTTTATTATTAGATGAAGGCTGTCATTATGACTTCCATTTCATCTTCAAGTTAGTCATGCTTCAGCTATGTTTTTGGATGGAAGGGTTATTATTATAATAAAATTTTTCAAATGTGACTTCTCGTAGCTCATGCCTTGCCTATGTTCCGTGAGCCCCGCCAACGGAGTACAAGGAAACAGCTGGAGAAGGACAGACTGGATCCCCTGAAGTCGCACAAACCCGAACCTCCTGTGGCAGGCCCAGGTGACTGTGATCTCTCTAGCTTGTGACCTGCAAAGGGGGTGGAGGGGTAAGGTGGGGTCACTGATAGAGAATTGGGAAGATCCTTTGCTCCTGGATGCTGCTTTGTCTCCAGAGAGATTTTACTACATAGTGGTTTTCAAACATTTTCTTTTGAGCATCAGAACTTTTTTGCTTAAAGGATGCAGAATCCTGGTGCATAAAACTGATAAAAATGGAGCTGCTGTGCTAACATAGAGAGGAAGCCTGGACCCCTTTCTGCTCAGTCTCTAACTTGAGCCCTTCTAGGTGATCTTGGTGGAACTCTAGGGCTCCTGGAACCCAGTGTTAAAACTTCATATACAACATTTGGGTACTTTGACCAGAATCCAGGCTGGATTAGATTTCACATTAGGGAAAAGTGGCCATCATTTTGTTCTGTGTTGATAAAATGGAGCTGCCCATTCCCCTAGAGGATAAATAAAAGTCCTTAGAGTTTTTAAGAAAGTAGGTACCCCCCCCCCAAAAAAAAGGGGAGAATGAAAGTAGGTACCAGAAGATAGCGAGGCAGCATTGGCCATCATACAACACATGCATTTACTAGAATCCCATTTTACTAGTTATCACTTGTGTGGTTTCCGTTTTCCTAGGCTCCTAAGCCTATAGCTTTTGACTTTGTTCATTCATCCTGAACCTCAGTTCTGGGCCTACATCTGCTTGGCCTGCCCCTTCAGCCTTGAAAACATTTCACATCTCTATCTTAACATTTTTTTTTTCATTTTCTCTGCCACCATTCTAAATCAAAGTTCCTAAATAATATTCTTACCTGGATTATTGAAAAGCCCTTCTAATTAGGTGCCTTATCTCAAGTCATTCTCTTTCCTTCCCACCCTGTCTCCATCCATCTTCTACACAGCTTTTATTTCCAGCTCCTCTGGCTTCCATACTGCTACTGCCCCCAAATCTTATAAGCTCCCTACTGTCCGTTTGCATTTCCAGAGAATCATTCTCTGCAGTCTGACTCTAACCCACTTTTGAGCATCCCACGTCACTTCTCTCCTCCTCTGATCTTCTGATATGACTGTCAGTTCACCCCTGCCTGCAAATGCCCATTGCATTGTCCTCTTTCTGTACGTTTGTTCTGAAACCATTCTGCTCATTCTGAAAATGACCTCTGCCTTCAGAGCTTTTTCAAATTGGATCCCTCTCTTCCTAAAGAGCTCCCCAACCACCCCAGCCTGAAGAGCTCTCTCTTTCCTCTAAGTACTATAATAGTTACTGGCCACACAAATTCTTTCACAAGTAATTATTTCTTGTCTTATTTAGTCTCTTCTCATCTTGATTTATAGAATTAATCTTATAGCACAATTTGGCTTTTCGTGTGTGTATGTGTGTGTGTGTGTGTTTAATCTTCCTAAAAAGTCATAAATTTGGGGGACACCTGGGTGACTCAGTTGGTGAAGTGTCTGCCTGCTGCTCAGGTCATGATCCCAGGGTCCTGGAATCAAGCCCCATATCAAGCTTCCCTGCTCAGCAGGAGGCCTGCTTCTCCCTCTCCCTCTGCCGCTCCCCCTGCTTGTGCTTTCTCTCTCTCTCTGACAAATAAATTAATAAAATCTTAAAAAAAAAAAAGTCATACATTTTTGAGTACCAGGCACCAGACTAGCTGTTGGGGATCCAGCAGGGAGCAAATCCCTGCCCTTACGGAGCTTTCTGTCTACTAGAGCAGTTCCAGTACCATAAAATAATGTGAATCAGTGTATTCAGCTTGTTTGTTTTTCCTGCTACAAGGCACTTGGAAGATGGAAAGCCCTAAGATATATTTGTTTAAAACTAAAATAGGCATCTAACAAATATAGGTTAATTTTTTAAAATATTATTTATTTGAGAGAGAGAGAAAGAGAGTGCGCAAGTCGGGGGGAAGGGGCAGAGGGAGAGAATCCTGAAGCAGACTCCCTGCTGAGCGCAAGTTCGCCTAGGAGCTCCCTCCCAGAACACTGAGATCATGATCCGAGCCGAAATCCAGAGTCAGCCACTTGACCAACTGAGCCATCCAGATGCCCCAGTATTGGTTATTTATATTAATTGAATTTCAAGTGTTCATGCCCAAGGAATCTTTTCAAGGCCTATATATGGCAAAGTATTTGTAATTCTTCCATGCATTTATATCACTGTGTAGATTAAACAGCTAAGACATATCAAAAAACATCTCCATTTAAAAATGTTATGGGGAAGTTAAGGTTTGGTGATTTCCTCCTTTGGTTGTGATGATGATAAATGAAAGCTGAAGGGATGATACTGAAGTCCTCTTGAGACTTGTGTGCTTCAAGCCAAGATCTGAAGAAGCCCCAGAGTGCTCAAAACCTTGATTCCATAGGGAATGACAAAAATTGGGTAAACCTGAAGTTCTGGCCTCACTCTTGTTGCTCATTTCACCTGCCACCTTGGAACCTAGCATTGAAGGATTCTCAACCTTTTCAGGTAAGTACAGGGTGTGCAAGGTTATACTTCTATATTGTCATGCTCATTCCAGTTCTGATTTGTGTTTTTTTCTTGGAAACAGGTCGTGGCGGCCGGGTTGGAACCCACGGGGGCACTCTGTCGTCATACATTGTGAAGAACATTGCTTTGGACAAAACTGATGACAGCAATCCCCGGGAAGCCATTCTGCGGCATGCTAAAGCAGCCGAAGACAACCCGTATTGGGTTTCTCCAGCATATTCTAAGTAAGGAAAAAGCCTTTTAAAATAGAAAAATTATTATGTTTAATGAATTGGAAAGAATGTAACAATGGCTACTTTGAAGTTCTAACTCTCCATTTCTTGTTTTATTCTTGAGCATGAAAAATAAGCCAAGTAGTCACAGTTCAGAACCTAGGCATTTGTTTGTATCTTAGGACTCTAAAATGGTGAATTTTTACAGTAGGTAAATTCCATCAGTTAATGGCCTAGTGTAAACCTATTATGTGAAGCCCATTCTACCTCTGACGAAGAAAGGAAGAGCACTACCCGTATGCGTTATCTTAGTTGAAGAGGGTTAAAAGCAGAAGAAGAGGAGCGGTTTGTAGGTCTGTCATTAAGAACTGCTTTTCATTTGCAGAGCTGTGTATGTAAGTAACACGTACATAGGCAGAGTGGAGCCTGCGGCGCAGATTCCCTCAAGTAGCTCAACATGGGTGAACATGTAGTGGTTCTTACAGCCTCCAAACCAGGTACATTTACACTAGAGAAAGGTGGTGTTGTAGAATTTTTGGATTCTTAATCTTTCATTTTAAACTAATTTTAGACTTACAGAAAAATTGCAAAAACAATACAGAGTTCATGTATACGCTTCACCTAACTTCCCCTAATGTTAACACCTTACAAAACCACAGTACAATTACTTAGCAATGCCAGGAAGTCGACGTTGCTACGATATTGTTGATGAAGCTACAAACCTTATTTGATTTTCCCCAGTTTATCTACTGATGTCTTTTCTCTGTTCCGGGATCCTGTCCAGGATCCCATGTTACGTTTAGTTGTTGCTTCTCCTTAATTTCATCCAATCTCAACAGTCTTCTAGAGTTCCTTCTCTTTCATGATCTTGACACTCTCAGTGAACACTGCTCTGTTATTTTGTACACCTCTCTCAGTTTGGGTTTATCTGATATTTCTCACAATTGGAATGAAACTGTGCATTTTTGGCAAAAATGACCCAGGACTGATGCTGTATCCTTTTTGGTGCCTCATATCAAGGATGCCATATCAGGATGTCTTACAACTGGTGATGCTGACCTTGGTCACCTGGTTAAGGTGGTGTCTGCCAAGTTTCTCCACTGTAAAGTTACTGTCCATTTTGAGTTAATAAGTTATTTGGGGGTAATATCTTTTATGACTATGCAAATTCTGCCTCTCTTTAAACTTTGGCTCTCTAATTTTATTACCCGTGGGTAGTTTGCCTGCTGCAATTATGACTGTGGTGTTTGCCGAGTGGTGATTTTCTGTTTTTTTTTCTTTCTTCCACATTTATTAATTGGAGTTCTAAAAGGAAGAATCACCCTTCTTCCACATTTACTTATTTTTCAAGAATTTTTTGTATCAGTATGGACTCAAATACTTTATGGGTTAAAACCCAATACTATCATTATTTAGTTTTTTTGCTCAAATTGTCCCAGCTTTGGCCAAGAAAAATCTCCTTTGGAATAACTCCTGTCTTCTTTCGATAGGTGCCTCTATTTTTTTTGAGCACTTCCTTATTTTCTGATACCGTAGATGTGCCAGAGTCATCTTTGTTTTCTTCCCCCAGTCCTGGAACCAACTACTTCTTCAAGGAGCCTAGGTTTCTTTTATTTGAGAACGGCGTTTAGAAACCAAGACATTGGTACTCGATGTGCCCATTGCTACTGAAGTAGCATTGCTTTTAGATCCTCTGTTAGGGCTTCTTAGCTGACAAAACTTGGAAATACACACACACACACACACACACACACACACACACACACACACACACTAACCTGTGCTTCAACACACATACACCTATGTATACACACACACACACACACACACACACACATCTCTATTTATATTTTAAAAACTATGAGTTTATACTGATGCCTCTGATTTCAATCCTATACCTCTGGTTTCATTTTACCTTTCTCCTTCCTGTATTTTTAACCTCTTTCTCCAAAAATGAAAAACCCAGCTCTCATTACTGACAATATATTTACTTATTCACTTCTAGTATACATATAAAGTAGTTTCAGAATTGCCGACTCATACACCTGGGAGAAATATTTTCCCTAACTAGGATTTGTGTAGTTTTGTTGGTTTGGTTTGGTCTGGTTTGGTTTGGTTTGGTCTGGTCCTTTTAGCCTTACAGTATGTGGTCAAGAGACTGGTTTTCATAGTTACTTGGATGAGATATTTTCTTCTCCACTCCTGTCAGAGTGGTTATGTAGTTCATTTGAAATGCAGTTAGCGTCATTTGTTAGTGTGCATTCCTTTTTTGGGTTTCCCCTATGTTCTAGGTGTGTGTAGGATATGCAAAATATTACTCTAGTGCTAGGAGTCAGGGTCTGAAAAAAGCCTTGCTTTTCCTCTCTGTTCCCTCATTCCCATGCCCCGCTTCTCTCGGTCCCTTCCCCACTCACCCCCACAGGTAGCCTACCTATCTCTTTGGTTTCTGGTTTACCTCACCTGTAGGTTTCTTGCACAAGTGAACGGATTTGTAAGTATTTTTTCTACCCTCTCATTTCTTACATGAAGGATAACATAATATAAATGCCCTTTTGGGATTTCCTTTTTTTTTAAACTTAGGATTATGCCCTAGAAATCATTCTACATCAGTTCATAGAGCTCCTTCTCGTTCTTTTTCACTGCTGCATAGTACTCCATTGTATGGCCATATCATGGCTTAGTCAACCACTCTCCTATGAGTGGATATTTACGTTGTTCCAGTATTTTGCAATTTCTTTTTTTTTTTTTTAATTACTTGAAGCCTTTTTTTTTTTTTAAGATTTTATTTATTTATGTGACAGACAGCCAGCAAGAGAGGGAACACAGCAGGGGAGTGGGAGAGGAAGAAGCAGGCTCCCAGCGGAGGAGCCCGATGTGGGACTCGATCCCGGAACGCCGGGATCACGCCCTGAGCCGAAGGCAGACACTTAACGACTGTGCTACCCAGGCACCCCCAGTATTTTGCAATTTCTAACAGTGCTATAGTGAATAAACTTGTGCATATGTATTTTTGTATCATTGGAGTTATAGTCAGGTTTTTTCTTGATGTATTTATGTATTATTAAATTTTTCTTTTAAATTATGAGAAAGCTGGACCCTGATCACTTTTCAGAACATTAATATGCTGGAAGAAAATCACTTATGAACCAACTCAACGGACATGTTATACCAGTGTCAGTTCTCTATCTGCTAATCATTATGAGCTACTTTGCATAAAAGAAAACCACATTGTTTTAGCTTGGGTTCCTTAGAAGTAGATCCTGAGAAAAAGATTCATATAAAGATTCTTATTATTACTAGGAAGTTTTATAATTAGGATGCTTTATTATTAGGATGCTTATTAGGAAGCATCCATAGAGAAAACCAATAGGGGTGTGGAGAAGTGTAATGAAGCCAAGTAAGGGTGTATCAGGCAAAGTTTCAGGGAGGTCCACTTTGGCTCAGTCTGCACGGTAACCCTGAAGACTCTGGTCAGAGGCATGGTAACTGGAGTACTTATACTCTCCAGTATCTATTGATCCTTGCTAATGGCTGGAGATGGGGGTGGGGGAGACATTCCCAGGTACTTCCAGCTTTCCAGGGCTTTAGCAACCTGCTGACAGCCCTCTGACAAAGAGACATAGCTGCTGCTGTTGTGAGTGAAAGCACCCCACACAGAAATGCTCAAGAGATTTGCGGGTCTCTGGTGGGGAGCGCAGCATCCTCTGCTGTCCATGTCACAGAACAGACTTGACTCCGTAATGTCAATGGTGGTTGTTCACAGTGTGTACTAATAACCAGACAGTACAGATGGAACATCTCTGAACAATTAGTTGGATAATATTACAACAGCTAAGAGGGTCATATCAAGGCTGGCCAGCTAACTAGTGTGCATTTAGCCTTCTTTTGTGTAGCGTTTGTGTGTGTATAAGCTAATGTATGTCAGCACATCATTGGCAGTCAGATAAGCTTATAGACTGTGCCTCTGTTGACACTTCTGTTTTTAATGGAGCCATTATTTTCTATTACTATTAGGGGTTTTTAATACTTAAAGAAACTTGTTTAGAAACATACAAAAAAATTAGCTGAGGAAAGAAGAAGAAACAGAGCCATGTTTTAAAATTTGCTAAACATAGTAAGCATCATTTGGAGAAAAATTTGGCACTATCTATACAAGTTTAAAATGCAAATACCCTTTGACTTGGCAATTCTATTTCCAGAAGTTTTGCACATGTGGGCAAATATGTATGTCCAAAGATACTAAGTTCGGTATTGTTTATGAAAGCAGAAGACTGAAAACAATGTAAAGCCTTTCAATGATGTATTGTTTCAGAAAAGTACAACACATCCATATAATTAAAGATAACAAGAAAATATAAAGAATGAGCTAGATATATATATGGATATGGATGTGTCCCAGTCTCCTTAAATAAAAGACCAACAAGCAAAAACAGAAACCAGATTGCAAAACATGCTGTCTGTATACCTGTGTTTTAACACAGTAGATGTACCTACACACATATCTGATCATTTAAACACGGACTTCCTCTGGGAGAAAATACAAGAAATGTGGGTGGTGGGTATCTTTTAAGTAGGAGAACAAAGGAGTGGGGAGAGGGGAGGGGGGCGGGGTGGGAGGCGAGAAGTGAAAGGGGCCTTCCATAGTCTGCCCATTAGCACTACTGGATTTTTTTCACTGTGCATGTATTCCTTAAAATCTCAGACATGAAAATTACATATGATATTTAGGTTAGAACCTCATCAAAATAATTAGTTGTTAGAAGTTTGAACGATAGTCTGGAAGGTCTAAGGCCAGCTTCCTGGCCTGGGTTCTAGCAAGGACTTACTATCCAGTAGGTTCTGAAAGTTATCTTCTCAGTCTCTAATTCTCTTCAATGGTAAGTAAGGTCTTTGGCAACTTCCTATCAATTATATATTGTTAATATCACCCAATAATCAGCGGTATTATTTCAGTATTTATGGAAATACCTCAGTAATTTACTTTGCATGTAAACACACACAAACCTGTTTGGAGCAGTTTGCTATCAAATGTATTTTAATGTAGCAGATTTAGGAATTTTTTCTTTCTTGAGTTATGTTTTGTTAGGAAGGCCTCTGCATTCAAGATAATTCTTCAGGTTCTCCCATCTTTCCATTAATACCTTTTTTTTTTAAGAGTTAAATCTTTTATTCCCCTGAAATTATTTTAGTGAAGGGAGTGAGAAAGGTATATTCGTTTCCTGTGGCCACTGGAACAAATTGCCACAAACACAGTGGCCTGAAAAGCAGAAATGAATTCTCTCACAGTTCTGGAGGCCAGAAGTCTGAAATCAAGGTGTCATGGGAGCCACACTCCATATGGAGGCTCTGGGAAATTGTTCCAGTCCTCTGCTAGCTTCTGGAGGTTGCTGGCTAGCTTGGCTCAGAGCCACATTATCCCAGGCTCTTCTCAGTCCTCGCTTTGCCTTGTGCTTTATGTTGGTCTCCTCTTCTCTCTTACAAGGATAGCCATGACGTTATTTGGGGACCACCCAAGATAATCCAGGATTATCTCCCCATCTTAAAATCCTTGGTCACATCTGCAAAGACCTTTTTTCCAAATAAGGTCATATTCACAGCTTCCAGGGATTTAAGGTAGATATTTCAGCCTACCACAATAGAGCTCCAATTTAATTTTTTCCTGTGGTTAGTTAGTTGCTGTAACACTTTTTAATTGGATAATCTAGTTTTCCTCATTGAATTGAAACCACATCGTTACACACGCTGCACTTCCATATGAATTTGAACCCATTTCTGGGCTCTTTGTTGTGCTCTATTTTTTGGTCTATTCAAGTAGCAGTATCAGACTGTTTTCATTGTTGTAGGGCTGCCTGTTCTCATTCTTCTTCTCAGTAAAACTTTTCTATTTTTGCAGGTTTCCATGACTTTAAGCTATCTAGTAAACACCTCCCCCCAATTCTTGGTGATATTTGTATTGGAATTGAGTTAATGTATATATTAATTTAGATTGAGTTTTACAAAACTGGTTCTTTTAAACCAAGAGCAGGGTACATCTTTCTCTTCAGTCATGTCTCTTTGTATCTCAGTAGTATTTTTAAGTTTTCTTTATATAGATCTTTCCCATTTTCTTTTAATTTTGTTTCTAGTTATTTTTATCTTTTTATGTCATTGTAAATAGAATGTTTTCTTCTGCTGAGTTTGTAACTCCTGTGTATATGGAAGTGCTGTGTGGCCACATATATGTGTATTATTAATGTATAATAGGTAGTTGTTTTATATACAGCTATTTACCCTATTTTCCTGTTGTTTTCAGTAATTTTTCACTCAGTTTGTTTGTAGTTTCCAGGCATAAAATTGTATCATATGCAAATAATGATCAGTTTACCTCATCCTTTCTAATTATTTTAATTTACTTTTATTTTAATTTAAAAAAATTTTTATTTGAGTTTAGAGGACATACAATATTACATTATTTTCAGGTGTGCGACTTAGTGATTTGACAAGTTTATACATTATGCTCTGTTCACCCCAAGTGTAGTACCCTCCGCCTGTTACATCACTATTACAACATCATTGACTATGTTCCTCATGCTGTGCCTTTTATTCCAGTGACATATTCATTCCATAACTAGAAGCCTGTGTCTCCCACTGCCCTTCACCCATTTTGCCCAGCCCCCAACCCCCTCCCCTGTGGCAACCATCAGTTTGTTCTCTGTATTTATAGATCTGATTCTGTTTTTTGTTTATTCATTGTAGGGTTTTTGTTGTTGTTGTTGTTGTTGTTGTTTGGGTTTTTTTAGATTCCACTGATGAGTACAATCCTACACTACTTGTCTTTCTCTAACTTAGTTCACTTAGCATAATACCATCCAGATCCATCCATTGTTGTCTCAAATGCCATGAACTTATCCTTTTTTGTGGCTGTGTAGTATTTCACTGTGTATATGTGTATCTCACATCTTTCTTACTCATTTTTCTGTTGATAGACATTTAGGTGGCTTCGTATCTTGACTATTGTAATTAATGCTGCAATAAACATAGGGGTGCATGTATCTTTTCAAATTATTGTTTTTGTTTTCTTTGGGTAAATTACCCAATAGTGGAATTATTGGATCACATGGCATTTCATTTTTAATTTTTTGAGGAACCTCCGTACTGTTTTTCACAGTGGCTGTACCAGTTTACATTCCCACCAATAGTGTATGAGTTTTTCTTTTTCTCTACATCCATACGAACACTTGTTTCTTGTGTGTTTGATTTTAGTCATTCTGACAAGTGTGAGGTGATATCTCATTGTGGTTTTGAGTTGCATTTCCCTGATGATTAGGCTGTTGGCCATCTGTATGTCTTTGGAAAAATGTCTGATCGGGTCCTCTGCCCATTCTTTAATCAGATTGTTGGGGGGAGGCAATTGGTGTTGAAGTCTATACATTCTTTTTTTTTATTTAAACTTTTTTTTTTTTAATATTTTATTTATTTATTTGACAGAGATAGAGACAGCCAGCGAGAGAGGGAACACAAGCAGGGGGAGTGGGAGAGGAAGAAGCAGGCTCCTAGGGGAGGAGCCTGATGTGGGGCTCGATCCCAGGACTCTGGGATCATGCCCTGAGCCGAAGGCAGACGCTTAACCGCTGTGCCACCCAGGCGCCCCTGAAGTCTATACATTCTTTATAGATTTTGAATATTAACCCTTTATTGAATATGTCATTTGCAAATATCTTCTATTCAGTAGGTTGTCGTTTAGTTTTGTTGGTGGTTTCCTTTGCTGTGCAGAAGCTTTTTATTTTGATGTAGTCCCATTCATTTATTTTTGCTTTTGTTTCCCTTGCCTGAGGAGACACATCTAGAAAAATGTTGGACAGCTGATATCAGAGAAATTACTGCCTGTATTCTGTTTTAGAGTTTTTCTGGTTTCCGGTCTCAGGTCTTTAATCCATTTTGAGGGGTTTTTCGTGTGTATGGTGTGAGAAAGGGGTCCAATTTCCTTTTTCTGCATGTAACTGTCCAGTTTTCTTAGCACCATTTATTGAAGACACTGTCTTTTCCCCATTGTATATTCTTGCCTCCTTTGTCATGGATTGATTAAGCATTAAAGTATAGGTTTATTTCTGGGTTCTCTATTTTGTTGTATTAAACTATGTGTCAATTTTTGTGCCAGTAACATATTGTTTTGATTACTACAGCTTTGTAGTATGTCTTAAAATCTGGTTTTGTGATACCTCCAATTTTGTTCTTTTTTCTTGGGATTTCTTTGGAAATTCGGGGTCTTTTGTGGTTCCATACAAATTTTAAGATTATTTGTTCTAGATTTGTGAAAAATGTTGTTGGTATTTTGAGAGGGATTGCATTGAATTGCTTTGGGTAATATGGACATTTTAATAATGTTTGTTCTTCCAATCCATGAGCATGGAATATCTTTCCATTTGTTTCTGTCTTCAGTTTCTTTCATCAGTGTTTTATAGTTTTTGGAGTACAGTCTTTTACCCCTTGGTAAAGTTTATTTCTAGGTATTTTATTCTTTTTGGTGTAATCGTAAGTGGTGTTGTTTTCTTAATTTCTCTTTCTGCTACTTTATTATTAGTGTTTAGAAACTACTGATTTCTGGGTATTAATTTTATATCCTGCAACTTTACTGAATTGATTTATTACTTCTAGTAGTTTTTGTTGGAGTCTCTAGGATTTTCTTATGTATAGTATCATGTCATCTGCTAATGGTGATGATTTAATTTCTTTACCAGTATGGATGCCTCATTTCTTTTTCTGGTCTTATTATTGTGGCTAGGACTTCTAGTACTGTGTTGAATAAAAGTGACAAGAGTGGACATCCTTGTCTTGTTCCTGATCTTAGAGAGAAAGCTCTCAGTTTTCACCACTGAATGTGATGTTAGCTGT
This sequence comes from Ursus americanus, assembly GCF_024610735.1. Taxonomy (NCBI): domain Eukaryota; kingdom Metazoa; phylum Chordata; class Mammalia; order Carnivora; family Ursidae; genus Ursus; species Ursus americanus. Next base: position 36,288,047 of record NC_142141.1, on the reverse strand, counting down.
GGGTTTTTCATGTATGGCCATTATAATGCTGAGGTATATTCCCTCTAACCCCGCTTTGTTGAGAGTTTTTATCATGAATAGATGTTGCCCAATTTTGTAAGATAAGTTATCCTATCTAATTGTATTGACTAATACTGCCAGAACAATATTAAATAACATCATGATAGCACACATTTTTTTCTTAATTTGAACTTAAAGGAGTGACTCCATTAGGTTAAATCAGGTAATTGCCCTTTTCATAGGTGGGAAAAAAATCAAATATTGGCAATTTCATATTCAGTTTAATGATAATTTCTCCATAAAGCATAATTTCTGAAAACTCATACATACAAGATGTTGAGGATGAATCAATATCTTTCTCTTCTATTTATTCAATAATGATTTATTGAAAACCTACTGTAGGTCAGGTACTATTCTAGATTATGGGATATAGTAGTTTTTATGGAACTTATATTCAAGTTGGCAGAGACAGGCAATAAATAAGTCCCTAAATTTTAGGTGATAGCTAGTGCAAAGAATAAAAGTAAAATAGGGATAAGAGAATGTAGAGTAACTGCGGGGAGAAAAGGTTACTATTTTTTTAGATACGGTGATCGGGGTAAAACCTCTGCTATGTGATTTTTGACTTGAATGAAATGAAGGAGTGAGCCATGTAGATATCCAAGGGAAAAGCATCCCATGCAAAGAAAACACCATACAAAGACCAGAGACATGTTCATCTGAAATAGATGCTGAATTTTATTGGGTTCATTTATTGTATTTCTGTGAAAGTGATCATATGACTTTTCTACTTTGATCAATGAATATGATGAAGTATATTATTGGATTTCCTCATATTGAATTATCCTTGCATCTTTGGTATGGCTCTCACATAGTTACAGTTTATTCTTTGTCCTGTGTCAGACTGGCTTCATTAAAATTTTGTATGCTTTTCTACATATACTCTCAAACTGTTTTTAATACCATTAAATCTATCTACTTTGTAAAGATTTGGTAGAATTCACCTGTGAAACTGTCAAAACCTGGTGCTTTTGTGGAGGAGAGGGTAAATAGTAATTTCTTAGTTTCTCTCTTTTCCGTCCCCTCATGGTAAATACTCTGTTTGGACTTTCCAACTCTTCTGAGTCTGCTCAGTAATTAATATTTTCTTGGGGATTCATTCATCCAGATTTTCAGCTTTCTTTAAATTGAATTACTTGAAGCGGAAGTTCTTTTTGTTTTTTGGTGAGCATTAACAAATGATATTTTCCTGCATTATAGGTAGTTTAGTTATATTTACAGTTGAAAATGTGCTAGCTTCAATATTAGCTCTGCGAAGTGGGGAGAACAGGTACTGTCCCATCTTTTACCCTACATGTGAGGAGACTGAAGCTTGCGGTCCACGGTGATTGCAGCTGGCACTTCCTTCAGCTCTCTCGATCCCTAAACCAGTGAGCTTTGCAGAGGGCTGCGCTGTCTGTTAATATATACCCTTCTGCTGCTGCATTTCTCCCATCTGCTTCCTTCCACCCAATTTTGTCACCTTCCATTTATTGCATACTAACTAAGTTCATGGCACTGTCTGTGGCATGTGATTTGTTAGCCAGAGTCGCAGTGCTATTTCTCCTGTGTTCACCTGCTAGAGTATACTATTTACTGCCAAGTGGCAAAGTCTTTGAAGGGAAGCTAATATTTAAAAGGATCTTTTTGTAAAGGTCACTGTAATTGAGAATGTGTGTCTGGTTGTTTTTCTTCACGGCAATTGACTTCTGTCAGTGATGAAATGAAGATTTACTATATCTCACTTTATCACAGAAAAGCCCAATTAGACATTTACATAAATCTCCCTGCTTGCACATGACATATACTCACCTTTGTTCTCCAGTGATGATAACAGAGGGTCTTTAAACACTTTACCTGTGTTGATGGAGGATTCGAGTTTCATTCCTGGCACTAGCAATGTACTAGCCATGGAAGTTTTAAAACACAGCAGGATCACAGAGGCCTCTTGTTCAACCACACATGGTCAGATTCAATTACAGTTTCTTGTTAAAAGAAGTGGCTGTGGAGGGAGGGAAGAGGAGCTGGCTAGAGAGTGGGCAGGATATAGATCCAGAATGCTATTAGCTTACACATCACACAGAGATGGACGTGTGTGGGAGCCTGGACCCTGGCCAGCAGCCTGCCAGCCTGACAGCTCTGTCAGCCATGGTCACTTCTCTTGCCAGATAAACTGCCATTACTGCTGGTTCAGTCAGTTTAGTTTTCAGTGTGCATGTCCTGTCAGATACGGGATACTTGGATATATGTGTGTGTGTTAAAATATCATTCCCATGTATGAAGGATCCATTTAAAGTCATATTGAGTTAGTAGGCAGTATTTAAAGAGGTCGTTCTTTGAGTGAGTAAAGGTTTATATATTATTTTTGCCAAGAAGAGATATAAACCCACAGGGGGAAATGCAGTTTTTTTCCCTGAGTTATATTTAGGTGACTGGTCGTCCCTGTCCACCATATTCTTGTGTAGGGGCCAGCATTTCTCAGAGTGGTTTTGTGGACTGCCTCGTGCCAGAGTCCAGGGTGAGAGTAGGGGGTTAGAATGCAGTTTTCTAGACTGCACCTCAGACCAACTCAGATTCTGTGAACTTGGGGCTGGAAACCTGCATCTTAACAAGTTTCCCATGTGATTATTTTGTGCACTAAAGTAAATAAAGCACAAATCACAAATGATTTATCCCTAGAAAATGAAAACGTACAGAATAGATTATTCCAATTATAGAGATTTATACTGAAGACAGATTATTTACATAACCAAATAATTTCCCCCGGTATTTTTTTTTTTTTAAAGATTTTATTTATTTATTCGACAGAGATAGAGACAGCCAGCGAGAGAGGGAACACAAGCAGGGGGAGTGGGAGAGGAAGAAGCAGGCTCCCAGCGGAGGAGCCTGATGTGGGGCTCGATCCCATAACGCCGGGATCACGCCCTGAGCTGAAGGCAGACGCTTAACCGCTGTGCCACCCAGGCGCCCCCCGGTATTTTTTTTTTTAAATAGCAAGGTGTTGTGTGTATTTAATTTGTAAGTTATTTTACCAAATGTATTCTACATACAACTTTTTGAAAACATACTTTTTATATAAAGTGAGAACATGTGATAGCCAAAGCAAAGGGTAATAACAACAACACTTTTATTGTACTTATACCATGCCAGCCTTGTTTAAGAACTTTATATTATTCATTTAATCTTCACAACAGCCCTATGAAGGAGGCTGTATTATTTCCCCATTTTACAGATGAGGAAGTTGAGGCTTGTAACTTGACCAAAGCCACACAGGTAGCAGATGGCAGAATTGGGATTTGAAGGCAGTCTGGCCTCAGAGTCAAGCTTCTGCTCTCAACAACTACAGTGTACTGCTTCTCATCACCAAGCAACTGATGGCAGTCATGAAAAAAAAATTGAGTACTAGTGAAGCTGAAAAGACTACCGTGTGAGCCAGCATGGCATACCCCAACACTAGACTAAGAATCAGAAGTTTCGGGGTGTCATTCTCGTCGTGTGCTTCGCTGACATGGCCTGAGGCTGTTTCCCGGTGTGTGAAGAGAGCAGGGCTACAGTAACGCCCAGCTATACAGCTGAGAGAGGGTGCCCATGACACCTGGGCGGCCTCAGGCCTGTGTACTCTTCAAAGATTTTCTCCTTCTGACTTGTTTAACCATTTGGTGATAAGGCAGGTAATGGTGATTTTAGAGGGTTCTTTTGTTTTCCATTTCCTGTCTTTTCTCTTTCTCTTTTTATTTCCCATTTCCACAGGTTTCAGTATTTGTCCCTTTTTCTACCCTCACCCAGGCTTTGAACTCACACACCCAGCATTATGAGTTAGTGTGCCCTCTTTAATGAGTCCGAAATATGTTTATCTATTTTCCAAAATATTATGTGTTCATTTTTTGAAGAAAATAGAACATTCTTTATCTAGAAACATCATGTTGCTTCTCATCATCTTATTCATCCCTAATATTTAAAAAAAAATTATCTTTGATTAGCTGTTCACCAGAAAGAAGGGCCCATTTCAAGTGGAATCTTTTGGTCAAGCCCTTTATTTAATCTTAATAATTCTGCAATTGTGATGACTGGGTCACAGTTCATCTGGACTGTATTCATTCTAACAGGGTTAACAAGTGTGTCAGATTGTCAAGTCATGGCTATAATTGACTTTGGCTTTGAGGTTTTCCCTCATAATAAACAATGGGCCCTGAGCCAAAAAAGCTTGTGGTTTATACTCCCATACTGATGACTGAATATTAGAAGTGATTTCTCCTCATACTCCTTCTGTGACCCTGCAACTGGCTTTATGCTTTTTGAATGAATCATATCAGAAGAATATCCATAATTAAAAAGAATGTGACCCGTGCACTTTCCATTGCAGCTGAAAACATTCTGAAATTCTTCTGTGGCCTGAGCGCTAGTGAGGGAGTGTAGAAACCCTAGGTTAGAGCCTAGTCAGAAGAGAGAAGACAGCCCTGCTGACAGTTTGAATCTCTTGCGCAAGCAGTGCACCCCAGAAATGCCCTCACAGAATATTGCAGGGGGAATCTTCAGTCATTACTGACTATTCTACACAAAATTCCTCTGCATGGGAACACTAAAGGTGGGACTCAGTTTTTGTTGGGCTTCTGACATTTTTTTGTTAGCACACGATTGCTGGGAAAGCTCTTTGTACAAATATATCTGAGAATTCAGTTTGAAAGATGTCCCAAGGGGAAAATTATTCAGCACATAGTATCATCTAATCAGAATTGATAGATTTGAGAAAGACATTTGCTTAAGCTTTTATCTTTGCTTATGAAATAATAACTATTAGCAAATGCAGAGTTTACTGAAGCTAAACAAAATGAAACAAAAAACCTTTCAGCCCTTCTCTGGTTTATTTAATGGTTCATAACAATAACTGTGTTGATATGTAATCTATTCTCCTTTTCTTAGTAACTCTAGTAAACAAGTTGACATATATAGTCAAGTGAAAAATGTTTACTATTCACCAAGTGAGTTAATCAAACTGGAAAACAAGTTTCACATCAGCCTTCTGTAAGTTAAAGTTTTCAGTTAACACTTAGAAAAATGGATTAGTATGGGCCATAAACCAGTAAATTAGATAAGCTGATTTCAGTAAGGTGGGTTACTCTGCTGGTCCTCAGTGAGGTTTACCATGTCCCTACTGACCTGTCGAGCAACTGCAGTGATTATACCCTTGGCTGAATGGAATGTTCCCCCTTTTCCTTCAAGTCAGTCTCTTTATAGGCTTTTGTTTTGGCCAACTGAATAAATCTTCCGTGAGGCTGGAAGTTTGAGTTAGCAACTTCCTGTCTCTTGAGAAAGGAGGTATAGAATCCTGGAGGAACTGATTAAATAGAAGACGGGAATAGGGATACCTGGGTGGTTCATTCGGTTAAGCATCTGCCTTCAGCTCAGGTCATGATCCCGGGGATCAAGTCCTGCATCAGGCTCCTTGCTCAGCGGGGACCCTGCCTCTCCCTCTGCCTGCTCCTTCCCCTGCTTGTGCTCTCTCTCTGACAAATAAATAAATAAAATATTTTTTTTTTAAAAAGACAGGGTAATGGGTCAGAAATGGAAATGCTTTCTCAAGGTGATGGAATATATTTCTTGCTCATTTTTTATTTATATTTGTATTTCCTGAGTTCCTGCCATGTGTTCAGTGCCCATTTGGTTTGGTTTGTTTTACTCTTCATTATGGAAGGACCCAACAAAGTCTGTGTTAAAATCAGTGTACAAATTCTGTTTCTTCAAGCAGCCCAGAAAGGAATCCACTTTTGTAGCCAGTGACAATGTTAATAGAGACTTGGGGAGTATTATTGTTGTTGTTTATTTGTTGGTTTCCTGTTGGTTTTAAAAGCAGGGACTTCTGGACTAACTTCTAAGTGTTTTTAAATCCATTAGCGTTTTTTGGGGGGTTTTTTGGTTTGTTTTTGGGTTTTTTTGGTTTTTTGTTTTGTTTTGTTTTGTTTTTTGCATGTGTCGTTTTACTCCTACTTGGCATTGTTGATTTATTTTTATAGTAGTTTTTTATGTCAAGGGCAATTAGGCCATCCCCTAGGGAAGAAATCTTTCGGTTCTATTCCTAACTCTGCCTAATCATCTCTGTTTCTCATTGTCTTAAAAAGTAGTGACTGAAGAAATCCATTTTAAATGTCCTAGAAAATCTGAATTAAATTTTTTGGGGGGGTCTTTCTCATATATGAGTTTCCAAAATTTTTCACAAGAATAACTGTTGGAAATAAATTTAAAGATAACAGTTACTGAAAAGAAAAGAATAGCTGCAAGATTTAGAGCTGTAATTCTCTTAGTTTGCTTCTGTAAAACGCTGGAATTCTCTAGACTAGATAGAGATGTTCAGTGTACGCAAGTCAAATACTCCTTTTTGAAGAACTTGGTCTTTATTCAGCAAACCACATATAGCTCTTAGGGAAGGCTGTGAACGGTGCTGTGGGAATGTTGGTATTGGGGGCAGGACGGATTGGAACAAGGGAAACTCCTCTCTGTGGGCCACATCTCCCCTCACCTGCTCATGCCTCACTCCCAGGGATTAAAGACTGTTCTGTCAGGGCTGGGCCTGTGACAGTGCGGCCTTGAACCCCGTTCCTTCACCCCGTCTTCAGTGGCATCATCCAGGGCCGGCTTCTCCCAAGGTGAGAAGTACATTCCTACAGTTAAAGGAAGCTCATTGTGTGTCAAAGTTGATGTTAAGAAGACAGATCCTACTCCACAGCCTGGTTTCAGAGCCCTTCTCCACTGCTTTCTTTCCCCAGCTGGGACGGAAGGTGTTCCCACGGTGCTGCTCAGTGCGCTCTACCAACCAGTACTCATGAGAGAAGTATAGGAATTGAGAGTAAGCAGTTAGAAAATTGTGGAGCAATTTGATACATTTTTGGAATCTAATAAAAATTTGAATTTGTACTTTGCAGTCTTTTTATTTTTCTAGAAACATAGTATTTGTTTGAAGGGATTGGAAATTAGAAAACAAAGTCTGGCCTTGCACCACAGATGGTTGGAGAAGCACTGCTCTAGGCAGGACCCCAGATTGGAGGCTAAGGCCTTCTCCAGGGTGACTCCTATTTATTCTAGAAGCAGCTTCATTATTTCTTATTCCCAAGTCCAAGAGTCTGGTTCTTCTTTTAAACAAAAACATTTTTTAAAATTTTGGTAAAATATACATAAAACTTACTCTCTTAACCATTTTTAAGTGTACATTTCAGTAGAGTTAAATGTATTCACTTTGTTGTGCAGCCAATCTTCAGAACTCTTCTCATCTTGCCAAACTAAAACTCTGTACTCGCTAAGCAAGAACTCTTCCTTTCCCCCTCTATCCAGTCCCTGGCAACCACCATTCTGCTTTCTGTCTCGTGGATATGGCTACCTTGGTACCACATATAAGTGGAATGACACAGTATTGTCTTTTTATGACCGGCCTATTTCACTTAGCATAATGCTCTTAAGGTTCATCTATGTAGCATTTGCCAGAAATTTCTTTCCTTTTTAAGGCTCAATAATATTTCATTGTACGTATCGCCACATTTTGTTTATCTGTTCTCCTATCCACGACACTTAGGTTGCTTCTACCTTCTGACTATTCTGAATAATGTTGCATTGAACATGGGTGTACAAATATTTCTTTAAGACCCCACTTTCAGTTCTTTTGGGCATATTTCCTGAAGTGGAATTGCTAGATCACATGGTAATTTTATTTTTAATTTTTTGCGGAACTACCATGTTGTTTTCCATAGAGGCGTCACCATTTTACATTGCCACCATCACTGTTCAGGGGTTCCAGTTTCTCCACATCCTGGCTGATACTTGTTATTTTCTGGGTTTTGTTTGTTTTTTGTTTGATAGTAGCCATCCCTGGTGGGTATGAGGTATTATCTCATTGTGGTTTTGCTCTGCATTTCCCTAATGCTTAAGGATGTTGAGACTCTTTTTATCTACTTGTTAGTCTTTTGCTATCTTCTTTGGAGAAATATCTATTAAAGTCCTTTGCCCTGTTTTTTTTAACTGTGTTGTTTGGGGTTTGTTTTTTTTTTCCATTTTTGTTGTTATTGTTGAGTTGTAGGAGTTCTTTATATATAATCCCTTATCAAATATACGATTAGCAAATATTTTCTCCCATTTCATAGGTTGCCTTTTCAGTCTGTTGATTGTGTCCACTGATGCACAGGTTTTAATTTTGATACAGTTCAATTTACCTGGGCTTTTTTTGTGCTTATGCTTCTGGTGTCTTATCAAAGAAATCATTGTCATATCCAATGTCATAAAGCTTTTTCATAGTATTTTATAGTTTTTGCTCTAGGTTTAGGTCTTTGATCCATTTTGAGTTAATTTTTGCATATGGTGTAAGGTAAGGGTCCAGTTTTATTTATTGCATTTGGTACAATTTTGCCAGCACCATTTTTTGAAAGGACCTTACTTCTTACACTCAGGTATTCTACCTGGCCAATAAAATGAAAGATAAAGTGATATGCAAGCACTGCTGGGAAAATTTGGACACTAGCTTCTCCTTGGCTGTTTGAAAGCTAAATGTCATAATTTGATGTTGCATATACATAATATGGTTATTTTGCTGGCAGCATTGTTATTAGTTCAAAAAAATGGAATTTAAAACACTAAATTTCATGGAGTTCCTCAAAGAGACCATTCTACCTTCCAAACAAATTCATATCCCCCAGGTTAAAATACCTGGAGAGGACCAGGGAATAAACTGTTGTGGTCTGGTAATTCAGCATGACAGTCTAAGTGATCCTGGTGTAAAAGTTACTCAGCGAATTTTGCTGAGTTTAGTGCTGGGGGAGAAAGGTATCTCCTTTGAAAACTAATATATTTCTTTTTTCTTTGTCTTGGCTACTAGGAAATTGAGTGTTGTATTATTATGTTTACCCTTTCCTTCTACTCATTCGTTTTGATTTTCTTTATAAATCCATTTTATTGAGGTATAATTTATGTATAATAAAATGCAAAATGCACCCATTTCAAGACTTGACAAATGTATACACCTATGTAATCACTTCAGTGAAGGTTATGGAACATTTCCATCCCCCCAAAACATTCCCCATGCCTCTTTACACTCATTACGCCCTTTCTGCTCCCTGTGAAATAGTTCCATTGATTCTATGCCCTTCAAGTTAGCCACCAACTTGCAAAAAATACTTTTGCGAAGTAGGTAGAATATGAGAGCAATTACTTAAATGAAACAGTCTTTTTAAGCTCTAAGTTCTGTTCTTCCTGTGATCTGTCATTTAATTTCTTTTTTTTTGTACCCAAAAAAGCACCATTAAAATTTCTTAGTACTTAAGTCTCATTACAACTAACATTGATGAGCTGGTGTATTCCGAAGCATATCATTACAAGACCATGTTATTTTTTTTTCTTTAGAAGTTAAACATCTAATTCAAAAGGATTTTTAAATCAAATTTGTTCCCATGTGGGTTTGTCCGTACCTCAGTGGTCCACATCTTTGTCAGAAGATGAAATATGTAGGGGCACCTGGGTGGCTCAGTTGTTAAGCATCTGCCTTCAGAATGGGGCGTGATCCCAGGGTTCTGGGATCGAGTCCCGCATCGGGGTCCCTGCTCTGCTGGGAGCCTGCTTCTTCCTTTCCTACTCCCCCTGCTTATGTTCCTTCTCTCGCTGGTTGTCTCTCCCTCTGTCAAATAAATAAATAAAATCTTAAAAAAAAAAAAAGAAGATGAAATATGTAATGGGCACGAGTTGCCCTACTATCGCATGTTAGAGAGCCAGTGTGAGGACGGGGGGTGCTTTCTAGTAACTCAGCAACTCATGACCTATGAAAGTCTGCAGCTGTTTTTGGAAACATTAGAGCTGTTACTTGTTTGTAGATGTCATAACAGTGTCTTGAAGTGACAAGAATTTCAACCAACTGGATTGTGTGTGGGGACACCTTGGGTTCCAGGTAGGTGTGTGGGTCACTAGAGAGACAGGAATTGTGACTAACTTATGCACAAGGAATTCTAGTACCTGGCGTGCATCAGAGCAACATCAGCATGAATGTGGATGGTTTAACTTCTTCCCAGGATAATAAAGAGACAGCAACAAGTAACATAAGGTTTTAACCCTGTTTTTACTTGTCAAAGAAAAGGAATGGTTGTTGTCATTATTTTAGCATTCTGGAATTACCTTGATATAATGAATTAAATTCAAGATGAAGATGTAAGCTAAGATATATCATCTTCAGATATAGTGCTTTAATATTTCCTTGTAATGTGTGCAGCCACTCTGGAAAACAGTCATGGAGGAGGTTCCTCAAAAAGTTATAAATAGGATTACTCTACAACCTAACAATTGCACTACTAGGTATTTACTCAAAGGATACAAAAATACAGATCGAAGGGACACATGCACCGTGATCTGATGCTCGTAGCAGCATTATCAACAACAGGCAAACTATGGAAAGAGCCCAAATGTCCATCAACTAATGAATGGATAAAGAAGATGTGGTATATATATAATGGAATATTACTCAGCCATCAAAAAGAATGAAATCTTGCCATTTGCAATGATGTGGATGGAGCTAGAGAGTATTAAACTAAGTGATCTAAGTCAGAGAAAGACAAGTACCAAATGATTTCACTCATATACGGAATTTAAGAAACAAAACAGATGAACCTATGAGAAGGGAAGAAAAAGGAGAGGCGGGGGAGCAAACCATAAGAGACTCTTAACGATAGAGAACAAACGGGTGGGGGGATGGGCTAAATGGGTGATGGGCATTAGGGAGCACACTTGTTGTGATGAGCACTGCATTTTATATGTAAGTGATGAATTACTAAATTCTACTCCTGAAACCTAAAAAATAAAAAAGCTTTCAAAAAACATTTCCTCGTAATGTGATAGAGCTGTTTTTAAAAGGGAATCAGCAGTAACATAACCAGAAGGAGCATGAACTATAACCATTTCACATATTCTTGAAATTATTTTCTGTGTAAATGATATAAAAAGGAAAATCATTGAACCAGGTATGTTTATAAAGCACAGAACATCCTAACGCAAAGATTGCTTCATATACCGTGTGCCAGTATTACAACAGTGGTGTTAGTGATGTATCCTAAAATGCTTGCCATTTCTGTGCGTTGAACTGGGTGTTGGGGTGGAGAGAATGGCCATCTGTTTGTTTTGTTGTTTTATTTTTTCTGGCAGTGCTCAAGTTACTCTATATATTATCTATTACTTGAGACTCATTAAATAAGGAAGTGATTATCTCAAATTCTCCTGTTCATGTGCACCATAATCACATGTATTTGGACTACTTAAGTCTAGGAACAACACAGAGAGCTGTAAATAAAGATCATGTGTGTTCTTGCTTGGTGACTATAATTTGGACTCCCAAACAGTCCCAGTGAGCCTGATGTTTGAAGTAGAGGGTGGTCATGAATATACGAGATTGTACTGAATTTGATGTACTTTCATTTTATTTAAGAAAAGGACAGCATACATAGCCTGCCCCAGAGGGGAATCTTTAAGAGAATCTTTGGCTCTTTTGATGAATAAAATTAAATTTCTATTATCTTTTTCTTTGCCAGAAGTTTAATGATTGATATTTATTTAATAATTGAGATATAGTTGATTCCCCAGATGTGCTTCCACTTGCAAAGTAGCAAAGTCTAATCTAGTAAACACTTGCTGACTAAATTTTTCCTCTTTTCATTAACTTTCTTTTAGGACTCAGCCCAAAACCATGTTTGCCCAAGTTGAATCTGATGATGAGGAAGCAAAGAATGAGCCAGAATGGAAAAAACGTAAAATTTGAAGACTCTCACATGAGAGCTCTTTGCATGAGGGGGAGTGATATTGGACAGTTTTTTGTTTTTTAATGAAATAAAAAATACATTTTTATGAACAACTTTTGTAGTTTGCATTATTGGACCATTCAAAAAATTGGTAGCTACCCTTCACTAAAATTGTGCTTACATTTTTCTTAATTACAACTATGAATCTATATTATAAGTAAATAAGAAACAGATTCTTAGCCTATTACCAAGTAGTTTAGGTATTTGAAAACTTTATTCAACAATTATTGGTCTTGTACAGATTCTTACAGCATTGAAGGAGGGAAATGTACATTGAAATGGACATGAGTCTTGAGCAATTCTAGGATCATAATATGGAAATAGACATCAAAAGTTTAATATTTCTGTATAATTTCACAATAGTTGTTTACATGATTATAAATAATTAGGCTGAGTTCAGGCTAAAAGCATTGCTATGCTAGGAAAGAACATGTATCTGATTATCCTTAAACAGCAGAATACAGTGGTTAGGATTTAGGAAGCAGGCTGTGAAGTCAGACCCATGTGGGTTCAAACCTTGGCTCTGCTCTTTACTGTCTAGGTCACCTTGGGAGTTATTAAACTTCTCTCTTCTAGCCTCAGGTGATGATAGCACTGCTCTCCTGGGTTTGTCACAGGATTAGATAAGACACTTCTTATATAGTGTTTAGTATAGTACCTGGCACGTAATAAATATACCCCATTTCCTATTTTAAAATAGAGCTGATGATACTTTGCCTGATTTTTATCACTATTAAATTGGAAAAGTATGGAAATGCTTTGTACCTGTAATTAGAAGACATTAAAAATCATTCTAAAAGACCCTTGTGCTTTTGTGACTAGAAAACTAAAATGAAAGTTGGCAGTTTGTCCAAAGTAATAATGAGTCAATAGAATAAAATTCTGTGGACTGTTTTCACCCAGACCTGGGGTAATATTGCATATCAAATAGTCCCCACTAGAAAATTCAGGAATTTTTAATCCTCTTGCCTTTTTCCCTCCTGCTCTCATTTGTCCCAGTGAATTAAATATAAAAATTAAGGATGATCCAAAATGCGTGTTGGAAAGTTGCAGGCCTCACATACCTACCCCCTCCCCAAAAATCTTTTCTACCAAGATCACAGGTACGTGGCCTTTCTGCCCCTGCAGTTCTGAGGTGGGTCGCAGTGGGCATTCCTCTATAAATAAATCCTAAAAATCTTCATTCTTGTCAACTACCGTCTGTCCTTTTTTTCTTCCATCCCCATCTTCATCCTATTCCCGTTCTGTCATCACTTAGCTTATAGGTAATAAGAACTAGCATTTGCTACATGCCTACCATCTGATGGCTACTGTTCTGAGTTCTTTATCTGCAGTAGCTCATTTAATCCTCACAAAAACCCCATGAGTAGGTAAAATTGCTGGACCCACTTTACAGACAAAAGAGATTCAAGAAGTCAATCTGCAATTACAGTTGGGGGGGGCTATACGAAGACACCCGAGATTTCTAAGCATCAGTAATAAACTGCCCAAAGTTTCCTATTCCTGTTGAAATACACTTTATCCAAAATCAATTACAGACCAATATTTTGTTCCAAGTGCTTAGGATTTGTAAATTTACTGTTTCTTGGATAAAATTTACTGAAAGCATTTCATATTTTTTTCCTGTCTTAACATAAACATTGCACCATATGGAAGTATTCGTCTTGCACAGCCAAAAATTGTCGTGAAGGGTGGGAGGGAGGAATAAAAACTTGATCGTAGTGGTCTTGGCGGAGCCTGCTATGATGTAAGGGGAGAGAAAGACAGATTTAGCACGAAGATGATTTTCTCATTGTTACCCACAACACAAGTGGCCCTTTCCAAGCTTAAGATGATCTATCTCACTTGAGAATTTTATACAAAATTATTTTTCCACACAAGATTGGCAAAAGACACATAGGATTTCCGTATCAATTTTGATGAGTAAGGACCTCAGAGCCAGGGCTGGGCGAAGAGTGGGTGCTCATTGGCCCTGTAGTCCCATCACCAGGGTAGAATCCCCAGTCGATATTCCCCAGGCCCTCACACTCCCCATGCCCCTCGAGCCTCATTACCTTACCCTGTACAACCCTACATTCCCTATCTCAGTCAACTGCATTTCTATTTGCTCAAATAAGGGACCTGGAAGTCATAATAATGACTCCTCCCTCACCCCCCCTCATGTAATCATTTGCCAGTTTCCATCCATGCCATATGCTGACCGTCTTCTATTTGACCTTCATCTCTTTCCCTGCTGCCCCTGTTAGAATTTACTCCCTATTTTATCCCTCACCAGGACCTCCCAGGAGCCTCCCTCCCAACTAATCTCCCTGTTTTTCATTTGATCCTCATCAAATCCATCTTTTATTCTGCCATCAGACTTAGCTTTCTAAAACTAAAGCCCATCATTTCATCCATCTGCGTAGAGCCTACCAGAGTGTCCGTGTCAGTAGTTTGAACCCATTTGTGTGGCGCTTAGGATGTCCAGATTCAGCCTCTTCCTGTCTTTCCTGCTTTAACTCGCGCTCATCTTGCACATGCTTCTCAGTTCCAGCAACTCTGAACCCGGGAAGTACCATGTGCTTTGCACTTGAGTGTCTTTGCACATACTGTCCCTTCTTCCTTCCTTGTCGGCCTGTTTGTTTTTGAATATGGGGATCAATGTCACCTTTCCCGAGCAGCCTTCTGTGACCCACCCTGGCAGACAATTAGTTGCTCCCTTCTCTGTCCCCATGGTTGCTTCCCTATCTCTGTGCTATGGCCTTTTTATATGTTCATTGAAAGTGTATGCGTGTGTGGCTTGTGGGCTTGACTGTGTTTCCCCTACTGGGATGTGGGTTGTAAAAACTAAAGCACATTGGGTTCTGTGAATGTGCAATGAATTTATTTAATGAGTTAGAGGAGCCATATTTTACTCACATTTGTATTCCTAGCCTTAGCCTCAAGAAGGGGGTTAAAAATTAAATATTTGGCAAAGGGAAAGAGAGAAACAGGGAAGGGTAAGGATGGAGAGAGAATGAGGTATGAGAAGTGTTTCTGCCTCGCCAATGGGAAGGAGGATCATTAGTACGGAAGCTCGGGCTGTGTCTGGGCTGCTTGGCCTTTGTCTGTTGGGGTTTATTCACAGGTGACCATTGTGACGGCTCAAGGAGGAAACAGGATTCTAAACAGTTGCCTGTGTTGTACCTGGCAAGGCCTAATGAGCCCTAAGCCATCCTGACATCCTCAGGCACTTGCCTCCTATCCTGAATCACCAAAGATCTGAGATATCTCTAGCATGGGGGTTCTTAACCTAGGCAGGCTGTCTGTGAATGCCCCGATGTATGCAGCGCACTTTGCTTATGCTCATGCATGTCTTTCCGTAGGAAGGATCCACAGCATTAATTAAAATTCTGGGTTATTTGGTGTTGCTAGCAGCTCTTTCCTCTCCCAGGAGGACTGTGTAAAATTGGGCCAACCAGACTTGAAAATCAGGACCTAACTGTCACATTCACATATGCACAAAATACCAAACAGAACAAACTAAACCCAAACTGCTAATACGCTGGCTCCCGTTTAATCTTAGGTGGTTGATCTTGTTGCTTTGTAGACAGACCTTAATTTTTGTTCTTTAAAGATGATTAGCCTTCTGTCCCATTAGCAGCTGAAGAGATCAGCTTTATGATTCCCTGAAGGGACAGCATCCAAAGGTAAGTGCTTCTTTATTTGATCTAAGCGTGAATATTATGAGATTTGAGCCAATTTGAGAAAAGCTTTTAGGAGTTGATATTACTATTTCAGGCATCTGTGAGCCCTTCAGTGTTTAGTAACCAATGAATCAGATTTGGTAGGAGATAAGGAGGGTAACCAGATGCCTGCTTAGATGTGTACATCCAATCTGGGTCTGGCCCTTTAGAGATGATATGCTTCATTCATTTATTGGTCTTCTTGTGTGTGAGGAGGTCAGGAAGTGGGGGAGGGCTGTGAACAAATGCCTTTTGAAAAGTGTCTATCTGGATTGGAAGTATACCACAAGCCACCGTGACCATGACTCGAATTTACTCAACACCCTCATCAAAGAACTGACGTGGAGAGAAGTGCCTAAAGATGGGAGATCTTGTGTGTGTGTGTGTGTGTGTGTGTGTGTGTGTGTGTGTGTGTGTCTAGGGGTATATAGGTGGAGAAGGGGCTTTGAGGGCTAAGAGTGGAGAAATTTGCTATTTTAAGTAGTTTTATGAATTATCAGAGTTTATATTAGGGGGTCTTCAAAATTTTAAGTAAAATCATTTTAAAGGTACTTCATCTGCCCCCACTTGTAATAATACTCCTTAAAGAAAATCTGGGAAATGTTGACATAAAATGGTAGATTAAAGATGGCCACAAGTTCCTTGAGACATTCCTCTGGGAGGGCAGGGGAGGGGAGGGGTGGGGAGGAAGAGCCCCTCCCCTTAAATCTGAGCAGGCTGTGTGATGGCTGGACCAACAGAGCATGGCGGAAGTGGCACTGTGCTAGTTCCCAGGCCCTGCCATTAAGAGACTAGCAGTTTCTACTTCCTTTCTCTCAGAGCACTTGTTCTTGAAACTGGGCTGCCATGCTGTGAGGAAGCTTCAGCAGCCCCGTGGAGAGGCCCAGTTGGAGAAGAACCGAGGCCCCTGGCCAACCCTGGCTGAGCTCCCAGCTGATAGCCAGCACCAACGTGTTGTTGAGCCATCTTGGGAAGCAGATCCTTCAGTCTCAGTTCTGTCACATCAGCTGTTGTTGCATGGAGTCCTGCCCTAATCACAGATTAACGAGAACAATAAATGATTATTGTCATTTTAAGCAATAAGTTATGGGGTTGTTATGCAGAAATATAGAATTGAAACAAACTAAAAAGAAATCATTCATTTAAATACAGATAGTGCTAATATTTTGATGAATCGCTTTCCAGTTTTTAAACTTTTATGTACAATTTTGAGAATTATTTGCTCTTCTTAAAATATAATTATAATATTTATTTAAAATGTGGTATCTTCTTCACTCATTAAGCATGTAGATTTTCTACATGACTACAAGTCTCATGTATAAATTTAGGGGCTACTTAGTAGTTTATTATACAGATATATTTTCTGTAATACTTAACCATTCATTTATTATTGGAAACATAGGTTGTTTTCAAACTTGCTATCATAAGCAACACTGCTTTGCTTAATTTCTATACCTAAAGTTTCTTTATGTACGTAGGATTCTTTTCTTAGAATTGGTTATAAAAATAGAATTACGGAGGGTCAAAAGGAATGACTCATATTTGCTAGATAGGATTATTGTTATCTTGGTGGTTACCTTATCAGTGAATGCCCAATTGGAGAGGACAGAGACGATTCTGGGAAATATTCCTAGTATACGGGTTGAATAGTGTCCCCCCAAAATTCATGCCCTCCTAGAACCTCAGAATGTGGCCTTATTTGGAAATAGGGTCTTTGCAGATACAATTACATTAAGATGAGGTCATAGTGGATTAGGGTGGGCCCTAGATCTGATGCCTGGTGTCCTTATAAGAAGGTCATGTGAAGACACAGAGACGAAAAAAGACCGTGTGAAATGGAGGCAGATATTGGAGTCAAGGAACTCTAAGAATTGTTGGGCAACCAACAGAGGGTAGGACGAGGCAAGGCAAGATTCTTCTCTAGAGCCCTCAGAGGGGACATGGCCCTTGTTTTCAGACTTAGCCTCCAGAACTGTGAGAAACTAAATTTCTGTTGTTTTAAGCCACCCAGTCTGTGATAATTTAAGGCAGCCCTAGGGAATGAGTACACCTTGCAACAAGACGTAAGGAACACTTGGATCCATGTGAACTCTTCAAGGCTGCATATCACCATTCACTAAGCGCTCAGGAAAAGGGAAAATCTAGATCCAACATCAAAGTTTCGAATCCTGTTGTCGTCCATCTCCCTCCCCTGCTCCCCAGGTCCAACCATCAGTATGGACTTGAGTTATTATAATTGTTGTTTTAAGCCACTAAATTTTGGGGTAATTTGTTACACAGCAATAGACAACTAATACAATTGCTAAGGCAGCTAATGCAGCTAATTCATCTTACATTTTGAGTATCTAGCCACTAGTTTCCAGAGAGACTTTCTGTTTGATCTTCTGAGGGTAGACTTGTTAAGAATTTGTCTTAAGGTGGTGAGGTCACTTGGTTTTTCTTGAGGCGGTGGGGGTGAGGGTGAGGGGACAGATTTTATTCTATAGGGTGAGAAGACTGTCAGGAATAACTTGGGACAAACCCAGAAGTCATAGCTAAAGGAAATAATTATAACATTTTTTTCCCTTCAGTTCCTTTAAGTCAGCAGAGTTGCTGCCCCTTCTCGTTTCCCCTCAAGTTGATTCAGCTGGAAGTGGTTCCCTGAGTTGCTGTGGCTTCCACACTTGGTCTTATCCTTCATCCTTGGGACAGACAAGCAGACATCCAGCATTACAGCCTCCTATCCAAAGTATCCATGACATTCTAAGCCTATGAGTAAGTCTTCCTCATAGCCTTTTTTATTCTGAGACATTTATGGCTGATGGTTTTGCTGTTTATAAGTCACTCTGAAGCGTGGGTGGCTGACAACTGGGTTCTCCCCTCAGATCTGCCTGACAGAGCTGATGTGACCAGATGTCTGGTGCTGCTCTCAGATCTCTGAAGTTGACCAGCCATGGCAAAAGATAAACATATGAGAGAAGAATATTTACTGCATTAATCAGGAGTCTTAATCAGTGGTATGGCTGGTATCTTGGAAGTAGCATGAAATATGAAGTCAGAAGTTTGGGGTTTGTGTTTCTCCTTCGCTAGTTAGTAATTTTGTGAGTTTAGGGAAGACATAAAACAGTGAGCCTCGGTTTTTTCATCAGTAGAATGGCAATATCAATCACCCTCACTATATCCAGAGGGATGTTTTATGTTTCCAATGAGTGTGTGTGTGTGTGTGTAAGAACTTTGCAAATTATGAAATGCTAATATAGTTGGTCACTCATGGTTATTTATTATTAGTATCCCAGTAATGTACACGAAAGACATATTCTTAGAACACAAGCCCAAATCCTTATCAGCCCCATATTTAAGAATCACTGTGGTGGCAGAGAGGATGCTGTATTCAGGGAGAATTTGATTCTGTGTGTTTGAGAGGTTGTCATCTAATGTGAAAGTTATCCAAGATTTGGCTAAGATTGTCTTAGGTGGACTCTGGTCCTGGTTGATTCAGCTTCTCATGAAGCCAGTTGGAACCCTAATGTACCTCCTCGTGGCCTTGCTGTTGGCCATGTTTGACACAATGACCCTCATGGTGCTGGCAGTGACAGCACCGAAACCTATCTAAATTTAGAAAAATGGGAAAGCTGTCTTTCGCATTTCTCATAGGCTATTTTGATGTTGCTTTTTTTCTTATTTGCCATTGCTTCTCCCCAGCATTGAAAAAGATTGCGTTCACTTCATTGGGTGCCATGTGGTCTTCCCTTTGACCCTACTGCCTCTTGTTTATGAAAAATAGCAAGTCAGCCATGACAAACCAGCAGCAGTCTTGCCTCCTAAGTACAGAGTCATTTTTCTTTCCCTTATTTGATTTTTAAAATAAGAAAATTTATTTCCTTTGTGGAAAAAATCTTATTCAGAAATACATGGTGTAGGGGCACCTGGGTGGCACAGCGGTTGAGCGTCTGCCTTTGGCTTAGGACGTGATCCCGGCGTTGTGGGATCGAGCCCCACATCGAGCTCTTCCACTGTGAGCCTGCTTCTTCCTCTCCTGCTCCCCCTGCTTGTGTTCCCTCTCTCGCTGGCTGTCTCTATCTCTGTCGAATAAATAAATAAAATCTTTAAAAAAAAAAAAAAGAAATACATGGTGTAAGAAAAGCTCTTGAGTCAGGAGACCTGGGTTCAAATGCTGGGTCAGGCAAGTTACATAAGCTTTTTGGAACCTCAGTGACTCTGGGATGTTAGAAAGATCAAAGTGTGAGAGCGCTTTGCAAACAATGAAACACTACACAAGTGTTCTCATTACTGCTTCTATATTCAGAGGCGCCCTCGCAGGAGGAGGCCGGCTTTTCAGAGATTCTGGTTTTGAGATATTTCTTGGAAATGCTGTATTGTGGCATATGTGTATTTGGCCTGAAACAAGTAAGTCCTGAAGAACGTGTTGCAGATATATTTCTTTACCTCAAAAATGCACAACCCTAGTTTTGAAATCCAGGCCTTACGCGTTCAGTGCCCACCAACAGTTAGCCCCACCTGGAGGTTGGAGACTAGACTGTGAC
This sequence comes from Ursus americanus, assembly GCF_024610735.1. Lineage (NCBI taxonomy): Eukaryota > Metazoa > Chordata > Mammalia > Carnivora > Ursidae > Ursus > Ursus americanus. The sequence continues at coordinate 36,267,971 of NC_142141.1, read as the reverse complement.
CCATCCCTTTAGTCTTTCTCCTGTTGATCTGCCCCACTGACCATGCTCTTTATTTCACTGGTCCAAGACTGGCTGAAGCCTGAGATATCGTGCATATTGACCCTCTCTTTTGCCTGATTATGTGTGGCTTGGAGGTGAGATTCATGAAGCTGCACAGGGCCAGATGTGTGGTTCTAACAGCCGTGCCTGGATTTACTCACATCTTCCAAGATCTTTCTCATTATAAACAGTCAACAACAGTCAACATTATTCTTGGGTTTATGTGTAGTAGCTTTCAATTTTTCCCCTTTACTGAAGATCACAGGACTGTAAATAATGAGAAGACAGAACAACACAAGCAAATGTTACTGCTTTTATCTCTGGAGCTGTCTGACAAGCATTGCCTCAGTGTGCCTTGGGAGCTGTGTCACAATGTGGGCTGTGGCAAAGCAGACACTAGTCAAGCAGGCTGTATTTTTTTACTTATAAAAACAGTATTGTAATTTGGAGGTCAACAAGATCAAGGATTAAGCACCCCATAAGTTATAGTTATCACCAGCTATGTATCGCAAAATCCAGGGAAAGCAGCAGAGAGCTGCTGGAATAATGTGCAAGAGAGAAGCTGTAAATAGAGATTGGTAAGCATGCAAAGGGCATTCAAGCCTGTCTACTACTGAGTCACATAGTTTACAGTTGAGAAAACTGGAGCCCTGAGGGTCAGCTACATGTGCTGGGACACCTCATTAGTTAGTGGTAGAGCTGGGACCATAACAAAGATCTTTGATAGCAGCCCAGTGTTTCTTCAGCTCCACTATTCTTGGAGGTCACTGACTAGAATGAGACAGACCTAGGCTGGGATCCCAGCTCTGCCATGTATGGTGACCTTGGGCAAGCTATTTCACTTCTTTGAGCCTCAATGTCCCCAACTATAGAACTGAGAAATCAATACATATCTTGTGGAGTTGTTGTCACGATTCAATGAAATAATTAATAGAAGAGAAAGACTTAACCAATGGCCAAGACATCAGTAAGCGCTCAGTAAGTGGCAGTCTATGGTTCTACAAAGGGCGTGGTGTATATAAGTCACTCTACCGGTACATAAACTTGGCCTGACAAAAATGGATTTGCCAGCAATTCTAGACTAATCTTTTCTCGGCTTAGTTTTCCTTCTCTCTGCCTTTGGTTTCCAGAGCTAGATCTGATTTCTTTACCCATGTCTTTCAAATACAGTCCAGAGAAACTGAAATCAGTTTTTCTTTTTCTCTTGCTAACTCTCTGAGCCATCATTAGTCATATTGGAGTCTGTTCACTGATCTGAGACTTGTACTTAAAATTCAGATCGTTTTTTGAAAAAGAGTTCTTGGAGAATCCAAACAGAAGCCTCACAAAAGACTTTAGACTTTGAGGATTTTGAGTGTGGGTCACTCTCCAATCTAGTCTCCCTGATCTCTCTCTCTCTGTTCTTTTTAAAAGAAACACCAACAATTCCAAGGCTGCTTCAAAAGGAGTAAAGGTGAAATGAAGAAACATCTCAGGACTGCCCGACAGGAAATGCGGAAGGCAGGAAGGAGGGGCATGCCAGCGAGCTGCCTTGGTGGCTGCGTCAAGGCCTCAGGTGGGTTCCACCAATGTTGTCAGGGGACTGCCATGGGCTCATGCACTGAGTGGGGAGGTAGAGCTGAGGAAATGGAGTGTGCTGAAGGAGTGGAGTGGTGGAAGGCCAAGTACTGAAACGCGGGAAGGCCTTGTGTAGGGTTAGAAGGGGCAGCTGGCTTCCCTTCAGTTCTATTCCCTGGGCATGCGGCTCGACAAGACCCAGAATGTGAGCCATGGCAGGTGCAATCCATTTTGATTTTCAGACAAGGAGGGGACCTAAATCCCAGGGGCATCTGAAGGTGGGCTGAGGCTTACTCCCCTGCACCACTCAGCTCTCGGCAAATTTTGCCTCTTTCTCCTGTCAATGCCCCTTAGAGGCGGGGCAGTGAGAGAATTTCTGTTCTGCTTCCAAGGAAACTGAAGCACAGGGACTTAAATTAGATTTAAAGTAGCAGGTATGACTGAGGTATCTCTGGGACCGAGAGTTTCTGTAGCCCCCAGGTGGCATTTTATGGGCACTGTTCATAAATATCCCACCAACCCTCAGATGGAGGGAAAGCGATCTGGTCTTAGAAAATGTCAGACCAGAGATCCCACAGAAGTCAAACCCGTGACTGGGGTGTAAGTCATGTACTCGGGCAGTGTCTGTCTGGGCAGTACATAATTGTGGCCATGGCTGCATTGCTAACCTCTCACTCACCCGTTTGCTAAAGCAGTCATTCTTTGGGAAATGGGAGTTGGACCCTTCCCCCTTCTGAAATCCAAAATGCCCTCAGTGATGTCCTTGTCCATACCGCCCTTTCTGACAGCTTGTGGTGCCTTACAAGTTGCTGAAAGAATGTTGCCTGGAGGGAGGCTTTCTGGGTTTAAGACACACTATGGATTCAGCCTTCTCGTGTATGGTCTCGACATAAAAGGGTGATCCAATATCAGCAGAAACGGATTCCAATACATCGGGCTGCCTCGGAGTCATCAGGGGACAATTACCAGAAATATCAAGTCCCAGGCCCCACTCCCAGTCATTCGGATTCAATAAGACCCTGAGACAGGGCCCACAATTCTGCATTTGTGACAAGTGTCCCAAGTGACTCTGAAGCAAGAAGCCATGAACACTGCTCCATGAAACACTTCTCATGACAGCACAGAGTAGTCGTGTTCCTTCTGATTCTGAGCTCGAGGAGACCTGGGAAACTTGGTGCCTCAGGTGCCCTCAAGACCCTGATGACGATATGGCTGAGTTGAGAGACTGGCTGCTTGATCCGGGCAGCCGCAAGCAGTGTTTCTGTCTTGGCCCCACTCCAGCCTCTTGATTTTCTGGCTTTCTGCCCATAACATGGAACACCCCATATTTTGATATAAGAGGAAAGATACTGTATGATAATAAAGGAAATGTGGACTAGAGGTGTTCTATCTTTTTAAAAAAATTGTATTGTTTAATGTACTTTATTTTTTAGAGCAGTTTTAGGTTCACAGCAAAACTGAGAGGAATGTACAGAGATTTCCCACACATATCCCCTGCCACGTCCCCCCCCACACACACACAGTCACCCTCATCATCATCATCCTCCACCAGGGTGGCACATTCCTTACATGAGATGAACCTAGATTGACACATCCGTATCAAAAATGTTCTATCTTAAACTCACGTACATTTAACCACAGCTGACACTTCCTGATTTTCACAATAACCTCACTAGAGTTTCGCAATGAATCATTTCACTTATGAAGATACAGAGGCATGGAGATGTGTTCTAGAGCTGATAGTGACATCCGTCACTCCACTGACTGGACGACTGAACTGAAGTCTGGGTCCTCAAGCTCCCATGGAACTAGACCCAAGGCTAGAACATGATCCAATCACCAGGTGGGGGGCTTCCTGGCAGGCTCTCCCTCTCCTGCCTTTCTGTATAAAATCCCTGATTGGATATAGGTGTCGCCACCATTACCTTAATCCAGAGAGTTACCAACAAGACATTCAAAATGAACTTGAAAGACTTTTACAACTTCTATGTGATCAGAGTCTGAAACTGGACCAGCTATAGCTTAATAGTCTACTCCAGTTCTCTTAGTGGAGGTATCTTGGACTTAGCATAGATTATGGTGGGAGTCAGGAGACCTGAGTTCTGCTTCCAACTTAACCAATAATTTGCTGTGAGCTTGGGAAATTTACCAGTTCTTGGGGTTTCCTATCTCTAAAATGAGAGTTCTTGATTCTAGGCTCTCTTTTGGGTCTAATATCCTTCCATCTAACTCCCACCAATCCACTGGGAAAGCTAAGGTTGTATGGACAAGTGCCTCAGCCAGGAGCCAGCCTGAGAAGAAATCACTGCTACGTGGTGAATTTCCAGGGGCACGGAAAGCAGAGGCTCAGGGCTCAGAGAAAACATGGCAGTGGGTTACGTTTACATTTTTTTGCCCAGTGGACATAAACAGACGCCTCCACCATTCATTTTGCCTTCAGCTTTTGTCTTGCTGCCTGGGGACGTCCCGGACCTCTTGTAGTGGGAGCAGGATGGCAAAGAGGAAGCTCGTGAGGAGATATTTATGCTTTCATACCTAAAAGTGAGTAAGAAAGTGGTGGGCATCTCTAGCCACAGGCAGGCGTGGGCTCCCTGGGGGCCACCTGACCTCGTGACCAGGCGTGCGAATGTTGCTCAGGACCGATGAATCATGGTGAGGCTGGGCCTTAGCACCACCTACTTCATCTCCAACTCCAAGGTATTGGCAGCACATTTGCTGGAATCTGGGTTTCGAGTAAGTGAAGGGCGCAGACTATGCTTTAAGGATATCGTCAGAGCCTCAGTCATAGCACTCAGTAAATGCCTGCTGAATGAATGAACACCCCTGAAGGGTGGGATCTAACAACTGGAAGGAAACAAACAATTTGCCCCTAGGTACAGCTGTTTCTGGGACTAGACTATGGAATGCCAGGACCAATGTATGGGTTCCATCTCAGTGCCTCTCCTTATACTTCTTTACCTTGTGTTGTTGCCTGCTTTCTCCGTATTAAGGACCTCTTAAGGAAAGTGGGCTGAGACCATCTCTATTTTTTAAAATATATTTATTTTAAAAATAATTTTATTGTAGCAAAAGCACATAACATAAAATCTAACATCTTAGCCATTTTTAAGTATACAGTTCAGTTGGGTTAAGGATATTCACATTGTTGGGAAATGAGGACTATCTCTTTTTAAGAGCAGTTCCTGAGACCTGAAAAATATATACATTTCAGGAGTGAAACATTATAGGAGAAATGGCTATAGAATACCTTTCTAAACTTTAAGTTCAATTTTCTAAAAAATTATTAAGGAATTGGTGCTATGTTTTCATGATTAAAAAATCCTTCAGTAGTTGAATTTAAAAGAAAGAGTTCATGTGGTGACCGTGACTATTACAGAGGCCTTTGCTGCATCTTTCAATTTGGGGCTTTCTCTTATGATGTAAAATATTTCAATGTCATATTATTTATTTCCTCTTTGGTTGAGTGAGCATCTTCCACGTTAAATAAAGCTGGGTTTGCCATATCGCATATCACCATTAGGTGCTACTGCTTGACATAGTAGAGGGACTGGGGGCGCCTGGGGCCTCAGTTGGTTAAGTGAAGGACTCTTTGTTTCAGCTCTGGTCATGATCTCAGGGTCATGAGATGGAGCCCCAAGTCAGGGTCCGTGCTCAGCAGGGAGTCTGTCTGAGATTCTCTCTCCCTCTCCTTCTGCCCCTCCCCCAGCTCACGTGCACACATGCATGCACTCTCTCTCTCTAAAATAAATAAATAAATAAATAAATAAATAAATAAATAAATAAATAAATAAATAAATAAATAAAATCTTTAGGAAAAAAAAGTCAAGGGACAGAAAATAGGAGAACAAAATTTCTTTCCTTTTTCTCTTCTTTCCCTTTCTGTGGCTCCTGGGTACCAAACTGCATGCTAGGCCCTGTAGACACAGCAACAAAAAGATGGAACCTCTGGATGAGACAGACAAGGCACTAGCATAGGAGGTGATAGGGTTGTTTTTTTTTTTTTTTTTAAGAGAGAGAGTGCGTGCGCAGGGGATGGGGGTGGAGGGTGGGGAGGTAAGGGCAGAGGGAGACAGAGAATCTTAAGCAGGCTCCGTGCCCAACACCGAGCCTGGCCTGGAGCGCAGTGCAGAGCCTCACACAGGGCTCAGTCTCATGACCCTGGGATCAGGACCCTGGGATCAGACCAGAGCCAAAATCAAGAGCCGGACACTTCGCTGACTGAGCCCCCCAGGCGCCTCGGAGGTGGCAGGTTCAGAGGAGGGGAATGTCTGCGGTGCTGTGGGAAGAGCAGTTCGGTCTCTCGTGGGAATGCATGTGAGGCGGGAGGTGGCCTGAAGCAGTGCAGGGGCTTCAGCGGTAGAGGGAGATTTTGGCTTTTGGACCAACGTGGTAGGTTCATGTTTCTGTGGAGGCCGTGGGCGTAAGTGGGCCTGTTCCCCTAGGCCACTGTCAATCCCAAGTGACAAAATGGTTACTTGCCGACCTGTTTGTTTTGGCTCACGTGGCTTTATTTTTTTAATGTGTATTACTTGCCATAATGAAATACAGATTTTTAGCTTCTCTTGAGAAATCAGAAGGTCTAGCAGCAATTAATAAGAACCAAGTCATGTCTGCCCCTTCGGGGTGTGAACCCCTGGACCAGCTAGTTCCCCCGTTTAGGTTTTTGCCTGTTCCCTTTGGGCAGGGCCAGTATTTAGTGGGTGTGTAGCTGAACCAGTTGCTGAAGGGTGAAATCCTGTTCTGTTGGTAAATAGCTCTTCTCAGCTTAGCACCCTTCTTGCTCAGGGTACATTCTCCAACAGCACCTCCCAACTTCATTTCCCCCGTACCTGGCTGTAGAGAGGTCCCATCTGGCATCAAGGGTCTCTACCTCCCTGCTCCAGCGCTAAATCTTGCATCCGTTTGCTGGTTAGTCCTTGCCCTGTGCCGCCAGGATGGCCATTCAGCAGTTTGAACGATACTCCTGCCTTTAGGCGATCAAGTCTGTGGTCTCAGGGCTGAAACATGCAATCTTGCCTCTTGGAGCAGGGAATGTGTTCAATCACAAATTGCTTTGGAATTTTGGTTGTTTTTTTTTTAACTTTAAAGTATAAAAACTTTATTTTCAGAAATGTTTACATTTCCATAGCATGGTGCAGAATATGATCAATATGGAGAGGATTAGGTAAATTTTTTTTTTTAATAATGATTTTTTATTATATTATGTTAGTCACCATACAGTACATCCCCAGTTTTCGATGTAAGGCTCGATGATTCATTAGTTGTGTATAACACCCAGTGCACCATGCAATATGTGCCCTCCTTACTACCCATCACCGGTCTATCCCATTCCCCCACCCCCCTCCCCTCTGTAGCCCTCAGTTTGTTTCTCATAGTCCATAGTCTCTCATGTTTCATTCCCCCTTCTGATTACCCCCCCTTTCTTTATCCCTTTCTTCCCCTACTGATCATTCTAGTTCTTATGTTAGGATTAGGTAAATTTTTATAACCTAAGGGAGACAGGAAATTATTTTTATTTTTGCAGCTCTGACACATTAAAATAACATGATTTCCGCCCCCATCTATTGAATGCCATTCCAGAGACATATTTAAGTTCTTTGTAGTCAGTGTCAGGTGGCAAATACGGTTAAAATAATTGATAATAATAATACATCCATTTGAACTTTCTAAAAGCGGCCTATTTACCTTCCCTTCACAAACAGCCCATCTGTGTGAGCCCTGAAGGCCAACCTCAGAGGAACCTGTTGTTTCTCCTCTAAGAACTCGGTCTGTGTCTAGAGAAACACTTGCCCCGTTTTAATTAGAAACCGCTGGGGCTCTGGGCCGGCCGGCTGCTCCATGCCACGCTGCAAACCGGAGGGCTGAGCCCGGGCCAGAGAGTCTGAGCATATCTTCAGGGTGAGATATTTGATTACACAAGGGAGGGGAGCCGACTGCCAGTCCTCCCATCTGGAGAAAAATTTCTGGGTGGCAGGAGCTAAGGATAGGGTGATAGAAAGTGATACACTAAGGAGAGTGGGGTGAGGTGAGGAGACGAGGCCGCCCGGGCCGGGCCTGTGTCAGCTGCCAGGCGGCCAGGTCGCCTCTGCCCTGCGTCTGTCTGAACTAGAACCCCACGGGACGAAATCACTGTGGGGGTCAGCTGGCCACTGGTCTGCAGCTCCGCGTCCTCCTCCTTGCCTCCGTCCACCCGTTTCTCCCGGTACCGGCAAGTGAGCTCACCTCCTTGCACCTCCGTCTGGGTCTCGCTCGGACGGGGCAGTTGAGGAGCAGGCAGGCTCTTGAATACTCTCCCTCCCTCTGGAACGAAGGCGGTAGCTTCCTGTGCCCTTCTCCCCCGCAGAAAGATGGGCTTTGCTGCTGTTAGGTTCTCCATACACCACATCTGAGCCGGGGCTTCCAGGCCTTCAGCCCCGCCAGAGCGGGAACGGCGTCATGCCAGTGACCATGCTGGCCGTTTGTTTGTAGAGCCAGCGTCGAGCAGCGTATCTGGCACGAATCAATCCCGTAAGAGTAACACATGTTACTCATGGCAAAATCCAGGCGAGGCGGGAAACGGCGTTGGCATTATTAAGTGCCTTTTCCAAAACTGTGCTGCTTTCAAGGATCGAAAGCATAGCAAGACCTTGAAGTACTTGGGGAATCGCGAATGAGTCATGCAGGGAGAGCAGAGAGAAGCAGATCCAACCAGTAAAATTTTAGCCATTGAATGGGAAACGTGTTGTTACTTTCTGTTAAATAGTAGCTCAGATCTATGTGCAACGCTCAAGTGTCAGTCTCGGTCATTCTGAATAAATCAGAGTGTGCTGTTTGTATAATTTATATTCATTTTAATTCTAGTTTGGAATGTCTCATGTACTCTACTGCCACTCTATTGGAATTCGTGGAGACCATTTGTCGGGCTCTTGCCGTGAGCCAAGCCGTGTGTGAGACACTTTCCAGGTATCAGCGGTCACAGCTGAGCTGGGAGGTAGAGACTGTCCTCACTGTGCGCAAGGAACCCGAGGCCCAGACTGGTTATGAGACAGCATGACCCTGAGCTTGGAGAGACTCAGTTTGCTACCTCTGCCTCTTATGATATGGAGACTTCAGGGAAGTTAGTCAACTATTGTCATTAAAGCGAGAATATTTGGAAAGAACTCCGTGTTTGTCTTGGCCAAACCATGTTGGGTCAGTGCAGTCGGGGGAGCAGTGGTACGCGAATGCTGCATTGCACGTAGGATAGACACGTCTTTACGTGAACTTCGTGACTTCTTTGTTCCCTTTCTTTGGGACGTGAGGAGAGGAGGCCTTCAGGTCAGGCCGACTTTGAATTCCGGAGTATGGAAGAGCCTGTTCGCTCAGAGGCTGGACAGGCCTTTCTCTTGGGTATGAAAGATTTGTGACCTGTTCAGCCAAAAGCGCCACCACAAAAACCTCATTGAGCTTGCTACACGTGATCTTCCAAATATCAGCTCAGATTAAGAAGACCGTCTGGCCCGCTGACAGTCACCCGTTGGCTTCCGCACCGTGTGCCACTGTACGGTGCTTCCTCAGGAACTGATTAGGTGGTTGTGTAAGGCGTCTGCAGTGCACGCTGGAGTGGCGACTCTGTTTGGTCCGTGATGTCCCTGGCTCACTCCGGTCCCTTCTCATCATATGGCCTTTGCCGTGGTGTGCTTGGCATCCAAAACACATGAAATCAGACCTTCCTTGAGTTTTCTGTGAAGTAATGATAGCGCCTAGAATGAGTCACTTGGGACAAGAGCCTTTACATCCCTGAAATAATTATGATGTAAGAGCTGAGAGTTCTGGGAACCTATTTTTTCAGCTCTTCCATCTGGACAAGTACCTCAGCCTCTCAGAGACTTTGTTTATCCGGAAATGAGGGTCATGGTCCCTGCAACCCCAGTGGATTAGAATGCATAGTATATGTAAATTACTTCCCTCTTTCTCCCCCACTACCCCCAATCAATGACCACGTCCCCAGCATCCCACCTCTTAAGTATCTCTCAACTCCTTCCACGTTTCTCTATCTCCACGGCCACCGTCCTGGACCCAGCCACCGTCCTGGTCCCAGCCACTGTCTGCTCTTGCCTTTGATCACTACACTAGCCTCTTGACTGGAGTGGGTGCACCTGCTCCCACATCCTTCTAGTAGACATCCCTGCTGCTGCCTCAGTGATCTTTCTGGACAATCACTCGGAACATATCCTCTAGCTTAAAACCTTCCAGTGGCATCTTTGTGCGCTTAGGATAAAGCCCAGATTCTTGATCTTGACCTATAAGACCCTGAATGAACTGTTCCTGTCTATATCTGGAACCTTATGTCATGCCCCTCTCCCCGTCACTAGCAGCATCACAGCCAAATCGACTTATTTTCAGCAACTCAGACAGACCAAGAACTTTCCTCTTCAAAAGACCTTGGCACTGGACATTCCTTCTGCCTGGAATATCCTCTAACCTCTTCTCAACCCCCTCCCATGCCCTGCTAAATCCAGATCCTTCTTCAAGAAATAGTTGGAAATGCCACTGCTTTGGGAAATCCTTCTGAGACCTCCCTACCCCATTATATAATCTCCTGCTCAGCAGTCTCACTCTATGTCATAGCGTACGTCATACCTCCAATTGAATAATTACCTGGGAAAACATTTGTTTAAAGTCTGTCTCCTGCTCAGGACCATTTCTTCTACCCAGTCTCATTCCCAGCATCCCATGTGGCACATAATGTCCACCGATGAGCATTCTGGAGGGGATGAACTTTAGTATTCCTCTCTGAATTTAATTCTGACATTTTTTACAGTTGAACATCCTTGGAGACACCTTTGCGGTTTCATATCCAGCCTCTTGTTGGTTGAGAGGATGATGGCTCTTGAGGGGACTCCATCTCCGTGTTCTCCTAGTCACCAGGGGCTGGCTGGGAAGCATGGCTGGAATAAGGAAGGGTCAGTAATCTGCTGAAGGTCAGAGCTAGAAAGAAGCTTAGGGTTCAGTGAACCCCATGGCCATATTTTACAGATGGGGAAACTGAGGCCAAGAGAAATTGAATGTTATGTCCAAGAACAGAGCTAAGGAATGACTTCAATGACCCCAAAATGTTCTTTTATCAGGTGGAACTACAGCAATATAAAAATATGCATTTATACGTGATTTGTAGAACATTTTGTAATTTTTACTTTGATTGCCTCATTGATCCTTGTAACAGCCTTGAGAGGAAGGGAGGGCAAGCATTGCTTATCCTCACTCGACAGAGGAAGAGACAAGAACAGAGCGTATGGGTGATTTACACCCACTCAAGGTCACCCCAGCTTCCAAGTGCAAACACCTGAGTCCCTGAGCTTCTGGTTCTTGGGTGAGTGTTTTTCCCACTGTACTACCCTGTACCTCTTACAGATAAATACTCTGGTAAGAAATACACTGGCCAGAAATACTTTTCCTCACAGGTGTGAGCGAAGAAAAGTTCTGCCTCGTTCTCTTTCTTGCTCAGTTGGTGGTTGGGTCCCCCGTCACCCACCTCTCCATCTGTCAGGTGAAGCTGCCTAGGGTCAGAGGGCGAGACAGGAAGAGCGTGCTCACACTGCAGAGCCAGCCTCACCGGGCCCTCAACCCTGCCTCCGCTACTTAGCAACCGGGTGACCCTAACCAGGTTCATACGAATCTCTCTGAGCTTTGGGTGTTTGGGTGTAAAAAGCAGGTCTCATTGCCTCTTCCTAACTTTGCTCAGGATTGAATGAGGCAGTACCTTTAGGGTATAGAGAAAACAGAAGGCACTCCATTAACACTATTTGTCCTAATAGCAAAGTAGGCTAGAGTGACAAAGCTGAGAACACTGTCAGAGAGGGCCAGCCTTGGGGCGCCTGGGTGGCTCAGTCGTTAAGCATCTGCCTTCGGCTCAGGGCATGATCCCAGCGTTCTGGGATCGAGCCCCACATCAGGCTCCTCCGCTATGAGCCTGCTTCTTCCTCTCCCACTCCCCCTGCTTGTGTTCCCTCTCTCGCTGGCTGTCTCTCTCTCTGTCAAATAAATAAATAAAATCTTAAAAAAAAAAGAAAGAAAGAAAGAGCCAGCCTTGGGGTAGAAGAAGTGTAGGGAGTTGTCAGGAGGGCAAAACGGGCCCTGGGGGTGTGATTAAAAGGGGACCCAAACCCCAGTGGTTTTGCAGGCTGATGTGGATTATATTTTAGCTGCAGTCTTGTTGGCTGCCTCCTGGTTTCACGTGAGTTCCTATGTGCCATGTGCATGATACATGTGCCTACTAGCTCATGGGGGAGGGGGTTGAAGTGGGGGGAACCCCCCCACAAAGGTCAGCAGGGGCCCAGCAGCTCCCCTCCCCCCAACAGCATCAACACATTGCCGCACATGCTACGTTCCCCATCTCTGCATTTGGATGGGGAAAGTTAAATAAGTGGGAGAAAATGTTTATAAGTTAGTTTGATTGCCAATCTGAAAATGGTTTCATTCTCAAAGCCATTTGGGAGCCTTTGTTTTTCTAAACTGTGACTTCACAAAATGTATCCAGAAACGGTACTTTAAGGAAGTTAACTGAGCTGTGAACACTGTAGTTTTATGAGTACGCTTTCTCCTAGTCTGGAAGTCGAAGTCTAAAAACGCCATCCCTAAAAAGTTAAACCAGAAAATAGAAATCAAGAATGGTTTTTTCATTATCAACACTTAGAGGAAAATTCCATAGCAGGCTCAGGAGCAAGGAGGGGCAGTTGCAGGCAGATGTGACAGGTGATCCAAGCAGAGACCAAGTTAAAAAGAAAAAGAGTAGAGCCCAGGTCGTTCCAGGGAGGGCTGCCTGCTCCGCAGCGTCGTCTCAGGCAGGCAGGAGTCAGGGCGCTTGACCAGGTCCAAGGGCTGTGTCTGAGCCCGCAGGCTGGGTCACTGCATTTTGTCCACAGATCAAGAGCGAGTGCAGGGGCAGACCGACACTCCCCAGGCTCCCACAACCGAGATGAAAGCAGAAGCTGGAGGAGTTCGTTCCCAGCGCGAAATCCCCAGGGCAAGGTTCAGAACCCCACACCAGCGGAGCCAGCTTGGTGCCTCCTTGAGGCTGGCAGATGCCGAGAACCAAGCGGAGCCAGAGGAATCGAATGTCTAAATGGGGAGGGAGAGACCGTTCTCTCAGGACAAGAATCTGAGTCAGCGCTGCCACCAGGCCCCAAGGGCACCAAGTCCCTAGGCCAAGGCTGCCGTTCCTTGCAAGGACACGGCCCATGCCTGCAACCGTGTGAGCTCTGCTCTGCTCCCGCTGCCACCAAACTCCATTTTGAGGGGCAACATCCTTTCTTTTAAGGAAAAGACACAGCTTTCTCTCCTCCACAAAATTGTGTAGTCATACATTCCCTAATGATTGAAATTGATGAGTTCAAGTTAATGAATGAGATCATCAGGACGGCAGAGAAATTGGGGCTCGCACATATTCCTTGAAATATCTTCTGATGTGAGCACGTGTGGGGGTGGAGAGGAAGGTGGTCTCTGGGCTGGAAAACTGAATTCTGGCTAGCTTACGTTAGATCATTGTTGAGAACAAGGAACCGAGCAGGAAGTTTCTAAGTGGACTGGGGAAGGCACAGTGGTACGGGTAGGTCGGGGCCATTTGCAGGGGGGCTCTATCTCCACTCCCCTCTTTTCCTGCTTCTGTCCATACCTGTGGGACCTCATATACCCAGTGATGACATGAGTGCTGACAACCTTTAACCCTCTATCCCCTTCCCTGCTCTTCTGAGCTTGGAACTCAGCTGTCTATGGTTCACGCTCGTGTCCCCAGGCAGCCTTAATACGCCACAGCCAACACGGAGAGCGCATCACCACGCTTCAGTATCTACTGTGCCCACCAGCGCCAGCCCCTCCATCAGTCCCATCATCTAAACACACACCTGAAAATGGGTCACAAACACACCTTCCCCCTCTGCCCTGAAATCCAATCTGTTAGTCCAGCCAACAGATTATTTTTTTTCTTTCCATTCATCGTCCTCATCTTCTCTCCTTCCCATCCCATGCATTATTGCCTCTGTTCAGACCTTCCCCCCATCTTTCTCCTGGCCCGTTGCAGCTGCCGCCCGACTGACTGGTCTCCCTGCTTCTACTCTGATCCAGTCCTAGCCGTACTCCACACTGTTGCTGCAGTGGGCTTTCTGATGTGACCCTCAAAAGTCTTCACCTTACCCACAAGATGAAGTCCATACTCCTCACGAAAGCAGGCAAAGCTCCCCTTGATCTGGACACTGTCTAGCTCTCCAGCTTTCTCTTTTACTTCCCTTTTCTAACCTCTTGCCCCAGTATATGGTATCATGCACCTGCCTCGTGCCAGGACCATGTCGGTGCTGAAGAGACAGCGGTAAACACGACCGTCATGCTCACCTTACATCCGTCCACACAGAGCACAGTGCCTTTGCTCACTCACTTCTCTCCACGGCTCTGAGACCGCACATCTTCCGCCACATCTACTGACAGAAACACACTCATCTTTCAAGACTCAGCTTCCAGTCCCTTCCTTTCTGGGCCTAGCCTGTGACTCCCCTTTGTGCCCCAACCGCTGCCCGCACATGCGGCTGGATTTGTGCATTCCAAGTATTCCAAGGCAGGTGAGGCCACATCCTCCCTGTGTGATCTTGGCCAAGTCACTGTGTTACAATTTCCCGTAGATGAAACGAAGTCGATGATGATATCGTAGGGAAGGTTAAACTTTACCCATCCTAGGCTTCAGCTGCAATTCTTAAACTAAAATACCAACAAGAGGAAAATGATCAGTTTATTAACATGTGCAGCACACATCACCCAGGAGAAATCGGAACCAAAGTAACTCAAAGCAGTGGCTTAGAAATGTGGCTTATCTATCGTGTTCGACAAAGAACAGTTCATCTGTAGGGAAGTGACAGGACAGAGGAGAGCCGCAGTAGGCGTCCCCGCACCGTGGCCACCTGTGGGAAGGGTATATGGGAGGGAACTATGGGGCCAGATTTGTTTGCAGCTTCCTCTGGTGCCACCTCGGGGCTGACAAGAGCCTGTCACCAGTAGAAGGAGAATTTCTATCTTGCCTTGAGGCAGAAAAAGAGGAGCTTTTTCTGAGTTTGTTTCTTCTTAACTGCCTTTAGCTCAAAATAATTTTTTAAGAGATTCTATTTATTTGAGAGAGAGAGAGAGCACACGAGGGAGAGGGAAAAGAAGGCTTCCCACTGAGCAGGGAGCCTGACGGGGGACTCAATCCCAGGACCCTGAGACCATGGCCTGAGCCGGAGGCAGACGCTTAACTGACTGAGCCATCCAGGCATCCCCAAATAATTTATATCCAAGAGGTCTATTTGGGAGTGACATATTCTGCTTTCCTTCAATATCAACTTCATCCAATTGTCTTGGAACAGGGTGTCTGGTCCATCATGCACCTGATAAATAGTAGCTGCAGTAATAATGGTCATGGCATAGTAGCAAGGGAGAGCGAGATGGGGCAGCTGCTGTGGAAACAGTTTTGTGGTTTCTCGCGAAGTTCAACATTGACCACATGACCCACTGATTCCACACCGACGTGCACGCCCAAGAGAAACAAAAACAGTCACACTGAAACCTACACCCAAATGTTGATAGCAGTATCATTCGTGATAGCCCCAAAGCAGAAGCCACCCCAAATGTCCATCAGCAGATGAATGGATAAACAGGTGATGGCATATACACACAAGGGACTATCATTCGGCCATAAGAAGGAATGCAGTTCTGATGCCTGCTACAACATGAATGAGCCTCAAAAACGTTATCCAGCTACCCGAGGGATGAGTTTGGGCTCATGGAAAACAGCCATCTAACAGTGGATCCCAACCTGGTGTCGGTGAACACAGACTTAAAATACTAGGATTTGGATGGAGAAGGGGATGATGTTCCCAAACAACAGCCAGTGTGAGAAGAGCACCAAGCAAATGCCAGGGAAAATGCTGGGTGTGTGGGGACAGGGCAGGGGGATTCTTGTCCTCATTGTTCAGAGAGCGGGGAGGGTGAGGCCACCAGGGCATGCAGTGCATGCTCTGGGTGGGGGCCCTGAAGCCAGGGCAGTGAGTGAACACTGAGACTCAGAGCAAAGGGGTCTAGGAAGATTTGGGGGCCATGATTTAGAAACCTGGGAGAAATCAGGCTGTTGTAAGGTTGACTTCAGTTGTGGGTAATGCAAAGACAGTGTGCCATGTGAGACTCAACTGAATCGGTCTGCAGGGTTTGCTACGGAGTCTGCACCTAGTAGCAGGGAAGCCCCACCAGCCAGAGGTCTTGACAGTCCACATGGAGACGGTAGACACTAGGGTGTCTTGTACGGAGAAGGTGGGGCTGGGGGACGGCGCCACCAGACTCCCTTGCTCAGGGTATATCTCTCAGTTCTCCAACACCTACTTTCCACAGGGCATTCCCTCCTTTGGGCTCCTGCAGCCTTTGGTACCTGCTTTGGTTTTACCTTGGCCTTCTTTCCTTCAAGATGAGGAGCATCTTGAAGGCAGAGGCTGTGTTTTGGTCACCACAGTGTGTGTAGGAAGCACTCATTTTCTGCTCATTTGGTAGAATAGAATCCGATCATTTAGGGAAGAGGCCCACCTTCCAGATACCCACCGAAAATGAAAATGCCTTCCAACTAGAAATAGTGTTCCTAACTTGCCTGATGGGGAGACGAGGTAGAACTCACTTCCATTCTCAAGAAGAGCAGTGGATAAATCCCTGGGAGAGGTCAAAGGGTCTTTGACTTTCCTCGCAGCTCCTGCATTTTTGCATATGTGTTGCATTTTGGTAGGAAGACTGGAAGGTCTTTTCCTGGGTAATGGGATATTTGAGCAGGGAAGAGATGAGGGGATGTAAGGAGACTTAATACGTGATGACAGGAGAAAAGACGAGGAAGAGCTGAGCTTGCGTACCCACTGCACAGCCAGGCCAGAGGCACTGGTGGCAGTGAGGTGGTCATCAGGGAGCCTTCACCTGGCTGGGTTTCTGCTGCCCCGGGAGGCCCTGTGCCACCCATCTGTGGTTCAGGGCTGGGCTCAATGGACTGATTGAAACAGTCTGTGTTATGGATGCATTGTGGCTTCACCTCTGGATCCTATGTTCCCACCTGCTCTTCAAATTGGTGCTACTTGCCTGATGGGGCTTTTCATACAAATTTTTTCAGCTTTCCATGTTAACTCTGCTTATGACTGTTTATCCAGCATGAAAACCAGGAAGGTATTTAGAACCGACACAGCCTTGTTGAACATATTCCCAGATCACCATTATCTTCGCTGTCTTTCTGCAGCTCAAACATCTCCAGTGGTCTATATCATTACTACCCAAAGCAAGGTTTGCAGACCGGCAGCACTGGCAACACCTGGGAGCTTGTTAGAAATGCAGAATCTCAGGCTACATCCCAGATCTACTGAATCAGAATCTGCATTTGAGCAACATCTCTGGGGGCTCCATGTGCACACTGAAGTTAGAGGAAATTTGGTAGTTTAGTTGACATGAGACTGAGATAAGTAAAACTCCTTAGCTGACTCCACATCATTCACTGCTCTGCTAAAGAAACATGCTCTGCAATGGCCTGGTTTACGTCAGCTTGGTGCCCTTAAAAGCTCTCTAACGTGCGCTCTGGCTTTTAGTCTCAGACTTCATTCAGATTTTTGTGTCTTTTTAAACACAGAAATGAATCCACTATGTCTTCTTCCATAACTGATTTCTCTGAAGATGCCACCTTTATTTCCCAGTTTTTCGGTGTCCCACAGCCAATCCCATACCCTGCCCACTCCCACACCAGGCCTGAAATTCCAGAATGCTAGCTCCAGATTAGAACCCAAGGTCTATTTCTTTGCCTGGGAAGAAGTTCGAGCAGCCTTCAGAACATGCCACGGGCATTCATTCACACTTCTTTATCTTTGCTCTGTCGGGTTCCCTATGGAAGTCCTTTCACCCCTTGGCCCATGCTATTAAAGTCTAACAGAAGCCCTGCAACTTGCCTGAAGCTAGAGACGTCAAAATATCAAGGCCACACTGTGTCCTCCTTCCTCCGAACTCTAAGATCACTTGTCTGTACATGTGATTTGGGCACTAGCCCTATAAATCTTTGTACTGTGGTGGCAACTGGTCTATAAGTTTACTAAGAACCAACACCATGGTTTTCGTTTTTAACTTTAATTTTGAAATAATTTTAGACTGACAGAAAATTTGTCAAAATCATAAGAGGAGTGCTCCCTTACACCCTTCACCCAGCTTCCCCTAATTCTAACATCTTCCTTAACCAGGTACAATGATCAAACCTGGGAAATTAACTTCAGTACAATACTGCTAAAGAAACTGCAGACCTTATTAAGAGAGATTTCCCCAGTTTTCCCACTCATGTTCTTTTCCTGTTTGAGGATCCAATCTGAGATCCCACCTCAATCCAGCTGTCACATCTCCTTCACCTACTCCAGGCTGGGAACAATTCTTCTGTCCTTCCTTCTCTCTCTTGTACTTGACACTTTAGAACATTGCTGATCAGTTATTTTGTAGAAGGTTCTTCAATTTGAGTTTGATGCTTTCTCAAGGCTAAAGAGAGGTTTTGCATTTTTGGCAAAAATGGAAGAAGTGATGTTGTGTTCTTCTCATTTGTATCAGGGAACATGATTATCAATATTTCTTATTACTGGTGATCTTAGCCCTAGTCACTTAGTGAAGATGGTGTCTGCTGAGTTTCTCCATGTAAATTTGCTGTTTTTCCCTTTGTAATTAATAAATATGTTGGGTGAGATATTTTGAGATAATGTATCTTTTTCTCCTCAACCTTATGCCCACTAATGTTAGCATCCATTGGTAGATCTGCCTGCAAAAATTATTCCTGTGGCACACACCACATACATATCCATAAATAATTGTGTGAGACAAGTAAGCCCCTATTTCAACCACTGCAATAGGGTTTTCTATTAATTGAGCCTTCTTTGAATGTCTTTTTAATGGGGCCCATTATAACAGGGTTTCTTTAAAACTATTTATTTATTTATTTTTAGAGAGAGAGAGAGAGAGCAGGGGGAGGGGCAAAAGGAGAGGGAGAAGAAATCTCAAGCAGATTCCCCACTGGGAACCCAATGTGGGGCTTGATCTCATGACCCTGAGATCATGCTCTGAGTGGAAATCAAGAGTTGCTTAACTGACTGAGCCACCCAGGTGCCCTTTAACAGGATTTTTAATCTGACAATGACACAATCAAATAAATAAAACAGTCCTTCCTTCCTTCCTTCCTTCCTTCCTTCCTTCCTTCCTTCCTTCCTCCTTTCATCTATCCACCTATCCAATATTCCTTTATTTTTTTTGTAAAAAAAAATTGAAGTACCAATACTTACATTTCTCCTAGTTACATTCTAACTGATGCCCCCTACTCCCTGTTGTTCTGTTTGAATTGTTATATGAACTTGCTGTTATGGCCAAACAAATAAACCAAGATGGAAACTTTAATTTCTTTGAGCAGATGGTTGTCAAAATCAGTCTGAGAAAAGAGGTGCCAAATTGTTTGCTGGAATGTGCTATCACAGAAAATGACTGTTGTGGACATCTATTGTTTTTGGCTTCTCAGCATCCCTCGTTCCTTCTTTAGGTCACAGCACCCATATCTCCTTCACAGCATCAGACCTTCCATGTTCTTAGCCCGTGCAGTTTAGTTAAGTTGGCCTACCAGCTGGCACCAAACATAAACACATGCCCTAGGCTGGGACAGAATTATCCATCCCCCTGGCCATAGCCATTGGTGGAGACATTGGCATCTGGCTCTAGTTGGTCAGTCAGAATCTCCTCCAAGGTCCTTGATGGAATTATTAAATAAGGTGCTCATTCTGTCTACTGGGTAGTTAAGAGAGTGGGATCTAAGCCTGTAACTTCCACTGGACATCTTTGCTACCACATTGGGGAAGAATGGTCTAAAAACGAGGCCAACCCAATGGAAGACAGTGAAGTGGTTGACAGGGGGCTCTTCCTTATGGTGTTAATTGAACACTTGGATCTAGCTTGTTCTGAACCAGATCCACCTAAGACTTTCCAGGTGCATGAGCTAATCGATTCCCTTTCATTGTTTAAGGCAGCTTGAGTTGAGTTTCTGCTACATGTGACAGCATGTGCTCAGGGCTCTTCAGGATTCAAAGATGAACCAGATGTGGCCCATGCATTCAAGGAGCCCTCAACCTAGCAGAGAACATGAGATCAGTGCACACATATATACAAGAAAGGGGGCCCATGCCATCAGCGTGATCCACACATGAGGAGCTTGGCCGCAGGACCACAGTCAAGTGGGTGATGGACACCAGCTGGGGAGAATCTGGAGCGCTGAAGAGAAGAAGGACCTTATTCCCAGCAGAGGGAAAGACTTGGGCAAGGGTCCAGCTGTGGAAAGTATAGAAAGCTCAATGTGTATTTTGAGGTTCTGTAGGTCATCCATAGCAACTGAAGGGGTAGAGGTTAGGTTAAACAGGAAGATTTGGGGGACATAAACACAACCACCAGAGAAAAGATTTGTGGAGGCTCTGATTGGCAGTCTGAGGGATCTGACTGGCAGCAGGAAGGTAGAGAGGAATTTTGAATAGGAGAGCGAGGTGCAGAAGATTAATTTGGCAGCTGTGAGTGGAGTTGGAGGGGTAGGGTTGGAAGGCGGGAGGAGGCCAATGCAATTGTCCGGCTGGACCTCAGTGCAGGGCTGGGAGGGACCAGATGGAAAAAGAGAGCTGGAGGCGAATGGAATCCCAGCCTCTGAGAACATTCTGCAGAGCGGCTTTGGCCATATTTGCTCAAGAATCCTCCTTGTGGTATCATTTGAAAGCCATACTTTTTATTTCATGCTAAACATTGTCAGAGGGAGCAGTGGCAGATTCATCCTGATCATGAGCCAACTGGCCTGGCACACACACTTTTAATGGCATTCCAGACCTCAGGGCCTGGCAGACTCCATCAGAGCCTGGCCCCTGCACTGGCTCCTGCCTTACCCAGAGTTAGGATGTCAGGAGGGAGCATCTCTCTTCTTACTTGGTGCCTTCCCAGCAGAAAAGCTCCACAATGAGACCCGATTGAGGTCCCCTGCATGAGACCTGTGCAGCTTGGCCTTCTTAGAGATGCCACTGCTTTGGCTTCAAGCTCGGAATCATTCTGATCACACCTTTACTCCTGCTCTCCTGGCCCCTCACCCCCAGACCTTGAGCAAGTCCTGTCGGCACCACCATTGCTGACACTGGTCCAAGTCCCCACTGTCACCCGCATGCATTATTGCAGTGGCCTCACAGGTCTCCCTGCCCTGCTTTTGCTCCTCCACAGTCTGTATTCCACAAAGCAGCTAGAAGAGTCCTTTAACTTCACAAAGAGTCCTTTAACATCCTGTCTGCCACCTATCTTCTAAAACCCCCCTGATGGCTTCCTGGCTGATTCAGAATAAAATCCTAAATCCCTACAATGTCCCAAGGACTCTACATGATCAGGCCCTTGGGTACCTCCTCCACTTTATCTCCTAGCACTCCCCCATCCCTTTGAGCCTCTACACTCACCACTCTCCCTCCTCTGCTGACCGTTCTCTTTGTCTTCATGGCCCACAATATGCCTCATCATAATAAAAACTTGCCTCTGTCAGGATAGACTAAGATACGCTGCAGTAACAACCAACCTCCCCATCTCAGTGGCTCAGATTACAATGGGTCCTTTCTCTTCTACCACGCATGTCTGTCGTGGGTTGGCAGAGTGGCTCTGTTCATCATAGTCACTCCACGTTGACAGAAGAGCCACCATCTTGAGGTTTCTGGTTGCCGTCCTATAGGAAAAGAAAGAGACTCTCGAGGGTCTCATAACGGCAATTAAATGTCAGGCTCAGAAGAAACACAAGCCACTTCTGCTCATGCTCTTTGGTCAGTCACTGGCTTCAGTCAACCACAAGGGAACCCAAATGTGTAATCTTACCATATAGCCAGGAGTGGAAAGGATCTGTGATTATTTGGTGAATGGCACTAATGAAGACCACAATGGCTGATTTTTTCTGTGTGTGTAGCCAGCATCAGAACCCCTTGAAGTGGGGTGCCTGGATGGCTCAGTTGTCTAAGCATCTGCCTTCAGCTCAGGTCATGATCACAGGGTCCTGGGATTGAGCCCCACATCAGGCTCCGGGCTCAGCGGGGAGTCTGCTTGTCCCTCTCCATCTGCCTCTCACCCTGCTCATGCTCTCTCACTCTCACTCTCTCTCTCTCCCCCTCTCAAATATATAAATAAATAAATAAATAAATAAATCTAAAAACAAAACAAAACAACCAACCAACCATTGGAGTATCTTCCAGCCCAGCAATTGTGAGCTATGGCAGGGTTGGCCAGATGGGGTTAGGATTTAGGGTGGGTGGAGAGTGAGGACAGGGGAGGAGGGTTGGGTACCTCAGCTCAAGGTCAGGGAGAAATGAGACCATGGCTGAGTTTGGCCACTTACTGGGTCAGTCCAACTGATGCACATAAAAAGGTGTGGTGGCCATTTGTCAGGTCATTTAGGCCAAAGGCGCCTTCTACTAATAGGGGCTGGAAAGGTCCCCTGCACCGAAGGAACTTAATTTGCCATCAGCAGTTCTTCCATTAGAGAGTCATTCTTTTGGTTGACTCTTTGGTTGACCCTTTGGCCGACTCTTTGGTTGACCCTTTGGCCATTCCTTTTGGTAGAATTGCATTTCCCAAGTTCTGTCCAGCAGAACACTTCTATTAGAGATGTCCTCAAATGCTCCTTGGTCAAATAAGGTTGTGGGCTGCTGGATTAAACAAAATGACACAGGTTTTCCTCCACAGGCCTTCTCAGGGCCTTGTTTAATATGCTAACATGTACTATTTCCTTCTGAGATGGAACCAAAATATGCAGCATTTCCCCAATTTTTAAAATGAAGAAACCCTTGCATCTATGAATGACTCCCTAGAGTTCAACTGGGCAGTTTGGGAAGTGTTGGTCTGGGAGATTTTTGGTCCTAATGAGTCCGTGTGGAAAGTAGCTGTCTCTGGAGGACTTTTCACGAGCGAATGAAAGCAGTGCACACAAGGCCTTGGGAGAATGGGACTCAGACAAGGGTTTGGGGAGGCAGAGGGTCTAAAAGGGCGAGGTCAGACTTGGAGGTCAGAAGTGATCCTTTCCCAAGAGCGGAGGCAGAGCTGGAGCCCAGCAGAGGAGGAGCTCTCTGTTCCCCCACCCCTCACCACCTCCAGCCTCGCTGCTTCCTTCCCTCTCCTGCCCAATAAAGCTCATTAGTCCTGCTTTCCAAAGCTCTGGCCTTGACCGGTCTCCACCCTGCAAGCCAAAAATACATGAAGCTGTTTCTACTCTTGTTGGCTTAGCTCTCAAGTCCCTTCTGTGTGGAATGTCCTCTCTTCTCCCAACTTCAGTCTGGAAAATTCCTGCTCGTCCTATAAAATAGTACATTCAGGCAGCCACCTCCAGGAAGCTCTCCCTGATACCTTTCCCCACCCCCCAGCCTCAGCTGGATTTATGGTTCATCCTTGACTCTCCCATAATATTGTGTTGTCTTTATCACTGTCCTCATCATATATTTTATACCGTTCTTGTCCCTCGGATCTGGGGGCCCCTTGAGGGCTTTATCTTTATATGCTTCTATTTTTCTATCTTTATATCCTTCCCTGGTAGGAGATAGATGCTAAATAATTAATTGAATGAATGAAATCCAGGCACAGAGCCAGAAGTGGGTTCAAATTCCCTACAAACACCACTTTAAAGAATTTCCCTAAAGTAATCTATTCCGTGTGTTTGAAAACCTCATCCTTATTTGTCATGGCTCACTTCTGCCAGTTCTCTGATTTCTCGGAGCCTTAACTCTTCTCTCTACCTTTCTTGCCTTCAGTCTGACCACTTCTTCCCTCTGTCACTGTCCCCTTGACTGCCAGCGTGCTCTGGGCCACCTGCCTCACGTCGTCTTCTCAAGGGGGGTGAATGAATCTTGGAATGCAGATGGCCTGCCCTTAGGTTTGTTTCCCTAAGTGGGACGCGAGTGCAAATACCTTGAGAAGACACCCGAACTTGAAGGGCAGGAAGAGGGTTTGTGGTGGTGGTAGTGTTTGAAGATGTAATGAGATAATTCATGTAGCAGGTTCTTACGGAGTGCTAGTCATGATGTTCGTGATGAGGTTGGCTTCGGTGATAGGGTGAGAGAGGGAAGCCTGGAAGGAAGCTGCAGGCAGAGCACGCGGCAAGGCTGTTATTCGCCCCACACCCAGGGCTGCGTTACTTTTGCCTTTGTGGGCCCCTTCTGTATATAACATATTAAAAATTATATGACCCCATGGCTTTATAAAGGGGAATATAATCCAGACTGGATTTCTAATGATATATGTAATATTGTTCTATTCAATTTTTCTTCCGATTTAAAGAAGTATTAAAATTGACATTTAATTAAAAGGACCTCTAAAAATCATGCAGCTCCCAGCCAAGGTGTCTGCTGTGCCTAATGGCTAAGTCAGCCCCGAGCCCACCACTCTGCTCACTGCTCCTGGAACGCGCAGGGCCCTTCCGTCCTTCTGGGTCACACTGTTCCTTCAGCCTGGAACGTCTGTCCCTCATCCCACCCCCACCCTCTGCCCTCGTCCACCTGACAGGTTCGTGCTCATCCTCAAGCCTCATCTCAAGTGTCGCTTTCTCTTGCCAGTGTTAGCAAATTAAAATACAGGGTTGCCCAGCTGCATTTCAGATAAACAACAAGTAATCGTTTTAATGGAAGTATGTCCCAAATATCGCATGTCCCAAATCTTGCACAAGACATAGTTACACCGAGAAGTTGTGGTACGTTTAGCTGAAATTCAAATGGTCTGGCCACCCGGCTCTGTGACTGTCCCTGCCTCGTTTTCCTCTCAGGTCTCCTTCTCACCTGCTGCCGGCCGGGGCCTTCCTGCACTCTGTGCACCTGTCAGCACCCATGCTCTACCCGGCCTGCGTTCTCCTCATTGTTCCACTCACCTGCCGCGGGGCCAGGATGTGGCGGTGCGTTCGTGGTCACCCATGGGTAAATGGGTGCTTTCCCTTTATTTCCCCCAACTACCGATTTGTTCTCAGGGATGACTTGGCAGTATTTGGTTTTCATTTCATTCAGGATATGATGAGCCCAAGGTTCACAATTGCATGGGATCACAGTAACAGTTCTGTTACGGAAGATGGGTCCCAAGAAGACACTCTGGATTGAGACCTCTCATTACCTGATGGGAAAAAGCCCCAAAGCCCATGGCTGACACCAAGTCCTCTCCCTGCCATTGTGCTCTGAGGTGGACAGTGTGAGGTGTTGGGTTCCCTCCTGCACGGGACTCTGGGGTCAGATAGCAAATCAGCCGTGACCCAAGCAGGACTTTGCATGTGAAGGGAGGCGGTGCTTTCTGTGTTTGAGACTTAAGTTCAGGAAATTCTGATTTCCTGCCTTTACCTCAAGAGTGGATTGAGTCTTTAAAAAGTTCTTTTAAACCTTTGCTTCACTCAGCACTGGCCACAGAGGAGAAAACCAGCCTGGGCTGATCTCACGGGCACAAGCCGCAGGAGACTGTCAGAGCCTGGTGACAGGGCTCCTCATCCAGGGCTCCTACCCAGTGCTCCGGGCAGCAAGAATTCAGAGCCTGAAGCTCCAGAAAAGTGACGTTCCCTCTGAGGACCACTGCAGGGGGGTATCAGTCCCTCAAGACTGCACTCGTGATTCAGAATAATTCGAGCCTGGTGAGGATTTTCAGTAAGCATGGTGAAAGTTCTCTTTTTTATTGCTAGGAATTTCCCAGGTTTCAACACATTCTCCCTTACGTGAGAGAAATTCATTTTCACATTCTCCCTTTGGAAAGGAAATTTCCAAAGCTGACCACTGGTTAATCATGCTGAGCAAGAAACCACAGTGCCTGTGTGTGTGTGTGTGTGTGTGTGTGTGTGTGTGTGTGTGTAGGGGTGTGTGTGTCAGGGGGAGGGCTGTCCTTCCCGTGGGAGCTGCCCAGCGGTTTCCGCCTCTCTACTGATCTCTAGCCCCCTCTCTGCTCATCCTGATGTTTACAGGAGCAGGCACCACAGCCCAAGGCAGTTTCAAGGGATGGTCAGCAGGTGTAATGAGCAAGAGAGCATCACAGCAGGCAGTTCCCCGGCCCCACCCACCTGGGGAGCACCGCACACCACGCCCCTCTTGGACTGTCTCAGCGCTTGTTGGTCTAATCAAGGCTCTTATAAGTTCTGCATTTCTCTTTTTATCTTTAAAAAACTGTTTGATGTTATTTAACTCAGTGTTTTCCAAAGTTATTTGATCAGAGAACCTCCCCATTCTCTGTTTGTTTTTGCAGGGCATCTCACCCAGTTAGCAATCCTGGGAGCCTACTTTGGGGAAATGACTCTAAAAAGGGAGCGGAAGGCAGCAAGAGTTTACAATCTTTGCATTCCCTCTGCAACTCCCTAACTTCGTACCAGAATTTGGCTGACAGAAAGCTCGGCTGGCCCCAGCACTGCCCTGGCAGAAGGACTCCAAATGCCAGAGCCCGACATAGGGCCCCGAGACACTATGGAATCTCAGTGCAGGGGCCGGGAGCGTCAGGAAGGAAACGGCATTTCGGGAAGGCCCGGCACTGCTCCGAATGCCGTCTGTTGGAAAACCTCAGCTGGCAGACACTTAGAATGAGTATTAAGAGTGTCAGAGTTTTGTTTTGGGTTTAAAACACCACACAAGGCTACCTTTTCCCAGTCACAAGGCTGCCTGTGACATAACACGGGGTGTGTGTCATCCGAGGAGGAAGCATGCTGTCCTTCCCAACCCAGGGCACTGGCATTTCCTCTCTTTGGTATGTTTTTCTTGCCACCAGAATACACTCGGCTCAAGGCCACCATTGACGCCAACTCTGGGGACTGTCATACAGACCAGATGTGAATGGTGTCCCCCCAAAGTTGTGCAAAGAGGGGGCTCCATTCAAGGGTTTGCCTGGTTGAGGGCAAAAGCCAAGATGCTCCTTATTTGTTGGCACTCTCTGTTTCTTAAATCCTGCCTCAGTGTCCCCTTTAATTAAAACAGGCCCCATTTTTCCCCTATTATAATAGCCTGTTTGTATTCTTTATAGCATTTATCATTGCCTGGATCACTACCTAGTTTTACTTTTTTGAATGCCGTCTTTCTCCACTAAAGTAAAATATCAGCTACACGAGGGCAAAGATTTTTGGTTTTGGCCACTTTTGGATAACTGGTGCCTTGCACAGTACCTGGCAGAGGGAAGGCACCCTGTAAGTATTCGTGAAATAAATGAGGAGCAAAGTTTCAAGTTTTTTCTCCCGCGGGTGGTGATGGGTTGTGGAGAGCCGACGGGGAAGGCCGTTGACCAAACTGTGGGCGATGCAGTGGTAAAGGAAGGCCTTCTGGTCCAGGGCCCGCCTGATCATAAATGCTTGGGATGGCTGCCTGGGCTAGCTGTGGTCCACGGGCACGGGAGGAAGGACAGAAGGACAGGGAGCAATAGAAATGAGTTTTTATTTGTAAAAAGTTACAAAATGATATTGTACAAAAATAAAGTCTGTAGAGAACTTTGGTTGTAGAACACAAACGACTGAGACAGATCAGAGAAGTCGGAACCTCCAAAGAAGTGCACTCCTTACCGGGTCAGATGGTAATCGCAATGATACAGAAAAATCACAAACTTTACCCTTTTTGTGGATTTGGTGGAGTGATTTACTTCAGTTAAAACTTGCTTGTGGTGTGTAGGTGATGCTGGGGACGAGTCGTCCACATCCACTGTATCCCAGAGCCCCTGTGAGCAGGGACCCGCCGTGGGAATCGGGGCGATAACTGAGGCTGACACGTGGGGACACCAGCCACCAAATCTGCCAGGATTCTCTGAACCAGACAGATGATCCTAGGGCTACGTCACATTGTGCTTCTCGAATGACCAGACGGTGGGGTCTGTCACTGTTTGAAGCAGGCTGCTCTTCAGCAGGGTCCCCACTGTGGCCCCAGGAGAGGGGGGGGCGGGGGAGGGTCCTTTTCCTTTATTTCCAAGTTGTGCAAGGGGAGCAGAAAAGACAGAGAGGGACAGAATGATGGCGAACTTGGGTCTTTTGGGGCTTGGGGGAAGGGATGTCTGGTAAATGCTGCCTCTTGGTTACTTTGCAAAATTAACATGATTGTTTGAGGGAGACCAGTAGGTCATTTAATTGTTAAATCTGTCCTACTTTCGGGCTATTAGCCACTCAGGTAGGGATAGATGATCTTCTTGATAAAAATCTCTTTTATGAAACATGCAACAAACTCTCATATCGGACCCAGTGCCCTGCGCCTGGGTCAGCTGCCGGACAAACCCACCTCTGGGATGCGTGCGAGGAGCTGGTCGTTCCCATCCTATGCCCCCGCCCCTCCAAAGGCTTTCATCGTACAGGTAGGGCATTCTGTGGGCATGAGACTTGGTAGGGCCAGACACGTCTTCCTCGTCCTCCCTTCTGGGCCACCTTCTTCTCACAGGGACAGCGACTGTTGCCCCAAGGAGACAGCCAAGGGACTTTTATGATACCCAGGTAGATCCCGTTTCTGGAAGGCCGGCAACATGCTCCTTGGCTGCTCTGGGTGTGAGCATGTTTCTCTAGAAGATAGTGGGTGGATGGAAGGATGGAGGAAGGGTCTCCACAAGTCAGGGCAAGACCATGGCTAGCTGATGGGATTTTTATCTTACTTTCAGGTCAACACTGAATCCACGGCTACTTACTAAAAGGGAGTTCCCCTTTCATAGACACGGTTATGCATATCATAGATAGATACATGTGGAAGGGAGTGAGAGCTTACATACAACAGAAGGGGGAGCGTGTGGCGATCTGTTCAGCGATGGAACAGTGAGGACAAAACACCCGTGCCCACGGGTCTTTGCACCCCGCTCCCGAGAAGGGGGCCTGTCAGAAGCGCTCCTTCTGACACGTTCCTTTTTTTTCAAAAATAAAAATAGGGAAGAGGCTGAGATGGGGGAGATTAAGGAGGGCTTTTCTTAAAAAGGTAAAGTAAGTGATTTTTGCCTAGCGAAAAACTTTTTAATACTTTGAAAATCATGGACCCTTGTTCCCAATCAAAATTTCCTTTGTCACTTTTCCTTGCATTTTGCGAGCACATATACTCTGGCACCTTTGAAAAGAAACTTTAATAAATAAGGGGAAAAAAGAGCAACTCATTAGTGAACGGTAATAAATAACAATAACTTAAATCTCAATAAATATCTTCTCTATATTTCTGTATCTGAACAGATGCATTGCATCGAGTAGCTTCTCTGGTCACTGGTGACCATGCATAAACGGAGCTGGGGGGTATGTAACATCTGTCTCTCTGTAAACCGACAGGCCCAGCGGGTCCCCCTGCCCCGGGGCAGCTGGGGGTCTTCCCCACTCGCTCTCCTGCAAGAATGCTGCCGAAAACCACAACTGGTTTCCTGTTTCCAAGGACATCAAGGAAATACCTTCAGGTTTGTTTTTAGTCATGAAGACAGCCTTTTCGGTTCCTAGCCAACTTCTTTCCACCCCACACACCATGTTCAAAATCCATCACCGACTGACCATTGGGAAAACATGCTGGCTGTGGTAAACCTCAGGCCTCAACTTTCAAATTCAAAGGTAATGATCTCTTGTGTCTTTGCTTTTTGTGTTGTGTTGTGTTGTGTTGTTTTTTGTTCTTCCTCTTTTCTGGGGATGTCTCCGCTGAGTGACAGAAAAATAAACCTTTCTTGCTTTCAGCAGTAAAACGCCATGACAAGGAACGACACCAGGATGACCGTTTCCCGGGTGTCTCCAGACATGTGAAAATAAACCACAGGAGATACACTGGTTTGGTTTCAAGTGCATCCACAACTGCGCCCGGGACCAGCCATGGTGGGCTGCGGCAGATGAAAGGAAACCCCCACCAGGGACACCAGCCCTGAGCTTCTGGTGACCTCGGCTGCCAGCCGGGAGAGTCCAGATGGCCCTTTTCTCTCCCGTCCAGTTCTCTGTAGCTGGATCTCCCTCTACCAGGCTCCCCCAACTGCTGCCTTCCTCCTCCTCCTCCTCCTCCTCCTCCTTCTCCTCCTTCCTCCTTCCTCCTTCCTCCTTCCTCCTTCCTCCTTCCTCCTCCTCCTCCGCCTCCTTGGTCCTCATCTTCCATTCGGGGCTGACATTTCCTGGGAACCTTGGTCCCTTTCTTTGCACTGTAGCAGGAATGCAATACGCGGCAGTCTCTGGAGCCGGAGTCAGATACATCCACACCTTTTAGCGGAATGCTTTCTTAGAATATGGTAAACCAGGTTGTCATCTAAAAACGACAGGTCGTCATCGTAGGCGATGGGTCTGCAGCAAGCCTGCCCTACTTTGTCACTCACCAGCCTTCTATTTTTGGATAAGTTTTTTAGTATTTTGTCGTACATTGTCTCGGCCGCGTCGCAGGAGCCGCTGCAGTACCTAAAAATCAGCTCCTCCTTGGTTTCGTAGCCCAAACCCAGGTCGGTGACATTTAGATGCACTGCAGTTAGGACGCACCCCCGATTTCTGCCCCGCTGGCCTCGCCGCCCTTTCCCCCTGGCATTCTCCGGGCTGCCGGCCGCGGCCTGGCGATTCCGCTCTCTCCGGGGTGGCACGGCCACTTGCTTCTCGGGTGACCTTTTCAATCTTCGGATGGTGGCTTGAATAAAATCCATGACGTCATCAAACTGATCAGAATAATCCTCTGGCATGTTTGCTGTTCAACGAGAAAACAGAAAAGGGCACATGAGACGACAAGGACGGTTTGGAGCAGTCTTCCACAGGAAGGTGCCTCCAAAGTCAGCCTAGCGGGGACCCCCAGCAGAACCACCAGCCAGGCGACCCCGGCACTCCCCCCGGGCGCAGAGGCACAAATGCACCCCCAGGAGGCAGAGTATCCAATTAAAAGAGGAGACTAGCATGGCGGGTGACAGACACACTTCTTGCAGAAAACAAATCCTCAGAAGCACCTCTCTCGTTAGAGTGACATCTGCCATTTTTAATAAGTCTATGTCGCGCTTGCTGGGAGCCATTTCTCTTGGCTGATCATCTGAGCGAGAGCAGGGGCTCTCAGATGTGAGTGTGAGGGAGAAGGAGCTGGGTGGAGCTCGGAAATGCAGATTCCTGGCCCTACCCTTCATGGGAGCTACGGGGAGGGGCCAGAGAGTCTCCACATTTAATGATTCTGACATGACTTTGAGAAACCCTGTCTTAGAAGCTGAGAAAAGGATTATCTTGGATGGGGAAGTCTTCCAACATCGCTACTTTCATCTGGAATATCTCGAGGGCGCTTCCTTGGAACCTGTCCCTGACTCCACACTTCTGTGCCACTGAGTGGGGCGAGAAGCATTTTGATAGAACGAATGAAAAGCTCATGACTTCACCTAGATATTAAAAGTTCCTTTTAAAAACTTCCAGAAAAAAGCCTACTTTTCACTAACAAAGAGATGACCACTTCCTTGGAACAGCATGACTTAAAAAAATATGGTCATACTGTAAGAAGACATTTAAACGGGCCAGCAGTAAATGGAAGGAGATGCTGTTTGTGGATAGGCTGCCACACGACTCCCACGGCCTTTGGTTGCCCATAGGACAAGACATGTGCGCTTTAGGGAGGCCACACGGAGGAATAAGGAGGTGATGCTTCTTAGAAGTTTGAGACCTTTGGGTGAACGCAAGAATTCCCAGTCTCTTGGGGTTTTCTGCTCTGTTGCAGCGTTTGCTTTGGCTGACGAAGTAAGAGGCGAGGAACTATTTGAACAAGTTAACGCATTTCTTTAAAGCCATTGAAACCCATTTAAACCCCTCGTTATTGGGTCCTAGAACGTTTATGCTCCCCTCACCCCCTTTTCAGGTAATTTAGCATGTTTAGGGTTATATGTGGCTTAGAAAAGGACACCTCAACATAGCTGTTAGCAAGAGTGAACGTGTTTTGCCAAGACTACGGTAAAGCAGAGAAGGATTACCACTTTGTGCCTGAGTCCTGTCGAACTGTTTTGTCATGGACTGAATCTTAAAACAAATATCAGGTAGCCTGTTGCGTAATACAAAATCCAGCTAAGGCGACTTAACTTTATCAATCGATCGATTCATCAGTTGATAGGTCTAGTGATCGACACTCATCTATCTAGGTCACATAGAATATATATAACACAGGGTACATAGTGATGAAAAGAGTGCAGACTGTGTGGAACCCCCAGAACGCCTCACTGTCCAATATCTAAGATTTGGCATTGGATAGACCCGCTGCCCGGAAGTCAGGAAGCTGCTCCCACCCTGGTCTGAGCCCCATCGTCTCTGTCTGGGTTACCACAGCAGCCTCGAGTTCCCTCATTCCAGCCTTTCCTCCTTCAGTCTATTTTCCACTCAGTAGCCAGAGCGATACTCTTCAAACTGTTAATGCAGGTCACGTCCCTCTCCACTCCAGACCCTCCAATGACTCCCCATTTCTCTTGGAGTAAAAGCTGAGGTCCACACTGGCCTAAGGCCCTACCTGACCTAGCCACCCCTTCTCCTACAGCCTTTGTCATCTCTGACCTTCTCTTCTACTTCTCTTTTCCCTTACTGCCTCTCCCCCAGCTTTCCTGGCCTCCTTACTGCTTCTCACAGACAGGGTTTCGCAACCTTAGCCCTACTGACATTTGGGGCAGCATCATTCTTTGCTGCGGGAGGCTGTCCTCCCACATTGCAGGATGCTGAGCGGCATCCTGGCCTCTAGCCAGAGATGCCAGTAGCATCCCCCCTCTTCTCTAGACATTGCCAAATGTCCCTGGGGGCAAAATCACCCTGGGTTGAGAACCACAGATCAGACGCAAGCAGGAGCTCAGGGCCGTTGTGCTATCTGTTCCTTCTCTGCATGTCACACTGTTCCTGTCCAGCACCCAGTGGTTCACTCCCACACCACCTTCAAGTCTTTACTCAAATGTCACCACCACCAAGTCCTACCCTGACCTCCCTGTTTAAAATGTAATCTGTCCCCAAGCCCAAATCCAGACCCCCCCCCGCCTTGCTTCCCTACCCTCCACCATAATAATTATCTTCCAACACTGTATAACGCTTTTTATGTATTGTCTGTCTCTCTGATAGAAAGTCAACTCCAGGAGGCAGGGACCTTTGCTCAGCGTGTTCACCCACGGATCCCAAGTGCTTAAAACAGGATCTGGTCGCTGGAAGCCCTCCATAATTTTTGAATGAAATAGGGCACTTTAA
The DNA here is from genome assembly GCF_024610735.1 of Ursus americanus. Lineage (NCBI taxonomy): Eukaryota > Metazoa > Chordata > Mammalia > Carnivora > Ursidae > Ursus > Ursus americanus. The sequence continues at coordinate 36,235,249 of NC_142141.1, read as the reverse complement.
AAGGGGAGAAGGAGTCCTTAGTTTTTCAACGGGACACTTGGACTTCGGTTGAGAACCACACCGTAAGGAAATACACGGCTCCCAGGTAAACAGCCCACGTCACGTGGAAAGTGGCCATGCCCTGAGGGGCACCGTCATTTTCCACCTGAGAGTGAAAAACCCATCTCGCCAACTTCCTGCGGCAGGCAAGTGTCCTCTCCCAATGTCCGCCTCCCTTGGGGGCCTAGAAGGGGCTCCCCGCTCCCCGGAGGACTGGCGTGGGAGGGAACTCTCAGTTAGTCATTTTCTCGGAGCCACTTTCTAACCGGACATCCTTAAGAAGTTTTCTTCTTAAAACAAAACCCTTTAAATCACTCTGTATAAAGAAATGAACGGCTTATTTTGAGGAATGAGCTCCCTATGCTATTTGTGATTGTTTTCAGTAATAAGCTCTGAAGAGGCAATGAGGGTGCTCAGTTTCCAAAACCCTGCCTGTATAGAAATCTGAACTTCTAAAATTGATATATTAGGGGTGATTAATCAAAATACAAAAAAAGTCTTCATGTTCCCCGAAAAGACCCTTTGTGTTACAAGAGGACTCACATGAGGGGTTCCCCCCCCAGAATTCCTGAATAGATTAGTAACTTAAGAACCTGGGGACATAGAAAGTTAAAATCGATTAAGAATCAACTAAGATTAATCAGAAATGAGGATGAAACATTACTAAAATTTTAACATAAACTCACAGGAAAACATTTGAGTTGTAAAAGTTCAACTTACATGGTCTAGAGACTCATTAATTTATGCAACAATAAATTACATACTTTTATATTATTGGAGTTACAGTAACGATTTGAATCAGTCTATATAATGTTCTTATTTATTGCCTGTTCCTTTCAAAGTTCCCAAAAAACGTTTTCCCTCCTTTTTATGACATTTTGACTGCATGGCTCTGTCCATTGGTTTTGCTTGCCAGATAAAATACAGAGCGCCTTGTTAAATCTGAATTTCAGATAAATTGCAAGTAAATTTTTAGTATAACAGTCCTAAATGATGTTTGTGACATACTTATACTTTGTTATGAGAACGTTTAGTTTCTTTATTTTAAATTCCAGTTGGCTTTTTTAGGGTGATGAGTGTAGCAGCGTGAATGCACCAACCACTTACGCTTTGGATGAGGTGGTAAACGGATGATTAATCCCAAATTAAAAGGCTTCCAGGAACCTGGGAAGCAGTCAATAAATGTTCAATGTTAAACCGAAGAATATAGCTAATAAGAACTTTTCCTTTTGGTGGGAAAATCCGCCTCATACCTGATTAGTAATGTGGAAATATTTATTAAAGCCCCAGTTTTTGGCTGCAGGTGATTCTTACTGAGCCCAACGGTTTTTTTTTTTTTCTTCCCTTTTTCCTTTCTTCTCCTTCTTGAAAAGTAGAGCAAAATAATAAATATTTACTTTGCAAGTTTTACATGATATGAATTTTGGAAACCAGAAAAGGGTAACATTATATTTTCCAAACCACAGAGCAAATAGGCCTGCCTCTTCCAACTAAATTCCTAATTCCAGGCCTTTTGATGCTGAGTTCACTTATAGAGAGGCACCTTAATTTATCAACACAAGGCATTTTGGGGGCACGAGGAGCCATTCGCTTCACTGTGCCTGTTCTTAGAGATTCTGCAGAGGCCTCAAACCCGGGCCCTGGCAAACCCACAGCTGCCCTTATCTTCCAAGAATTCACAGAGCTGAGGGGAAAGAAGGGGGTTAGGGTTGGATTAGTTCCCTAAATTAAAACTTAATGGCATATCACTTTCTTCTTCAGCCTGTAAAAAGGGCTTGGCAGAATGTCAGCTATACGAACAGCCCTCGATAGTACTAACTTTGATAGTAAAATACTTGCAAACCACAAAAGAGGAGCATCATTTTTAAAAAATAGGTCAAACACTTTTTCCCAGACCCACTTGGAGGATGTCTTGGAAAAACATGTCCATCTAAAAGCTAAAGTTTTTGAAAAATCAAAATGCTCAAATGCATTTAAGTGACCCTTCAGTATGCGACCAAATATTTTGGCATTATTCTCCTTAAAATATTTTAACTTTGATGCGTCCTTTGTATAAACAGTGCTATTTAAACAAATGAAACCTTGTACTGGGGGAATATTTCTGGGAACAAACCGTTCACAGCAGAGACCTTGCCTCCCTTGATTATGGAGAAAGACGGTAAAGTCACCTCAGGAACAAAGGACTGGGATATTGACCATTTTGTAAAGGTAATTGAGTTTTTATAGGAACAAGGGTAAGGACTCAGAGTACTTCTTGTAATAGCCTAAGTAAAAAGTACATAGTCCAAAACATTATCTTAGCTAAGCCCGCATTGCACGGACAAAACAGTCTCCTAAATGTTAGATTTCTCTTAAGAACAGTACGGTTTAACTCTATTTTAATCAAAGGGGTCATTTTATATTCGTGTCAGGTTGTCCCCCTCCTTGCCCCAGCCAGACTAGGGGTCTAAGCTAGCCTTCAGCCTGTCTTCAACCCATGGGCCCAAAAGGGAGGCAGCACAGGAGATGATTCCTCCCCCAGAGTGGGCTCTGAGGATGGAGGGAAGGTCTCTGAGGCTCTGAGAGTTCGAGAAAAATGGGGGCTGGATCCTACCCACAGTAGCCCCTCTTAGAGGAACTGTCTTCCAGGCCAGAGTCAGCCTCAAGAATGCAGGGGCCCCAGAGAAAAGGCCAGAGGCCCGGTCTCTGTACCCCACTGTAAAGCGTCCAGCTGCTATGTACTGGAAGGGCAAGGGTTAATACACTGCGGTCCATGGGCTGAGCTACTGCTTAAGCCAAGGCCTCATGGGTGAAAGGTCCATCTGGAACCAGTGCCCAGATGGCCTTACTCCAGGTAGTGCCCCATTCCAGGGTAGCGTACACTCTTGCGGGGGCGGGAGGTTAGGCCACGGGAGGCTATGCCTCGGGCTGCTGAGGTGCTGGGCAGCCTGTCCTCACAGGCAGAGCCTCCCCAAAGAGGCTGCTCACAGACAGGAGGCGAGGGGAAAACCTCCTGGGGGTGGGAATATTTAATCTCATTTCTTTCTTCGTTTGTTTTAAAGATTGTATTTATTTATTTATTTGCACAGGGTGGGGGTGTACAAGCAGGTGGAGCAGCAGGCAGAGGAAGAAGCAGGCTCCCTGCTGAGCAGGGAGCCCGATGCGGAACTCGATCCCAGGACCCCGGGATCATGACCTGAGCCGAAGGCAGCCACTTAACCGACTGAGCCACCCAGGCATTCCTTTAATCTGATTTCCTTACCTGCCTGTACCCCGGGTGAAGTACAGACTATCTGTAGACCAAGTACACACAGGCAGAACACACGTTCTCGCTCTCCGCACACATATATGTTTCATACACGTGGGCACACACCTGCGCACATGCAGTTTATATGAAAAGGATCAGCCTGACTGATAGAACGTTTCAAGAAAATTCCCAACTAATGTCATTCTTTGGAATACATTATTTTTACTTTTCAATAAGATACAAACATGATTTTTCTTCACTGACACTGAGATGTTATAAGAACTACTTTAAAATTCCTCACGTTACAGAATTTCATCATTCTATGTTTAAAATAACAGCTTCCTTGATGCAACTTAAAAATATTGCCGATATAAAGGGGGGATGGATGCCTCCGTTCCTACAGCATTAACTTGAAGCCACACAACACCCCTGCAAGGCTAACGTAGGGACTGCGTATTACCTTGACTTCACAGATCGGGAAACTGAGGCTCAGAGAAGATGAAAAGAAAGGCCACATGACTCATAAATGTGGACTCCGTTGGTTTAGTTTTAAAGGTCAAACTTACTCTAGGGCTCCATGCCACCTATTTGTCTTTAAGCACAAAAAACCACAAAGCTTACTACTATGCTGCTTTTCAAGTCTCAAGGCGTGTGTAGTTTACTCTGGAACAAGTTCAAGATACGCTGATTTCACCTGGACCCATTTACCAAATCCAGTGAGAAATATACTTTCTGTTGGAAAATGCAGCATGAACTGAGTTACATGAAGATGATTCTAAAATGAGGCCGCAGGGGCGCCTGGGTGGCGCAGTCGTTAAAGCGTCTGCCTTCGACTCAGGGCGTGATCCCGGCGTTCCGGGATCGAGTCCCACATCGGGCTCCTCTGCTGGGAGCCTGCTTCTTCCTCTCCCACTCCCCCTGCTGTGTTCCCTCTCTCACTGGCTGTCTCTGTCAAGTAAATAAATAAAATCTTAAAAAAATAAAATAAAATAAAATAAAATAAAATGAGGCCGCGGCGGGCCACAGCATACAGTAAGTTGTCTCTGAGAAGGGAAAAGCCAAGCCGCGCAGGGGCACGTCCCCTGCCCTGGTTCTTGCGTACGGCTCCAAGGCAGATCTGGCAATTTCCCAGTTAAAACCGGAAAACCAGCAGCCAAGGGCGGTGGCGGATGCCGACAGAGAGGCCCCATCCCCGGATGCTCTTCAAACTCCCTCTGGCACCAACTGATGAGGCTCTGGCTGCAGAGCTGGAGAGGACACAGCCTGGAGTCCCAGTCTGGGGTCAGCCCCTGACCCGTCTCGTGACCTTGGGCCAGTCACGTAGCCCTCCTGAGGTCCAGGGGACCTTCCCTGGGGCCGTCCCCAGTGCTAACGGCCTAAGACGCAGACAGCCTCCGTCGTGGTGGGGAAGTGAGTGCTGCCAGACGTTCGTTTTCAGTCGCCTGGGTCAGGGAGAGGCCGCGCTGGCTGATGCCCCGGCAGCCTTCTGCTCAGGGCCCCGCGCGACCCCACGGGGGGTATTTTAGGGTCTAGCCGTTCGCCACCTTTTCAGTTTACCTCTTGGCTCAGTGCGTCGGTTACATTTGAAACAATCACACGGAGTGTCTCTCAACTCGTCCTCTTCCTCTGCCCCAAGCAGGAGAGGTGAGATGTGTAGAAAGGGCGCGGAGCCTCAAAACCCCCGGTTCTAGGGGGAGTCCTCCTTACACCTCAGTCTCCGTCTATAAAGGAAGGGACTGAGCCGATGGCCTCTGAGAGGGCATATGACACCAACATGCTGTCAGCCTTCCGTCTCCAGCACCCTGAAGTCGAACGCTAAACTGGCCATTTTCTTAAACACCTCTATTATATCCATTTCCGTTTTCGCTGCTTCAAGCATGTTTGGGTCATACCCGGCTTACGAATCCAAGGCTAGAATCACCCACTGCGACTGCTACCAGCTGGATCACGGATCCAGCCCACCTCGCAAGCTGCTGACTCTTGTTCTTATTTGACCTTCAGCGACCTCTGAAATGTGTGGCGTTATTCCACGAGAATGTTCCTGTTCTCTGAAAAATTCTACAGAGTTTTGTCATCTGCTACTACTTACGTGTTAATTTTGCCATTTATTTGCATTGATTAAAAATAAAAAGCCTACGGGTCACTAGGCACCAGAACGCCGACACGTGTCTCATTAAGTAACGATCACCCTCGCTTTCCTACTGTAGACAGAGTACTGACCCAGTGGTAGACAGACCGGCCTAGGCATTGGGCACTCTTGGGTTAGCTCCAAGAGGGGTCTACGGCATCTATTTCCCTAAAAGTCATCACCAGGTGAGGCAATTTACGAAGTCCCCGTGATCACTGCCAGGGCTCCCAGAGCATTCTCTTCATGACCAGTGGTTTGTTGACAGTAAGGCATGACACGGGTTTATTTGAAAGGTATTTGCGTGGTGAAAACACCAGTGTTTTGTTGTTTAAAAAAAGCATTTCTGGATCCTCTTAAGGCAGAAGAAAAAGACCAACTAGAATGCAAACCATTTCAGAATATAGAAAAAGAACACTTGGGTATAGTTTTAAAAGCCACTTTGCTCATCAAAATGCCATTTTATTTACCATCTCCACCTACTTTGACCAACATCGCACATGAGTACTAGCTATACTATCTTGAATTTTTCTCCTACAATTTAACTAAGAAAACCTGTCATGAGTATAATGGAAATTATTCCAGGAAGACAAATAGCCCAAAAACCTCACTGAGGAAGAGACGGGCAGTATTTTCATTTTGCCATCAGATTCTGATTGCCCGGCTCTGATTTCCACCTATGTGGTCCATGCTTTCATTATAGTTATGTTAATAATTTTACAGAAATACCGCATGGCTCCCCTGGAGAGAAAAACATCCATCCTCCTGCTTTTAAGGCACAAACACACCCCATAGGGTGTCCATTTGTTAACTAATCCACGGACACCTGGTGTGAGCTAAAAGCACTCCACAGTCAGCAGTAAACACCCCCCCCCCATGCTAAGGGGCACACACCATGAGCTCTGCTATTGCCTTTATAAAAACCTTACGGGAAGGGTGAGAAAGTTACCCAATAAAATTAAGCACACAAAAAGCCACTTGGGGAAAGAATCCCTTGCGGTGTTATCAGAGGCAGGTGGGTTTTGAGGGGAAACTCCAAAGGAACCTGGAAGCAAAGAAACCTTTGCTTCTTCCTTCCCACAAAGCCCTGCCCGAGGCCGGAGGCCCCAGAATGCTCCTGGGTTCCACGTTCTCATTCCCTCAGCCCTTCCCAGAGGCCAACTGAGCAGTGGCTAAGAGGAACACTGACGGTCTGAGGGCCTTGGGCAAGAAGAGCAGAGGCAAAGAGAAGATGAAAGGAAAATAAAGGGGGTAAAAGAAAAGTGTTCTCTATCATTTGAGCCAGTTTCCTGTGGTCAGATGTGAGGAGGGACTTGCTACCCCCCCCCCCACTGTGAATGAATTTACTGGCATCTCAAAGACTCTTCATGGAATCAGCTATACAGATCTCTCAAAAATGATGGCATTTACAAAATCCCAACACCTGACTTCTCTTCCCGACTTTCTGACATAGCCAGAAGAGTTATGTGGGAGTGTCTTGGGCTGGCCGGCCGTGAGCTGGGGCTGTGGGCGCAGCGTGGGTGCTGCGTGATGTCATGAGCACGGGGTGCTACATGCAACTGATTAATTATTGGACACTACACCTGAAACTAATGATGTACTCTATGCTGGCTGATTAAATTAAAAACAGGCAAAGAGTGAGTGCTGGACTCAGGGTGCCCTTGGTCCAGAGGCTGCTGAGTTGCTTAACCCTGTGAAGTCCCAGTTTCCCCTTAAAATGGGGATAGTCGCACGTTCACCACAGTCGAAGCAAGTGTTCAGCTCAGTGCCCGAAAGCATGTGGCAGACGGTGCCTAAAGTCCGTACGGTTGTCTGTGATCACCCTTCAGGGACATCTACACAGGGGGGCAGCAGTGTGGAGCTCAAGTCCACTGGCTCTAGACAAAGCAAGAGTCCCCCAGAGGAGATGCAGACGCTGGTCCCTTGTTGTCTAGTGTGTGCTACGGAGGAGAGGGCCTGGTGCCCCTGGCATAGTGGTGTATGGCCTGTGGGCAGGAGCAGGCCTGGCTTGGGAGTTTCTGCTGCCTCTTCTGTGCTCCCTAGAAATGCCCGAAAACTAACCACACAAACATCCACTGAGTCCACAGCCCATGAATGGTGTTTTTGTGTCCACTATGGATGTGGGTCGGTGTCTTCCAACTGAGCCCTGTGTCCCGGCTAAAGGCATGGGAAAACTTTCTACAGTGCCTATGGCAGTTTAAGAGAATTGGTCGCCACACGTGCTGCACCCTGAAATTGGTCAGCCTACACACGCACCTGCGGCCGGTTCTCTTTCCCAGCTCCTGCCTTACGATCAGCGATCAGCCTTCCACCCCAGAAAGAGACGCGTGCTTCTTGCCCATCTCACTCCTTACGGTGAGGCACTGTCCGGGGCCAAAGCCTGCAGGTGCCACATTGGGACAATTCAGGCACGCATGGCTCCTGGGGACAAACGGATACCGGTGGCCCCTGACATGAGGACACATCATCAGGAACTCGGTATTCCGAGGGTGTTTACCTGAATCTCCTAACAGGGAAACAGTCACACGAAAATCCAAATTGAAGGGCAGAACAGCAAAACAGCAGGCAAGACATCCTGAACTTTTTAAAACTGTCCACGTCATGGTAAGAAAAGGCTTGGGAGCTATTCTCAAAGAAAATAAAGAAACATGATCAATGGGGCACCTGGGTGGCTCAGTCAGTTAAGCGTCTGCCTTCAGCTCAGGTCATGATCCTGGGGTCCTGGGGTCCTGGGGTCCTGGGATCAAGCCCGGCACCTCGCGTTGGGCTCCCAGCTCAGCGGGGAGCCTGTTTCTCCCTCTCCTCCCTGCTTGTGCTCTCTCTCTCACTATCTCTGTCTCTCTCTATCTCTCAAATAAATAAATAAATAAAATCCTTAAAAAAAAAAAGAAACGTGATCATCAAATTGCAATTTGCAATTCTTCATTAAGGGGAAAAAACCTATAAAATAAGACATTATTATCACAGTTGGGAAAATCTGAATATGGATTACCTACTGGATAACAGTACTGTTAAACTTCCTGAGACTGATAACTGAACTGTGGTTATATAGAGGAAGATCCTTGTTCTCAGAAGGTGTATGCCAAAGTATCTGATGTTATGTTTGCAACTAATTCTCAAGTGGTTCAGGGGAAGGAAGCAAAATCTACCAAGAGGTCGGTCTCGGGGAAGGATACATGGGTGTTTACTGAACTATGTACTATGAAGTCTCCTACGAATAAACCACAATATACTGAAGCAGGTGGCTTCATATTTCATTCTGGCCAGACACTCACGGGAAGGCTCCGTGCTCTATCTGTCTGCCTGTCCATCTCCCCAACCATCTATTCATCATGTAATTACGATTGAGAAGTGTGATGTTTATCATGGAGGTATATTTACATGCATCTTTGAGCTGGAAATGAAGTTGTATCTTTTCCGACCAAAAAGTCAATTTATCTGGGCTGATTAGTTTGATAGTTTCCCATGAATAGATAAGCTAAATTTGCAGCTCCAAGATGTCACCAAAAAATATATAGGAAGCACACATACCATTCCCTAAGGGGCTGGAAATTACATCTGGTACGACTATTAAACTGTGATTCAAAAAATTTTAGGTATCGTCTTAGAAATGTGCAATAGTTTTTCAACTTTCTTTCGGCAGGTTCACAAACAACTTTGAAGACTTTTAAAACCATCCCTTTCCACCTCCATTACCTTATTAAAGTCATGCAAAAAGTGGGTTTGCCTCTCCTGAGCTAACTGGTAGATTCCCAGCAGTGACCCCAGCTCTGCCTATGCAAACCCACTCCTGTTCCCACCGTGGGGGTCACTCTGGCCCTTGTGCAGTCACTCCGGGTTTCCCATGTCTTGTCCCCTTTCCCGGGGCAGAACGGGACTGCTCTGTGCACAAGTACCTCCCAGAAGGTCTCCCAAATGCTGTCAGCCTATCAGACATACGAGCAGACCTTACTTGCCCCCAAATGTGAGGACGCCTCCTCTCACTGTAATGGGCATCAGTGGTACAAGCGTATGTACAGAAATTCACGTTTCCCTCCTTAAAAGCTTCTGATCTGGGCCTCAAAGTAGCGACTAATAATGTGAGCCTAGGCCCGCTGCCACCCAAACGGAAATGAAAAAAGGCCTTAGGAGCGCCTTGGTGGCTCAGTCAGTTAAGCGTCCAACTCTTGATTTTGGCTCAGGTCATGATCTCAGGGCCTTGAGATGGAGCCCCACATCAAGCTCCGTGCTCAGCAGAGAGCCCGCTTGAGAGTCTCTCTCTCCCTCTCCCGCTGCCCCTCCTGCTCATGCTCTCTCTCTAAAGTAAATAAATAAATCTTTTTTTTTTTTTTTTTTTTAAGGGCTTGGGGCGCCTGGGTGGCTCAGTTGGTTAAGTGTCTGCCTTTGGCTCATGTCATGACCCCAGGGTCCTGCTCAGCGGGGAGACTCCTTCTCCCTCTCCCTCTGCCTGCTGCTCCCCCTGCTTGTGCTCTCTCTCTTTCTGTCAAATAAATCAAATCTTTTCTTTTTTTTAAACAGGCTTAAAAAATTTAATATTGCCTACTTCTATTAGCTTGCTCTTTTGATTTTCTTGAAAATCTGTGTTTCAGGGTTAGTGAATGTATTTTTAGCAAGCTAGTGTTTGTGTGTTCTTAATCTACTAATATGGGATCACAGTCTGTGTAAAGCCAAGAAATACTAGCTTTGAGGCCAGAAGTCTGAGGTCTGAACTCTGGTTTCACCACTTACTAGATTCGTGACCTTGAACAATTCTCTAGGTCCCATTTCTTGATCTGTAAAATGGGGATGCAAGTATCTCCCCCTGTCCAGTAGAGCTCAAACTTACTCAGTTTTCAGACAAGATATAAAACTCGTTAAAAACTGAGTCAACTGTGTGGATAGCCAAGAGGTGCTATGACACTACTTTTTAATATTCAGTTTTTATTTGTAGTTACTCGCTTCCTTGAGGATTAACATGTTGATTCAACTGTGCCAATGCCTAGAAACTTTTTATTTTTATTTATTTTTTTAAAAGATTTTATTTATTTATTTGACAGAAAGAGACACAGCGAGAGGGAACACCAGCAGGGGGAGTGGGAGAGGGAGAACCTTCCCACTGAGCAGGGAGCCCCATGCGGGGCTCGATCCCAGACCCCTGGGATCACAACCTGAGCCAAAGGCAGAAGCTTAACAACTGAGCCACCCAGGCGCCCCTAGAAACTTTTTAAAAATGAGGGCACAACACCTCAAAATGAAAATATGTCTAATGCTACACAGACTCCACTCCCGAGCAGCCTGAGTAGCTCTGCGGCAAGACGGCTTGGCAGCAGGGTCCCATTCCCAGCCACCTGCCAGCTTGAGAAGCTCCCGTGGCGCTCCACTGCCATCAACAACAGCAAACCCCTTCTTGTCCCGGATTTTACAGCATCTCATCATCTGGGTATCACCTACGGAGATCTCCTAAATTTCACACGACTTCCCGCCACCTGTTCTCAGCACTTGGTGACGGGTCTGGCCTCCTCCGTGGATACACCACCTGCCTCTTCCCCATATCATGGTCATAAATTTGCCCATGCATCTCCCTAGTCTGGAATGTGCCTTTTCTCCTTTCCCTTCCCTTCCTAATACCCATCTTTCAAGTACCAGCTCAAATCCTCGCTCTTCCCTGAATCCTTTCCTGCTATGATCTCCAAATCCCAGTGACCTCATTGCCTGGAATTCTTACCATGACCTCAGCCAATGTAAGCCCCTTGGTAGACATATCTATCTGTCTGACAATCCGCCCACCCAACCATCTGCCTCTCCATAGTTTACAACTAGACCATAAGCTATTTAAGCTCACAGTTTTGTCTTTTTGATGCCACACAGCACCTAGCACATGAAAGATATCTAATACTTGCTTCTTGATTGAGCTCAAGTGATTAATTAAAGAATAAGTGCTTTAATTGAATGAAGGTGTGATGGACCATTAAGTGCTAAACGAACAAAGATGAAAGGGATGTTGGTGGGTGGGGGAGGCCAGATAGCTTTTATTTTTATATCAGTGAAAGTAGAATCTTTTAAGCATAATTCTTAGGCTGTCAGATCAGCCGAAAGTCCTAACACCAGCCAATCCAAATTAAGCCTGAAATAGATTCCTCTAAACAGCAACAGTTTGATATCAGTCTCCAGACTCGGGCCAGAGTGAGATGTGGATCTCAGATCTCAAGTGAGGCATCCATGCCTCCTGAAAGGGTCTGACATGAAATTTATTGATTTCAAGAGCCTCATCCCAAAGGGCAGAGCCCCTTTCCAGCTTACAAAGTCACTTTATTATAGTACTGCTCATTCATATGGTCAGTAAAGCAAAAAGAAGCAATAGGTAGATGGCGCTTATTTATTCCAAATTCTATATCCATAACATTAGATTAGAAAGCTTAACACTGAACCAGCTTCTAGAAGCTTCCTTTCCTGGATAACAACGGGCTGAACATTTACTGAAGTTCACCAAAAGGGTTTTGCTGGGTTTCTGAAACATCTTAAATTAAGCATCTTAAATTAAATATCCAGCAGGGATCACTTAAAACAGAAATACTCAATACAGGTGGCCTCCAACCCGCACTTCCCTATCACTTACACATACGGGTCTGCCTGCCTTGGCTCCCTTTTCCCCAGTGGGGGAAGAGGGTCTCCCTAACGTGCCCATGGGAAGCTGGTGGGAAAAATTCCACAGGGACTCCGTGGGCTCAAGAAAATGGGTATGGGAAGGAGCTGTGAAACCTGGGAAGAGCCAGGGGACCTGACTCCAGGAGCAGAATCCCAGGCAAGGCTGACCTGACAAAGTGCTGACCAAATGACAGACTTTGGGGCCCAAATTAGCCTCCCTGTAAGGCTTGCATTTCATTCACTGTCCCTACTATGTTGTGCTGCTTGAAATCCCACCATTTAGAGCAACGTCTTGGCAGAGGCTGAAACGAAAAGGAGAGGTGGGAATAAGGCTTTCATCGGGCCGTTGGAAGAAGGAAGATGGCCCCTAATAACAGCAGTCCGTATTTATCGGGTGCGGGCTTTACAAAGCATTTTCTCATTTAACCCTCAGGGCAACCCTCGGAGACAGTTGTAATAGCATCCCTATTTTCCAGACAAGGAAACTAAGGTTTGAGACAGTAACAGCTGGTTGTGTGTCAGGGCTGGGATCCAAACCCTAGTCTGATCAGACTGTGTGAACTGGAACTCTTGCTGGTTGGGACTCCCTAATTTCTTGCTCTGGGCCCTCTTTCTGCAACCTATGGGACCTGGCACCCCAGGAAGAGGCTCTAGCCTAATAATACTGTGAATTATATTTCAGTTATACTATGGTTTACACCTAGATTTGTGTGGGCCAGCCTGGGAGCTGGATAGCTTGATTTATAAGATTGTTTCCATAGGAAATTTCGTGACTTGTTACCAAACTGTGTGAATATAGTCCCATCGTATTGCAATAAGTTGTGTATTACCTGTAATTATAATTGAACAATACTCATTCTTTCTTCTAGCTGGCCTCCGGTCACACAACAAGTCCGCCTTCCTAGCCCAAGGCTACTGATGTTTAGTTTCGGTTTACAGTGCTACCGAATTGTACCACACTGTACATCTACGAGATAGTACGTTCCGTGCAGGCAGAGACCTCTGCCCCTTACGTGTACCAAGGATTTGCCAGCACCTAGGACAGTGCCTGGCCCACGCAGGCACACAGAAACTGTTTGCTGAATGAATACACGCTTTTAGATGCAAATTTTAAAACCACATGCACTTTACGCTTTTGCTTGTGAAACACATTTAGAGCTGTCATCCACAGCCGGGATCTGACATATGACTGCGATTAACTAACCTTTATTAAATTCAGACAGCCTTGTGCAACAGGGTTTTAGTTGCTAGTTGAAGACTTTCCTCCCACATAGAGTGTTTTCCCCTAGGTAGCAAAACCGAACGCTTCGCTCTGTGCTGCAGTGGTTCGTGAAAACTCTGGTCCCGGTTTCACCGACCTGCCTCCTGCCACAACGGAGCTCTTTCACTCTGCACAAGCTGCTTTACCATGAGGAGCGGAAGGGATTAACTGTCACCTCTACAATGCTGTGACATGTGCTAATGTCACCTTCTAGATTCCTCCCACCTGCTCTAATCACCCTTTGGAGAAGATACCTACCAAAAGCAAAATAAAAGAACAAAGATAGCTAAAGGGAAAAGGATGCCCTTGAATGCCCCAAAGGGAAAACCACAAGTCCTGGAGTTTAGATAAGTTCACGGTTGCCGCAGGAGGCAGCCACAGCCCATTCACATTACAGCCAACCTGTCGGCAAGCAAGCGAGCCGGTTATGCTTTCTATTTGGGTAGTTCATCCTGTGAAAATGCTAGGAACAGAATTCTGGCCCTTTCGTTTACATTGGAAGCAGCAGGACACATGCAACCTGAAGGGTGAGGGGGGTGCAGGCTAGCCCCCTTCGAACGGCACAGAGTGGTTAAGGTCACACGAAAGCGCCTTTGCTCACTCACTAAGTCCAAGCATTTGAAAAGCAGAGGAACTATTTTCAAATGCAACTCGTGACTTAATGATTTTTTCCATAAGCTCTAAGCAGTCGCACGGTGTACAGTGCAAGATAGAAATGTCAGCACCGTGATAGCATGTTCACCCTGGTTGAGTGCTCAAAGTCTGCACACTGTCATGAATCTGCCTACCCTGCACTAACAGCTTGCTACCAAATTGAACATACCTGGAAAGAAGTCAACTTGGCTTAGAATGCAGCTCAGTTTCTCTTTGGGAACGTTTCTGTTTCAAGTGTCCTCTAGGATCTATTGGGTCTTCCCGTAGATAAAACAGAATTGGGTGTGTTCTGCTAGTTCAAATGTAAATAGAGCAGTAGGAATCTCGTTCATTGATGACTTAGCATCACTTCCGGAAAAGGGAGGTAATCTCTCTTCTCCACCTGTCCTTTGCACACCCCACCCTGCCCTAATCAGTAGGATTAATGCTACTTTGCTTGCTTTGTCACTGGTTGTATCTTACATGCCGCACAGATTTTCTTAGGGAATTATCGAATCATAATGATTCAACCCTGACTGCACTTTCGAGTTACCTGAGGACGTCTAAATCTCCAAAGGCCCGAGCCACACCCGAAACCAATTAAATCGGAATTTCTCAGGGGGAGGCCCAGCAGCAGTATTCCGTTAAAGATTCCTGGGTGATTCCAGTGAGCAGGGGTCTGTCCTTCTGAGTCTTTCCCCAGAGGACAAGTGAGGGCAAGAACACGAAGGCCAGAGGACAACATCTCATAGCCACTGGTGTTTTGGAGTGGAAAGCCTTCCCCTTACTGAACGGTTGGAAACTGTTCCCTGAGTTCTAAAGTAAGTAAAGTCAGAATAAGTTGAAAGTGGAGCCAGAACTGGGAGCGCCTGGGTGGCTCAGTTGGTTAAGCGTCTGCCTCTGGCTCAGGTCATGATCCCAGGGTCCTGGGATTAAGCCCCCGGTCAGGCTCCTCACTAAGTGGGGAGTCTGCTTCTCCCTCTCTCTCTGCCCCTCCCCCTCCCCCACTCATGCTCTCTCTCTCTCATAAATTAATAAAATCTTTTTTAAAAAAAGTAAGTGGAGCCAGAACCAAGAGCCAGCATTAAATAAGCCTAGGTAGACAGGATACTAATATGCTAATTAAATTTCCATGAATTAATCAGCGTCGTAATCAGGCACAGTCATATTTCTCCTGAACATCCTGATTAGAGAAGTATTGTCTAACACTGTGTTCCTGTTCCTCTGGCCTAGGCTGTTTGAGTGAATGAAAAGCCACTTACTCAGCTCTCATGGGTACTATTCTGAAGACAATGACGCTAAGGGACATTTTAAATTTAAGTTTCTATTGGAGAAACGTTTATATACACTAAGGTGGAAATTCATGGCAGAAACCAAAGCCTTTAAAAATAAGTTTATATAACTAATTGACAGAAACTCTTGGAACAGTTACTTTAATTTCAAGGCATCAACCATGTTCTTTTTGTAACCTTAAGTCACTCTTGAAGTCTTAATTTGCCTTAAAAAATGCACTTTTTCCTCTTTCTTGGGACTTCTGGAAGAAGATGCTTTTATTGTAATTAAGCATAAAACAAGCCCATCACATTTCCTGCACTGTTTTTAGCTCAAGGCCACTAGGTTTTAGGGACTGTCAGCCTATAGCTGACTTTAGGGGCTGCTTCTGTTGTGCACATGACTTCAGTTTGTTTTAAGTGCAAAACAGTTGGAGGGATAGTAGAAGAGGGGAGTAGCTAGGGTGACATCCTGGCTACATACAGCTCACTACTGCTTTATCTTGGGTTTGTGTCAAATTTTCTAGTGCTACCTCTGTTACCTACATTCTTCCCCACTAACCTCTAACTTGCAACTTAGGCACATACCCTGCTTTGTGCAACAGATAAACTTCTGAAGAGCCTAGGGCAAATGATATCAAATCATAGTTGACATGCCCTAATACAGTGCTATCTAAAAACATTTTTGCGAGGTAAATCACAGATTTTTATTTGTTTATTTATATGGTCTTTTCTTAAAAGTTAGTATTGTCGCGTGTGAAGTGAACTACAGCTTTTCCCCCTAGTCCTAGCTAGCACTATTTACCCTTAAGTCTTTCTAGAACCGGAACTTTTCTGAACAGATTTGACACTGCCCAGATGCTTGCTCTGGAAATCGAGGCCCTTCTGTGTTTTCTCTGACTCTGGCTTGGTTTTGGAAAACCTCAGCCTCTTCCCTTGCAAGGGCAGTTCAGGATGGAAATGCAACTGTTTTTAGAATTCAGCACAGCCAGGCACACCCAAACGGATAAAGGGCTTCGGAAGAAAGAAGAAACGGGAGTGCGTGTACGTGATAGCGAAGCGGAGAAAGGGGACAACTGTGTGTTTTCCTACGGTGCTGGTAGCGGTGGGGAAAATGTCTGTTCATCGGAATGCTAAACGGACAGCAAAAAGTTTGATACCCTCCGTGCTAGGCAAACCACCACGTGTCATATACGGACCAGCGTCAGGGCCTTTGGGCAGCAGCCGGCAGCCACACCCCGGGAGGGGGGCTTCCGCGCGGGCGTGGGAGGCCGTCCCGCCGTCCCGGCTGGCTTGGGGTGCGTGCGGGCGGCGGGTGGGGGTAGTGGGGGTCCGCCGGCGGCCCCCCGTGGGGGAGGGAACGGTTCTTACAGTCACGGCTCAGCGCGAAGGGCGCGCGGCGGCGGCCGAGGGAGCGGTCTTCGGTGGGCGCCTCGGGAGGCCTCTTACCGGCGGGCAGCGGGAAGGCGGACGCGGTGTGGAGCAGCACCAGGCAGACAGCCACGACATCCCATAACTTCATCTTAGAGTCCCGTCCGGCGGCGGCACCTGCACGGGCGGGCGAGAGGACCGGCGAAGGCGCGTTAGGCCGGGACGCCCAGGGCGCGGCATCCCCGCGGGTCCCGGTGCCCCCCTCCAAACGCGTCACCGCCCTCCTCCGGGACAGCTGCAGCCCAGCGGTTCCCTGGGCGTCCGGCGCCCTCCTTCCAAGTCCCCAGCTCACTCCCCGGTCCCGGCAGCGTCCCAGGCGCGGCGAACTCTCAGCCGCCAACCTACAACTGCCTTCCCTTCTGCTATCGGATCCCAGGGGTCAGATTTTCCAGCGGGGCCGCTGCCCCGGCAGGTACCAACATGACGACGCCACGGTACCTGGCCCACACGACGAAACCAGTACTGGCGCGCCCACCTCCCCATTCCCCGGGAGACGAGGAGGCAGCCGTCACCCTGCATCCTCCGCCCGGGTCAGAGACCTCCCCATCTTCAGGCATCTCCCCGAGGTCCCGGGAACCAGCCTTCGATCCAAGCACGCGGTCAGCTTTTCATTTTACAAATAAAACCAAGGCCCCTTTAGCCGGGGTCCCGATCTTGCTGTCAGCTGGCTGGGGCAGGCTTGGTGGCACCCCTCACCCCGCCCGCGCGCTCCATTCCTCCCACTTATTTATAGAAGTATTCTGTCGCTGAACGAGAAGTTAGTAGGGACTTGGGGACTTTTGGCCTGTGTGGCGATACCTGCGTTCCGTTACTTCTCAAAGCATCAGCTCCGTTTAAAATATTACTTCCACCTCTTAAGGTTATGAACATTAAATGTATGAAAGACCTAGGGGAGCATAAAGTAAGCGCTCGATAACTGCTTTAGCGTTGCCGTTAGGTCGGGTTTGCGTTTGTCCTGAAAATTTTAATCCTTCATGGTATACCCGAACACCCTCTATTTTACTTTTGTAGTTTTGCGAGACTCTGACCCCCAATCCCTTCCCCCTCGGAGGTGTCTCGAGCTCCCTGTGCCCGGTATCCAGGAGGATTGTACCCCGCCGCCGACGTGCGGGCAGGGGAAGGCCCAGGCCACGAAAGGGTGCGGAGTTGGGGCTCAGTTCTCTCAGCGAGGGGGTTCCATTTAGCTTCTCAGTCCTCAAAACCCCTAGAAAGGCGGACGACACCAGCGCAGTCGGGGGCGGGCGAGAAAAGGCACTGTCAACTCAGGGCCAAGCCCCACCCCATTAGGGGGTAGGAGGAGGCCCAGGCACTTCGGGGTGTGGTGTTACCCAGTGTCTTCCCAATGCCGGTGTTCCAGTTTCCTAGGGAATTCTCGAGGGGAAACCAGGGATTCATGCAGTTGATGATCCTGCCGCCTCCAGATACGATTCTAAGGGAAATCTCCTTGAACTTTTCCCGTGAGAGACAGTCAGGCGGTGTGCAGGTCAACGCACAAACTTCTCGGCATCTTTCCGTGAGCTCCCAGGCTTACCCGCCTCCCGTCCAGCAGCCCTACCCCCATCTCCACCCAGAACTCCCGCCCAGATTCCCTCGCAGGCCACCCGGGGAAGCGTTTAATTCGGCCGCCACCTCCCACCGCAGCGGAGACGAATGCATTTTCCATCCCTCGGGCGTCTGTTCGCTACGCAGCTGTGGGCCTCGGGGTGTTTGTAGGGACTGGGAACTCCGGGCAACCTGCCGCTCCCGGCACCTCCCGCCGCGCGGGCTGGTTTACAGACCCGGCAAAAAGCAAAGGCTCTGGGTTCTGGCGCCGGGGCCCAGGCAACGCTGCACCCAGGCCGTGCAGAAGGAGCGCACAGGAGAGCACTGGGCGGCCGCGAGGCCTCCCGCCCCCTAGCCCCGGTGCCAGCTCCAGGGTGCGTGCGAAATGGCTGGCGGCCCTGAGGAGCAGGGAGCCGCGGGGTTAATGCGCCATTCCAAATCGCGGTGCCCGCCAGCAGGAAGCGACGGAGGCACCAGATTTCCCTTCCGCGTTAAGAGGGTTTTTCCTTTTTTTCCTGCTTGGCCGACGGAGAGCTTTTTAAATTGGATGTGGAGATCCTCAATTAGAAGTGTGGAGAAGCTGGCAAAAGAGGAAACAGCGGAAAAGTCGCCGCTTCGCCAGAGGAGGCTCCCGGCTCCCGTTCCCGCCCGCGGCCGGGTGCAGCGCAGGCCCGGAAAGCGCTCTCCCGCCTCCCCCGCGGCAGGGAGGGCGCATTCTTCCCTGCGCGCACCGCCGGGGCAGGCCCCGCTCGCGGCGGCTCTTTAGTTCCCGGTGTTTGCTGGGCGGCGGAGGAGGAGGGGATCGGGGGGCTGAGCATACACAGTGGTCTACTAGGAAGCTTTTCTCCGGGCCCATGTGGGTCCCCTACACCCCGCCGCTCGCCGGTTTGTCTCTTTATCTCTTTCTCCAAAGCACCGCAGCGGGAAGTGTTTGTGCCGCAACCCGCCGCCTTTGCTACGCGCGCCAACAGCTTAACGCGCTGCCTCGTGCGGTAACCGCGCTCTCATCCCGAAGTCGGCTCCGCAGGTGCCCCCGCACTCACTCTTGTACCCCACAGCCTGCTCCCCCTCTGCGCCCGGGACCAGCGCGCCCCGCAGGACAAAGGGGGCGCGTCGCGGGCGCCCGCACCCGGTGGTCCCCAGGCCCGCGGCGGAAAGGGCGCCCCGGAGGGCCCCAGCGCCCGCAGAAGCCGCCGCTCGCGGTGGGGCGCTTCTGGGTTCCCAGCACCAGGGGGCACCAGAAACCGTCCGAGTCCCATAGCGCCCACGCGAATGAGAAGCTGCGTCGTCATTTAAAGTATCAAATCCGTGAACATGCACCCCCGGTCCCCCCACAGTCCTCCCCAAATCCAAATTACCCCCAAACTTTCGGATGTGCTCACCAGCATGCCTGCTTTTCAGGTTCCTACCCTCCATCCTCTCTCCCCAGTTTCGCCCTTCCCACCTCACCTGATCTGGTTTCTCGGTAACCTGCTTTTAGACTTCTCCCCCTCCCCCAATTCTCCGCGTCACCATGACAGCTTCCCGCGGGGTGAGCGCCCCCGCCGCCAGTGCCCCCGCACCTTCCTATGTCTGGCAGGCTGGGAGGTTTGTTTGGGCTTTGCCTTCAAGATCCAGGTCTCAGGTAGAGAAAAGGGAGGCGGGGTGGTGGGGGGCGTGCTGTAACTCGGGGGTTTTCTTTTGGGATAGGGACAGAAGTTGGTGAAAGATGTATTGCTTTTCTTAAGTGCGCCTCGTGTCCTCGCCTGACGGAGGACTTATTTCCCCCTAATTGCTGGGCCCAAGACCAGGGGAAAGAAAATGAATGGACGTTTTCTGCATGCAGTTCTGGGGAGAGGTCTCTCTGGTAAGGGGCCCGAGACCAGGTCCCAGGTCCGGGGGCACCCGAACCCCTTGCGAGAGTGGGCTGGGGACCTTGGGGGCTCCCTGGACACCTGACACTTGTTGAAAAGGCGACACTGTCCCCCCACCCCGCCAAAGCGAATGTGTGGCTACACAGGGTGAGAGTTGGTCCCGGCCAGGCGGAAGCCCAGCGGCTTCCACTTCGAGGGCTTTGCCCGAGGAAGTGCGTGTATGAAGTTGGAAGCTGCATTTCTTCCTCGGAATACTTAAATGTATATGCAAAATACTGTGGAAGAGTCGAGTACGCTCTAGCACACAGGCGGCAGGGGCCGGAAGAGCTGTGCTTGTCCCCGCCAATGAGCAAAAATGTTGGGAGCACGGGGTTGGGCAGCCCCCCTCCCCTCGGGGCGCACACGTCGGCTCTGCGGGCGGGTTTGCCACAGCCAAAACTAGGGAGGCGCCAGGAGGCTGGGGGTTCCGGTGAAAGTCCATTCCCCTCCCCAATGAGGGTTCGTTTTCACCGGGTGGGGCTGGTAAACCAAACCACGGCTCAGTCAGCCCAGAGGTGGTGCAGGGTAGTGGTGAAGGGTGTTACTGGGGAGGTGGCACAGTTACAGGAGAAAGGTCATTAAAATAATCACTTCGATGGCCTAGCGGAGATATCGAGGAGTTTCAAGAACCTGCTCGAGGCGGAGAACCAAGTCCCGGACTGTCCAGGCAGTCCCTCCCCTAACCTCGACGGGCATGGTTAGTTGGGGTTGCGGGCATTAAGAAAGTGCAAGCAACAGGGTTCCGAAAAGGGCGAGGAATGTAGCTTTGCAAGACGGCGCCCGGAGGAGGTGAGCCCACTGTTTTTAGGTTCTCAGCACCTTTGCAGCAGTCCCTCCCAGGGTGTGCGCCTTCCCTAGGAACAGACCAAAACAAGCTCAATAGTAAGTCACACGCGCTGCAATGGTATCTCTGCAGCTGCACTTCCAGAGAGGGCACTTTCTCGTCGCGGTGGGTTCGAAGATGACCCAAACCCTCCCCGTCCCGGGACTTGACAGAAGAGCGCCCCGCCGAGCCGGGGAGGGAAACTGACCCTCTCAGACATTCCGGGGTCCACAGGCATCGGGACACCAGGGATCTTTGCCCACGTGGAAAGGCAACCGGCGTCTCTGCAAGGCCAGCCCCTCTCGCGTCTAACTTCTCTCTCTCCTCTACCCTCCCGGTGCCTCGGTTCCATCCAGTCTTTCCTCTTTCCAATCTCACCGCCTGCTCTGGGGTCCAGCCGCGCCCCCTCTGTCTCGCGCGCCCTGCAGGCCGCCGCGGCCGCCGGCGACTCAGGCGCCATCCGCCCCTTCCACCCAGGCCCGCTCTCCCACTTACCTCGGATCCGGTCTCCGCAGACCCCCAGTTGGACATTAACTCCAGGAGCCCCGAGTCCCAGCCAGGAGCCCCATCCGGGCCGAGGGCAGGAGCGCAGAGCCCCGCCCAACAGGTCAGGGGCACGAATTCGCAATCCTGGGGCAGCGAGGGTGCGCAGGAGGCGGTGGCCAAGACTCCCGCCGCCGCCGCCTCGAGAAGGGCGAAGGATGCAGACAGCTCCCCCGCCGATGCCCTGCACCCCCAGAAACCGAGGTCCGAGCAGCCGCCGCTGCCTTGGGTGGGTGGGGGGGGTGACACGGCTGCGCGCGCCGCGCTCTTGGCCGGGGCTGCGCGGGCCCGGGGCGCGGCGGGCTGCTCAGCTGCGGCGGCCGCGCTCTGCGCCTTCTCGGGGCGCAGCGCCTGAGAGCACGAGATGGGCCGGGCTGATGCTGCCGCCGGAGCTGAGGTCTGGCCTGGAAATCCGATCGAGACACCACGTCAACCGGCGCGGGGAGTCCCGTGAAGACATGAGGGCGCCAGGAGCGCAGGCTGGTCCTTGAGAGCCCGGGCCGGGGGGCCGGGGTGGGGGAGGGGACTCGCGGGGCCCCGAGAGGGGAGGGGTCGGGAGGCGGTTGTGAAGGAGGGAAAGGAGAGCAGCGAGGAGGCGCCCGCGCTCCCGAGGAGGGGGCTCGGGGTGCGAGTGGGTGACGCGAGGCGCTCCTCCCCGGGGCGCAGGGAGAGCGCTCAGCGCGTGGAGAAGCTGCCGGGCTCGCGTCGCCTCCTTGCGGGGTAGATCCGGAGGAATGTGTGGAGCTCCGCGCAGACCAACCGAAGGGGGCAATCTGAACTTGACCGCGGTGCCCGCGCCGGGCTTTGCCCCCGCGTCCCGCGCTGTGAAAGACGGCGCTCCGTCGGGTGGAGGGCTACACTGGGCTTTCCTCGCGCCTGTCGAAGGCTTTCCTTCCTTCCCGGGTGTCTAGCCCTCTCGCGTTTCTGCAGGGCAGAAGGCAGTGGGGGAGGAGAGGAGCTGCTTGCCGGAGCCGTCCTACACTACGAAGGAGAGATGCGGAGCGGCCCAGTGAGGGAGGCAGAGTGTTTGCCAGGGGACGCTGAGAGTGGGGACGAATTTATAGGACTCTCACTCAGTGACGTGCCCTCCAGTGGCTTTTCTGATTCGCTTTCTGACCTAAACACACATTAGTTTAGTCCCCATGCTAGGGCCAACACGGTCTCCAAATACCTGCTGGCTGAAGTCAGAGGCTTTGCATATCATGTATTACATGGCAGGCAATGAAGAAGGCTTCTGAGGCTGGCCGGCTCCTCAGTCCTAGGCTCCATTTTCATGCTGTTGTAATATAATATCAGACGTCGGGTAGGCACATACATTCAAAATCCCAATGCCAGAGGGGTAAGATCATTTTATCAGGAACAGGTCAAGGGAGGTTGGGCTAAACCTGCTTTTATCCTGATTTTGGAAAATGCAGATGGGGAAACCTAAGCAAGCATTCCCTTGGGTGCTGAGTTTCCAGTGAGCAGGGACCCAGCTCCCATTCCTGATCTCTGTGAGACCTTTGAGGCATTCCTTTTGTTGGTTAGCTTACCACCAGAAGCAGCCAGAGCCTTCTTTTGTAGAGGACGTGAGGAGGGCAAGTCCTTACACACACCCTGCGCATGACTCTCCCCATAAATACATTTCATTCACACAGCACATGAAATTAGCTCTGCCTTCAAAATAATGTACTAAATAAGGTACGTCTTTGCTCAGCTGAAGCCTGCTTTCCGGAAGCCATTGGGACCTGAATTCAGTGGGACCTCTTTTATTTTATGAGCTGGGGCCAGGGAAAGCGTAAACAGGCTCAGTTTACATCCTTGTACCTCTAATTGTATGACTCATCCGGTTGTTGGGGAGTATGTGTTCTTCAAGTAGCTGATACAGACAATAGACAGGGGAAATGTGTGTGGCAATGTGGGGAGAAGATCATGTATTATTAAACTTCTGGAAAGTCAAAGATCAGCTACTTTGGAGGTTTGTCAGCGAAGCTAGTGTGGGAGGAAAATCATTCTTACTAATGTTAACGTGATTTAAGATGAAGCGGAATGAAAATCAAGTCATCCAAACATACCTTAGCTGAAGTTAGGGTGCTCACTGTAGCTCTGCAGAATGTGACATTTCCTTCTTTGATAGATTTATGGAAGAAATGTAGGCGGATTTGGAAGTGGGAGGGCAGAATAAGCTTAACATATTTATCGTGGTTTGGCATTGTTTTGGGAATTTGAAGGAAACCCTAGGCAGCGTTCCTACCATGAATGATTTCTTCATTTTCAGAAGTTTTTTCACTGGGGATGGTCATGCCATCCAAGCACCTGCAATGATTTAGCACCCGTGATGTGCTAGACCCTGGAATTGTACTGACTGGGCTTTTTGGGGTTGCAAAGAACAGATACCACTGAGTTTACCCTAAGTAATGGGAGTTTACTGTGGAAGGAAGGCTGACCGGAATCTCCACCGCTCAGCCACGTGTCTCCGAAAAGCCTTCCGGAAAGGCCACCTAGCCAGGCCTCACGAAAACTGGATTGAAGTTCAGGAACTGGAAGGTCATTCAGGATACGGCTCTGGGCCGGGTTATCTCGCTGCCCCCTGAGCGGCAGGCATCCGCGATCTCTCCTAGTAGGCTTAGCCGCCAAGGTGATTCAGCTCCTCTCTCTCTCTCTCTCTCTCTCTCTCTCTCAGTTTTTCTTTAATTGTCTCTTGGCTTCTGATCCTGCTACCAACTGCTCAGCTCTCTGTTGATCTCACATTTTAACTCCTTTAGTGAAAGAATCTGATTGGCCGCCCTGGGCACTAATCAGATGCTAGAGTTGGACTCCGCCTTTGTCTCAGGCCTCCATTTGGTTGCTGGCCACCCTGGAGATAGCAGACCTTGGTCAGATGCTTCCTCCTGGACTAGTCACCTATGGCCATGCTGTTGGGGTCACATGGTACCAAGCCTGGCCACCATTGCTTAAGAAGCTTCCTACGGTTCGTCCTTGCTTTCTTTCCACAGGATTTGTGCCCCCAGAAGGAACTGTATTAATGGTGGGCTCTTGGAGTTTAACAAACCTCTGTCTACTACAAGACTCAAAGATGAATAAGATACAGCTGCAGGTCTCCAGCACTTACCCTCCGTAAGGGAGGGAGACATGCACGCAAGTGGTCACAGTCTAGAGTGATAAATGCTCTGATAGAGGATGTATGAGGTGCTCACGTCAGATCTTCACACGGCCAGTCAAACCCTGGGAAGATGACGAAAACACACTCATGCCTTGGGCCTGTTCTTGGGCAATTCAATGAGACTCTCTTGGACAGTGGAGCCCAGGAGCTGGTATTTTTTTTAAATGTTCCCCAAGTTGTTCTAAGTATACTTGGGGTTGAGGTATCAATTAACTTTATTTTTTTTCCATGATTATAATCATTTTATGATTCTTTCTGAAAGCAAAACTAAGAGATATACCTATTTTGATAGTCCTAGAACCTTCTAGGACTGAGACGCTTCCAAAATATTAAATTTCTTTTGGAATACTACTGATTATCTCAAAATTGTAATATAAAGGAAAATGTAAAATTGAATTTAGTGAAAGCAAATACTTCTAGTCAGCGTTCCTACAGCATTCCAAATGTTTGAAAGAACATTTATTTGCATGATTACAACATTCAGATGGCTGCAGAAAGGGGAAAAGGCCTAAAGTTGTCCATCTCCTAGTACAAAGCCCACCATTTAAATGTACCATCATTCGTATTGACAAAAATCTTCTCAGACTCAGGCCTTGACAGACAATGAAAAACAAAGTTCCTTCTAAAGTGACTGCCATAAAGCAAGGGTTTGATGTCTTAGAGACAAGAGGATGGCCTGATGTCACAATCTCAAAGCCGCCAGCTGCTGAAAGTAGGGACCCCTCCACAGCTCCATCTTCTCCTTTTTCTTTTTCTAAAAATGTTTGTTTGTTTATTTATTTATTTGAGTGAGAGAGAGAGAGAGAGAGAGAGCATGAGCAGGGGGAGGGGCAGAGGGAGAGGGAGAAGCAGGCTCTCTGCTGAGCAGGGAGCCCAATGTGGGGCTCAATCCCAGGACCTTGAGATCATGACTAAAGCCAAAATCAAGAGTTGGATGCTTAATAGACTGAACTACTCAGGTGCCCCCCCCCCACAATCTTCTCCTTTTTTCGAGGAAACAAAACTAAGTTCAATAGAAAGCTGTTCTTCAGCAAAGTCCAGAAGAGAAAAATCCGCAGCTACACTTTTGCTCTGAGTAGGTCGATTATCTCCTGATAAAGTAACTACACACTGCTAAGAATCCTTACATTGGCCCCAGATCTCAGCCTTTCATCTGGAAAAACCCTGCCTGAGAATCAGAAAGAGAGAAACAAGTATTGTTCAAGCATCTCATCTCCTCTTTGAGAAGAAACCCTCCTAATTTCCCATTTCATTATCATCTTCACTGGAATTTGGTATAGATCTCTAACTGAAAGATGTTTCAGGGATGGATGCTCTCTGTGCTGGAGGATCTTACAGTCCTGGGGAAGAGAACACACAAGCAAAATGATAAAAAGTAATATAGGGTATCATGAGGCTGTGGGCCAGGACTGTTACCATATTTGGAACTCAAACTCAGCCTTTCTTGGGGAAAGTTAAGTGTGTGGGGGGGTGGTGGCGAGGGGAGCATTCCAGGCTAGGTGGAAAAGGTCTCTGGAGACTCAGTGCTCAGCCCTGCAGCCCTTAGGGGTGGTGGAGCAGCGGGTCAGCCTTTGGCCATTCATCCTGAGGGCGCTCCCAGTGGGGCTTTGCAGCTGCTTCGCCTATAAGGGCCAGGCCCCAGGTCCCAGGACTCCCTCATAACATGGGTCATGACGGCTGAAACAGAATCCATCACTCGAGCAGGGCAATTTCCTTTTCAAAGTCACCACTTTATTGGGGAGGGATTTGTCTCATGTGAGATTGTTCTTTCGCAGTCATTTTCACCAATGATACTATTACTCATAAAAAAAAGATAAATTTGCTATACTTCAAACCACTTATAAGAAATGAAAAAAAAAAGAAAAGGGGAAAAATGGACGGTAATAGGGACCTGTACTACTCATGAAAACAGATAAATTTGCTATACTTCAAACCACTTGTAAGAAATGAAAAAAAAAGGGGGGGGAAATGGACAGTAATAGGGACCCCTACTACTTTGTGAAGTAGTAGGAAGACACAAATTCTTTGGAGTAAATTGTTTCTCATAAGAAGTCAATTCTGACATTGACATGGTAGATTTATCAATGATTTCTAGCAGTGTCTTTTATAAGGATCTGATTAATTATCCATTAATTTTATTCTTGGTTCTTGAGATTACTTTCTGACACTCCTGTTTTTCAGAAGTAAAACTTTAATCAGATAAGAGGGTTATGGCAGACGTTGTTACTATGCAGATGGTCTAATGGCTTAGATGTGGGATTGGCAAACTTTTTTTGTAAAGAGCAAGCATTTTCTGTAAAGATAGTAAATACTTCTGGCTTTGTAGTCCCCGTACAGTTTCTGTTGCCATCACTCAACTCTGCCCTTACAAGATCAGACACTGGTAATATGTAAATGAGTGTGCAGAGCTGTGTTCCATAAACATTTTATAGACCCTGAAATCTGAATTTTTGTATGGTTTTCACCTGTCATGAAATACTATTCTTTTGACTTAACCCCCCCCAACTGTTAAAGAATATAAAAGTCATTCTTAGCTCATAGATCATCCAAAAGCAGGCTGTAGGCAGGATTTCACCTGAAGGCTGTAGTTGGCTGGCTTCAGCTTTGGCTTAAGTTGTAACTTGAACATGGATCAGCTCTAGAGTTATGAAACCACAAAGCCAAAAAGGACCTAAGGCTTCTAGTCCAATCTCCTCATTTATCAGAAAACTGAGGCAGGGAGTAAGTGACTTAGCCAAGAGCACTCTTTGAGCGAGTGACATACCCCTACCCTCCAAGAATATGTGGGATCAAATTATTTCACTGGTGTGTGTGTGTGTGTGTGTGTGTGTGTGTGTGTGTGTGTGTGTGTTTGGGTATGCGTGGTGGCAGCAGGTGGTGGCCGTGGGGTTAAGTTGTATTAGCTTTCTTTCAAATTGTGACTCAGTATATTTCACTGAGGCAAGAAATGAGTCAAAATATGGAGAAATCAGTTGGAATCTTTATTGGTGGCAGAGGTTGGTGTCAGGCTGAACGGGGACAGAACTTTGAAAAGAGGTCGATTGCTGCCTTTTAGAGCATTGCAGAGTTCCCAGGCAAAGCGGAACACTAAATAGATTTTTTTCCTCCTTAAAAAGCCATTCTATTCCTGTGATTGGCTTTCAGACAGCGGCTACCCAGGATCTCATCACAAAGGCACAGAGATATATTGTGTGTGTGTGCAAGTGTGAGAGAGAGCTTTGAGTGGGGAGTCAAGATACCTGCATCCTAATTCTTTTGTAGGCCACCTAGCACCTCTGCAGAGCTTCTAGAATCTTCTAAAGAGTTGAAAACATGGGTGATAGTTAAAGATACTGCCATAAAAGAGTTGACTCTGGGACAAAAACTCCATATTTGGACCTTCAAGCCAGAATATTCCAAGGCACCTCTTTGCCATGTATTAATTATATCATACAGACTTCAATCTAGATTGAATTCAATCTTTACTCCTACCTAAAATAGAGGAACTATTTGACCATTTCCAACTCTGGCAACAAAACAATATGGACTGGCTCTCTTCCCTACCATTATTGGCTCCCACATTTTCTCAGTGTGGGAAAATGAATTAATTAACTAATGAATCCTCATCAGTACTTATAGGTTTATGAGAAGCAAGTAGTAAATGTAAGGGTGAATTCTGTGGTCTTTAGATGTTTCAAGCAACTATCCAAATATCCCTCATGAGTCAGTAGCAGGGCTGAGACGAGGGGGAGGCAGCTGGGGCTTCTCATTTTGCGTGGTGGGCACCACACTTGCCTCACCCGGGTCCCAACCCCCGAATAGCAGAAATGTCAAGGTGAGAGCCCCAAATCTTGAAGCCACTAATTAGGAGGAAATTATGCCAATGATCAGGCAATTCAAGTTGGACCTCTGCCTCTGACGAGCCGTGGGAAACTTCTAGCATCCCTAGCCCTGCCTGTTTTTCTCTTCTTACTCCTTCTCTCCCTCACTGGACACTGTGTGAATAGATGAGATAATAAGCTAGATTTTCTGAGTTCATAAATTACTCCCTGGGAATAATTTATATTGCATGTATACTTTCTGGCCACCGGGGTACTATTTGATAAATTACTGCCCTCCTGCTGTGCTCTAAGTGGAAGCCTGGTGACCTGAAAGAGTTAATGCCTCCCTCCAAGTAATTCACTTACTCCTGGGGCATAATTTACACTCCAAGAGGATCTGGCCTGCCATATGTGAGGCGCTTGGAGTTCTTTGAGAGAAAGTCAGCTCTAGAAATGTGAAGAATTAATATCACAAAAAGCACATTTGCAGACCACTCTTTAAGGACTCCATCATGCAGCTTCCCAGAACAATCCTGTAGGGTAGGTCATGGTTACCCTATCCAGAGCCATTCTCTAGCCAGTGAAAGATCAGCCCATAATATACCCAACATGAGGTTAGGGAATAGCATATTTGTAGAATGACTTCACTATTTGAAAAATCATGGGTGAAAGATTGGGAAGTGCATTTTAGAAATATGAGTAAAAACAAAAGGTAAAAGTAAGGTGAATGTAATAAAATATCTGCTTTACAATGTTGAATGGTAGGAAGATGACCTAAATATAGTGGATTAATGTTTCATACAAACACTGGAGCACTAGTACGTCAGAATGTGTCATCTGTTTGAAAATGGCCGTTTGTGGAGACCAGCATATTCTAATATGCAGCTATTGCTTTAAAAACACTGCCATGATATGTGAATGCATTTCTAGATTCATCTAACAAAGAGTTGTGCAGGCACCTTCCTTCATAAGGACCTTGTGTGGGAGTTGTCAAGGGACATAAAAAAGGCATGAGATAACCCCTATATTCAGTGGTGGCAGTTATCTGGATTTTGAGGATGGTTTTAATTTTGGGCAAAGACCTAGTCATCTGAAGTTCTAGTGAAAGAGGTGGGTTAAAACTGAGAGAAGGCGATTTGGAGACTGTTCTGGTGCGGCTTGAGGGGTACATTGCAACCAGGGCCTCAATTCTTCTCTTCATTCTCTGTGCCCATGCTCCTTGTCATGTGACTTTGCAAATGCTCTTACTAACAAGGTCGTGTCCATTTCCGCGTCCCTTGAATCTGAACTGGTGCTGTGACTTGTTCTGGCCAGCAGAATGCCGTGGTAGTGAGCATCTCCCACTTTTGAGCTTTGGACCCCAAAGGCCGACATGTTCCCACTTACTCTTTCAGACTCTGCCGTTACCATGAGAACATGCTTGGGCTGGCGTGATGGAGGATGAGAGACTCGTGGGGCAGAGTAGTGCTGCTCCATTCGTCACAGCCCAGGTCGGCTCCGATCTGTTGAGAGTTAGCTCACACCTCCACCCCTAGACGTGCAAATGAGCTTAGTGAAGATCAGCAGAGCTGCCTCGCTGACCACTCCAGATAAATGCACAAGAAATACTTCTTGTTTTATGAGCCTGGGATGTTGTGGTTGTCACACAGCATTGTTATGGCAATTGATAACTAATACAGTTTGCGAAGTGATTCCAAAAGAGGAACTCCCAATGCTGAACAGCGATAGAATTCCTGGAATAAGTGAATGGTGTCTCCAGGGAGCTGCAGGAGGTGGTAACACACATTTGGGGATATCCGTGCCGGGGTTTATTTCGGCATCCTTCCTCTGATCCTACTGCACCTTGCACTATATGCAATTGCTTGTATGCATATTCACGCGTCACTAGATCAAATGTTCTGCAAGGGCAGGAATCACATCTCTTATTTTTGCCTCCTTAGTACCTAGCACATAAATGGTATTAAATGGTGGGAAAGTGAAGAATTCCATTAGAAGTCATAACTTGCCCTGTATGCTTTTAGTAACTTGGGTCTATTCACGTGTTTGGTATGTAATATGTAATCCTAAAAATTAGTTAATGCAGTTACTTGACGAGATTATTCACGCACATGTTATACCTTTCAAAAGGTGCGAAGGTAATTTCAGTAATGAGCGATTCTTTTCTCATGTGCCATCTTCAAACCCTCCACTCCCCTGGTAACACAATGACTGGATTCTTATCAAGTCTTCCAGAGAATGTGCAATGATAAAATAAAGCTTTTGTCTAGGAAAGAAAGAGGATTTTCAACCATTGTGTTCTTAAAAGTCTGTGCATTCTACAGTCTCCTTTCTTTGGATGGTTGGGCCTACCGGGTGTAGCCCTTCGGTTCTTTGCTAGAATGTTGGGAGAGCGACCTCCCCCTGAGTTTGTTCTTTTTTGATTCAGCAACTTTCCCTCAGCCTTAAGGTTTGAACACTGCTGGAATTAACACAGCTGTTTGTGTTTACTGCTGAGCGTGTATACTTCTTCTGTCACATGAGATGTCAGCCCAGCTCCAAGAGCCTCGTAATTACTACGGAACCAAGCAGCAGGGGGAGCGGATAAACTCAAAACATTGAGTTCCCTGGGTGACAGGGAGCCAGGAGCTCTGAAGCCCTAAAAAAAAAAAAAAAAAAAAAGCATTTATCGTGGAGAACCCATGCCTCTATGTGATGATGATAGTGAGTGGGTATAATTTTAATAAAAACTCTTAAAGGAATCTTTACAGACCAGCATGTTACTTCTGCTTTACAACAATGCGAAGATTTGTAAACTGTGGCAAAACCAGGTTGGTATAACCATGTCGGCTGGAATAAAGCTGGCATTGTATCTTTCAAGGCATGTTTGGGGGGGGGGGTCTATGAAGCAGTTTAAACCAAAACCACAAAAATGAGAAAAAATTTATTTTTGGATGAATTTTAGTAGACTGCCAATTCCTAGCATTTATGTGCTAAACATGCATACTTTTAAAAAAGTATCTTAACAATTAAGTGGCTTAAAAATATTCTTCCCCGTTCAACTAATTTTAACAAGTACGAAATATATCCTAGGTATCCTATTCTATGTTTGCTTGTGTATTTTCTCATCCAGTGGAATGAATTGTTCATTAAATATTATGTTGCAATAATCAAAACAAAAAAATTTAAGTAAAATGATGTATTTGTTTTAGATCCGCTTTTTCTGGTTTGGCTAATCTTGGTTTGCATGATATGGTTGCCTGTAATCTCTCTGTGGAGGAAGCCTTCTGTATGCTTATACCAGATTTAGCATGATTCATGGGCGTTCATGCGACGGCCACTCTCAGAGTGGGGAAACTACTGCAATGTGGCATGCCTGGGATGTTAGTTTTTGCTTTATGATGGAGGGGCTGTTTCATCAAAACATTGTTTCAAACAGATGTGTTCTGGTGTTTACTGAGGGGAGAATTTAAGCCAGACTGATTAATTAGCAGTTAGGCCAGACGTTTCCCTGCTCCGATCTGGGTAGTCTGGGGATTAGGAAGTTGTCAGTAGGTTATACTCAGCTGATGAAAAAAATGACAAACAGCAAACAAACCCTCAGATCACGATGCGAGCATGTAAAATATGGTGTCCTGACCACCCTATGTGCTTTTAATTGGGACGTGAGTTTTCTGGAGTGGGCTTGATAGGGCTACCACGGGGGTCAGCATACTTTTTCCGTGAAGGGCCAGCTAGTAAATATTTTAGGCTTTGAGGGCCATCTAGCCCAGCACAACAATGCAGCTTGGCCACTGTAGCATTTAAACAACCACAGATAGTATGTCAATGAATGAGTGTGGCTGTGTTTCAATAGAACTTTACAGGGGACATTAGAATTCAAATTTCACAAAATTTTCCCATGTCAGGAAATATTATTGTTTTTTCAATTTTTTTCCGGCCATTTAAAAATGTAAGAAATACTCTTGGTTTGCCCGCCATTTATTTGGCCGTGGACCATAGTTTGCTATCCCTTGGACTAAAGCAAAGCTTCTCAAATCAGTTTTAGTCCTGTTTTTTCTTCCTTCCTCCCTTCCTTCCTTCCTTCCTTCCTTCCTTCCTTCCTTCCTTCCTTCCTTCCTTCCTCTCTCTCTTTCCTTCCTATCCTATCCTTTCCTTTCCCTCCTTCCTTCTTTCACAAGACTAATTCTTTCTAAATCTTCATTTATTTGTAAAATAAGGGATAATAGTAGTTCCACAGTCTCTTCACCAGCTCGCTCCACAGGTTTTCATGATGGCTGTGCAACTCAAGAACAAGGATCTAGGATCTTCTAACTTCCCATTCAGTTGGAGGGGCTTTGGACTCTGACTCCCTGCACTCCATCTCAGGATTGTTGGCAGGATTAAATGGGTAATGGATGTGAAAGTATTTTGAAGAATGGGAAGTGCCATGCTGATATAAGATATTGACTATATTATTATTTGTATCAGGAATGCATTTGGTGGGGTGCCGGGGTGGCTCAGTTGGTTAAGTGTCTGCCTTCAGCTCAGGTCGTGATCCCAGGGTCCTGGGACTGAGCCCCAAGTCAGGCTCACTGCTCAGCGGGGAGTCTGCTTCTCCCTCTCCCTCTGCTCACTGCCCCCCTCCAGCTCGTGCTCTCTCTCTCAAATAAATTTAAAACATCTTTTAAAAAAGGAATATATTTGGTTGTAAGCAGCTGAGAACTGAAGTTTAACAATGGCTTAAACTATAAAGAAATTTATTGTTCACTTACCTGAGTGTACAGGGTCCCAAGATTTGTGCAGTGGCTCGATGATGTCATTCAAGACCTGATGTTTGCTGTCTACATTCTGCGTGTATTGGCGATACCTCCTTTCACAGTGCAAGATGCATGTCACAACTCCGAAAGTCATGTCCTCACGTGGCGGTGTCCCAGTGAGAAGAAAGGGATGGGGGAAATGGAGAGAAAAGGGGTCTTCTTGCAGCCCCCTCTCATTTTAGCAGGGAGCAGAATCTCTCCTAGCACACCGCCGGCAGCCTTCTCTTCCCATCTCATTGAGTTGAACTCGTTCACATGCCTACCCTCGCCACATCATTGGCAAAGGGGAAGAGGACTAATGTGCCTGGCGTGTAACCCAACCATGAGTCAGCTTTTGCAATTGGACATAATGCTGCCTAAATAGTGAGGATTCTTCTAGCAAAGAAGATGAGAGAGAGCAACTACTGGGGTCTGCCACGTGATTTTCCTTTCCTCTTACCCGTGTGTGGCTGGCATCGGGTTGGGGAATAGCTGATGAGCTAATTCCCTAAGGACATTTAGAGATGAATCCTCCAGACGCCAGGCAAGCTGTCCACATAGGCACGACAGAGACCATGGTAGTTAGCTGGCGGGGTCAGGTCATGAGTTGAGACTGCACGAGGGCAGAATCTCTGCATCGACCTGCACTAACCTGGGAAGGAAGCAGAAGAAGGGGGGGAGCCGGTGGTCATCCCCATATGGCTCCTGAAACACGCAAGAGGGACCCAGTTTAATGCCGATATATTATTCTACATTACGATAAAATGCTCCACAGTCATTTTTCTGAGGAATCTTTTCTTTGTGAAATCTGGTACTGGAGGTACCTTTGTAGGTGTGTCTCATTTTCAGGAAGCTCAGGTTAAAAATCTGGACTCACGAAGCACATTTTAGGGGTTAAAAATTTTCAAGTTTAAAATATTCTTCAACATATAGAAGAACTTTGATTTCACTGATGGAGGTATGACTTCCACATAATTTGTGTGTGTGTGTGTGTGTGTGTGTGTACACAAAGGCACACACATATCGATTGCATTACATTGAGCTAGGTAGATCTATGAATTGATTAATTGAAAAAGCATGAGTAAAATAGCCCTTTAGAATAAACTGCACATTAATGTAAGCTAAATTAAGCATCTCAGGGTTTCAGGGTACCAAGCAAATGATGTTTTCCAAGGAATTGAAAATATCTACTCCAAAAAGAAAGACTCACCGAAAATATGCACTCTGTTCCGAGGTCAAATCTCATTACAGTGCAGATTCCCACATTATGTGGGAGGTTGAACCCAAGGTCCCTCAAAACTCTACGATTCTTACATTATGTGAATACCGTCTAACCTTGAAGGTTTCTGCTTTGCTTAAATGCTGAGATTCTGTGGTTACTGTGGAAATGTCTTTACAATCAAGTTCCAAGCTCATAGCCCACTATCCACACATTCACCTCTCCATTCATCTGTTTGTTCATATATGTGTATTATCTATCACCTATCTATCTATCTATCTATCTATCTATTATCTATCATCTATCTATCTATCTATCTATCTATCTATCTATCTATCTATCTATCTATCTATTATCTATCTATCATCTATCTATCTATCTATCTATCTATCTATCTATCTATCTATCTATCATCTATCTATGTATCTATCATCTATCTATCTATCTATCTATCTATCTATCTATCTATCTATTATCTATCTATCATCTATCTATCTATCTATCTATCTATCTATCTATATATCATCTATCTATCATCTATCTATCTATCATCTATCATCTATCTATCTATCATCTATCTATCTATCTATCTATCTATCTATCTATCATCTATCTATCTATCTATCTATCTATCTATCATCTATCTATCATCTATCTATCTATCAATCTATCATCTATCTATCTTAGCTCACACATTATTCCTGCTCTCATGGAACTTAGAACCTTGATGAGGAGATCAACATTAAGCATCTGCTTACTACTGATGAGTCTGTAACTACACACAGATTAGTGCTCTGAAGAAAGG